>NW_024426663.1:53371808-53497688 GCF_017311325.1 Ursus maritimus | reverse complement strand
TTTGTTTGTTTGTTTGTTTTGCTTTGTTTTGTTTTTGCTTTGCTTTGGAACCTTAAATTATTTTGCTTAGAGCAAAGAGAAATGTGGAGAAAAGACATCTCTCTTCTCCAAGTCTTCTCTGCTTTCCTTTTCTTCCTCAGATCAAGCTTCGCTTACTGGTGGTAGTACATTTTTGCTCTCTGATTTAGGCTCACACTTCACTTATGTTGTGAGTATTACTCCTTAATCCCTAATTAAGGGTTTTAAACTCATTTTTCTTTTTTTTTCGGGGCATCTCCTGATTCTCATTCAGGGCTGTTTTCTGGTACATTTAACATTTTTCTTTCCCTATTTTCTTCTCTTTTTGTTCTTAGTAAGTCTGGGATAAGCAGCAAGATACCTTAGAATTGCTTGTTTTTCATACCTATATTGATAGAAAGAAAATAAACCTTGAAAATAATGATTATCTGCCTTCCAGGAGGTGTCAAAAACTATTGAATTCTTAAATTTTGTGTATTTTGACAGTTTAAACTCCATACATGGTTGGATAGAATGTTCTGTCTAAAGAAATTGTCAGATATATTTTAAGATTTATTTATTTATTTGAGAGAGAGAGAGAGAGAGATGGAAAGAGAAGGAGAGAGCACGACTTGGGGGAGGGGCGGAGGGAGAGAATCTCAAACAGACTCCCCACTGAACGCAGAGCCCAATGCTGGGCTTGATTTCACAGCCCATGGGATCATGACCTGACCCGAAATCACCAGTTGGATGCTTAAGCGACAGCTACCCAGGGCCCCTGTCAGATGTATTTCAAAATGATGTGCTCCTTTCTAAGACCTGTGCAAGTTGACTATTGGATGAATATTTTCTTTTTGTGCTTCAGTATTTTCATTTGCTTTTTTGGATGTTGTGATTGAGGAATTTTTAGATTCTTTATTTTTTTAGTAAATCTGTACACCCAACATGGGGCTCAAACTCATGACCTTGAGATCCAGAGTCACACGNNNTTCCATCTGAGCCAGCTAGGTGCCCCTAGACTCTGTTTTTAATTACGAAAACATATTAGGGATTACTAGGCTTCTTAAGGAAGATAGAATTCTTGACACTATTTTAACTGAAAAAAATTTTCTTTAAAATTTTTTGATATTCTTAGAGAAAATTAAGGACTAAAATTATTTCAGGGGTACTTGGCTAGCTCAGTTGGAAGAACGTGTGACTCGTGATCTGAAGATCGTGAGTTCGAACTCCATGTTGGGTGTAGAGACATTTAAGTAAGTAAACTTTAGGAAGAAAATTAAAGCTATTTCAAGAAGAATTTTAAAATTATTTTCTAAAGTATGAATGTAATACAATTAGAAATAGCTAAAGCAATATGAAATGTATTAAGTAGATAATAAAACCTTCCCACTGTCAAGGTTTACATATACTTCCAGACTTTTTCCTTTGTAGCTTTATAAATACGTGTATATGTTTAAATATACGTAACTTTTAAAGTAATGAAGTGGGGTCATATTACACATAATATAACTTCCTTTTTTTTTTTTTTTTTTTTACTTTATTATGAGTGTCCTTCTATAATATGGTATGTCTATCTTTCTCCTTTATCTATCTATTTATTTATGTTTATTTATTTTTTTAGAGTGGGGGAGGCAGGGGGCACAGCGAGAGGGAGAGAGAGAATCTCAGGCAGGCTCCACACCCAGCACAGAGCCCAGCATGGGGACCTGGAGATCATGACTCAAGGAAACCAAGAGTTGGACGCTCAACCGACTGAGCCACCCAGGCAGCCCTATCTTTCTCCTTCTTTAAAGGATAAGATAATATTCTGTTGCTTAGATATACCATCATTTATTTTACCAGTTCCTTATTGAGAGATGTTTAGATTATTTCCTATTTTCCAATATCACAAATAATGCTGTAGTTTATATTCATATGTAGCTTTTCTTATTTGTATCTTTAAAGGATAAATTATTCAAAAGTGGTACCACTGTGTCAAAGGATGTTTACATATAAAATTTTGATAACTTGCCAAATTTGCCCTGACCCTGCCAACTTTGTACCAGTATACATTCCTATCAACAGTTTCAGAGGGCCTTACTTCTCAATTTTTTTTGTCAGTTTCATAGTTTGTGTTCCTTTAATATCAGTAAGTTGCATCATACGTTTTATAAATGATAAGTTTATTGGGTATTGATATTTTCAGTTTTTATTTTGCCTTAATTTTATGTTGTGCTTAATTATATAGAAATTTCTACCAAAATTAGAAATGGTTCATAGCACATGTATTAATCTTCTATTTCGTGGCTTTTGGAATTTGTCTCATGCTTAGAAAAGTCTCCCCTACGTCCGCATTAGAAAAATACTGCATTGTATAATAGTACTTTTCAGGTGTTTGTTTGTTTTACATTTAAATCTTTAGTCTATCTGGTATTTATTTTTGTGAATGCTGTGAATTAGAGATTTTACTTAATTTTCAAATGGCAACCAATTTCTGAAGTGTTTTTGAAATAAGCCCTCCCATCTCCTTTGATTTGAAATTTCACATCTATCACACATTGAATTCACAAATGATCTAGGGTCTTTTTTTTTTGGTTTCTATTGTATATCCTTGATATAATTTATCTGTTTCTGTGTAAGTATCATACTGTTATAATTTGCTGGCATCATAATACATTTTAAATCTTATTGGGCATGTTTTCCCTTCTTGTTTTTCTTGTTGTTCTCCAAAACTTTATTGAGTGTTTTTCTCTCATTTTCAGCAGTGATCAGGCAGTGAAATTATCATTGAAATTTTCTGTTACAGTTGTCACTGATTCCTCATTGAGGAGGAATCTAGAGAAAAAGTTTCACTGGCAACTTAGACATCTAATAATCCTACTAGACTGAGCTCTGTAAGGACAGGAACTATGCCTTATCCCTTTTTGTCTCTCTAGTGCCATGTATATCATAAGCACATAATAAATATTAGAATGAATTTATTTTAATTTACACTGTTACCCTAGAAGATGATTCTAGGTGGCTGTCAACCAAAGGGAGAAACTGTTGGGTTGTTTGTTGTATGAGTGCTGAATACCCACTTCATTACCCCTGAAAATAGTATAAATATGATCTTCTACTAGAGATCTTATAGTATGACTGTATATTTTGAAAGAACTTTCATTCGTTTACCTCAATGTGCATCATGTTAAGTTACATTTGGAGTTAGGTATGGGACAAATTAATATTATGGGCCTTGTAAAGACGTGGTATGTGATGGCCTTTTGACATTAGTGGCAAAATTGATATCAATCTTACATTCTGATTGTCAGCCTTATCTATGGAGACTATGCTGTTTTTACCCTAGATAATAGTATCTAGCAATGTAATTACAATTTGCACTTTTTTGCTTTTTCTTCCCCTGTACTACCTGATTGATTGACACACACTGAAGGAATTGGCAAATTGTCGACTGCTGATGGTAAAGCTTTTGCAGATCCTGAGGTACTCCGGAGATTGACATCCTCAGTAAGTTGTGCATTAGACGAAGCTGCTGCTGCACTGACACGGATGAGAGCAGAAAACAGCCACAATGCAGGACAAGTAGACACGTATGTGTATAACGACTTTTTCTGGGTATCAAACATTTTCTTCAGTGGAATTGGGGAAGTAGCAACTTTTGTTTAATTCTGTCTTTTGGAGGGGATTATAACTTTAGCTAAACATATATTAGAATGGATATTGTATTTTAAATGGATATATAAATGTATATATGTTACACAGACATTAAAATAGATACTATATTTTTATTCTTGCTTCATTGAGCATTCCTGTGGCATGCACTATACTAGACTCTGTAAGAAATCCAGAGTGAGTAAGATCTTATTTCTCTTTTTAAGGAAGTTACTTGTTCTAAAGATTATAGTAGTAAACTCTAAGCTGACTGCTTGAGTAAATAATAAATGAAATGGGTTGCTAATTCAGTAATCCAGGTGTATGCTACTCGGATACGGTCCCTAACTAGCAGCATCAGCATCACCTTAGAGCTTGTTAGAAATGCAGAATCCCAGACCTCATCTCAGAACTACTGAATCAGATTCTGCATTTTAACAAGAAACATGGGTGATTTCTATGCACATTAAAGTTTGAGATTTATTGATTGTGTTAAAAATTGTGCAGCAAAATATTTACATAGACTACACCTTCTGTTACCAAATAAAATTTTAAGCCATGGAATTATATCCCAAATACCTTTGGGAATTATTGCATTGGTAGAGTTTAAAAACTTGTGCATCTAATACTTTTTAAAACTTTATTTAAAAATTAATATGACAATATGTTAGAACATTTTGAAAAATAAAAGTGACAGCTGTTTTCATATTCAATTTATTACCTTTCTGGCTTGGTGCGAACATGAATAATTAGTATTACAAACACACAAAATGTTCATACCATTTTTTTTCCTTACTGTGTCAACATTTTTCTGTGTATGACTCTTTGTATTTAATACAATTTATTATCATAGGATTCTGAGTCTTTCTTTGTTGGCTAATTGTTGATGGTTTTGTTTTCAGTCGTAGTCTGGCAGAAGCTTGTTCAGATGGGGATGTGAATGCTGTTCGTAAATTGCTAGATGAAGGCAGAAGTGTAAATGAACATACAGAAGAAGGAGAAAGTCTGCTGTGTTTGGCCTGTTCAGCAGGGTATTATGAATTAGCACAAGTAAGCAGAAATTATCTCAAGGGATTGAAATTATGGAAAGATTTTGATGTTTTATTTTTATTACTAATTAAAGAAATGATCATTAGAGGCCAAATTCCTTCCTTTTGGGCAGTAGGTGAAATAGAAACTGGTACATAATTAATTTTGTTGCCTACATGTAACTGGGCATGGTGCATTTTTCTGCCATTTACTCAAAACTGTTCTAATGAATAAGAAACACATAAAAGTAATAGTAATATTTCAACTCGTCTTTACAAATAATATGCAGCTATAATGGAAAGTAGTGGTTTATTGTCATTTTATCCAGATTACCTCAATTCTTTTAATTTTTTCTGTCTGTTATACCAATATTGGGAAATAATCATCTGTTTACCAGTTAGTTTCTGTCTTGGGAGCATAGTTTTGCTGTTTTCTTCCTAGATAATCCCAAGCATAACACAAATTCTTTGATAAGAGCAGTTAACATTTTATGTTGCATTTATTTCTCTAGAAATACTATCAATCATGAGAACTGACAGTTTCTATCTTTGTGCAATGTGTTTTAAAGGTATTGCTTGCTATGCATGCTAATGTTGAAGATCGAGGGAATAAAGGAGACATAACTCCCCTAATGGCAGCATCCAGTGGAGGTTATTTAGATATTGTGAAATTATTACTTCTTCATGATGCAGATGTCAACTCCCAGTCAGCAACAGGTAAGTAGAAAATTGTGTGTTAGGGGCACCTGGGTGGCTCAGTCCTTAAGCGTCTGCCTTCGGCTCAGGGCGTGATCCCAGGGGCCTGGGATTGAGCCCCGCATCAGGCTCCTCCACTGGGAGCCTGCTTCTTCCTCTCTCACTCCCTCTGCTTGTGTTTCCTCTCTCGCTGGCTGTCTCTCTCTGTCAACTAAATAAATAAAATCTTAAAAAAAAAAAAAGAAAGAAAAGAAAATTGTGTGTTAATTTGAGGAAAATAAATTGATATAATTAATTATAACCTAAGAGATAAAAATGTGATTTCTTACAACTGGAAAATCAGTTGTAAACCTACAGAAAAATCTTAGCCTTTGTTTAGAAACTCTGAATAAAATATAAATTAATTTGGTATCTTCAAAAGACTGAGATTCTATTTCGCTAAGATTGACGGTTTTTCTGCTAGAGACAGTTTCTTTTTGCCAAAATGATATGTAATATATAAAGAGGCAAAATTATAAACTGTATATCATACAGTTCTTTATCTCATTTAAATCCAACTGCCTTAACTTTAGATTATAGATTAACCTGCAAGTATTTACCCTGTGGCGTTTTTCATGTCAGGTGTACTGAATGCATTTGCTAAGCTATTCTAGTAAGAGTTATTCTTTTAGTTGTTTATACTTCCCAGACACATAGATAGGAGGAGCCTTGGTCATGTCTCTTGAATTATAGGTACAGTTTTAGTAGTAAGATTACTTGGATTTAGTGAGGCAACAACATGATTTTTAAAAATTTACATAATGAAAGCGTATCATTGTTCCATACCATTTAGTGAATGTTAAATATAAATGAGCAAGACTTCCTAGAAGTGATTGTAGACTATTTTGCTGACCACTTTGTCTTAGTTGTAATGATAGTAACATGCATATGTGTAAAATGTTCAAACAGTTGAATTCTGAACACATTAGATTCTGGAATGTTACTTTTTTTGCTGAATCTTTAAAATAATCATCTTCAGTGCCATACTGAAATAGTTAAACAATCTCCCTTACCTCCTCTAATAAATAAAAATCCTCAAAACAAAATCAGGAAAGAAATAAGTGGCAAACCAAAGGATAGTGACCTTTTAAAGAAATTTTTCTTTTGAAGGAGTTATGGTGAGGGGGATTTGTATCTTCCTACTTTATTAGCTTGTCAAATAAGATGAAGTGTCATCTTGAAAAATCCCGTTCAGTATATTTTTATTTAAAATATTCTAATGTATCATTCAAAACTATTCCTTTTTTTTCAATACTGTACAGCCTAGAAATCCTCAGCATTTTCTTTCTATGTGTATTCATTTCTTAATTTTCTTTTACCTTTCCTTTATCTGTGCAGATTTATTCGTAAGACTATTCATTGTTTTAGGTACACTTTCCTTCTGACGCATACCTTTAATCTAGTAGGAAAATAAGTAAATTGGCTTGTTTATAACAAATCTTTTGTTTATTTTTTAGAAGATTTTATTTATTTATTTATTTATTTGAGACAAAGAGAGGGAGAGAACGGGGGGGGGGGGGTTGGGCAGAGGGAGAGAGAGAGAAGCAGATTCCCCCTGAGCGGGAAGCCCAGCATGGGGCTCCATCCCAGGACCTGGAGATCATTACCTGAGCCAAAGGCAGACAGCTGAGCCACCCAGGCCCCCCTATAATAAATCTTTTAATTAGTAAGAAAATTAAGATGATGCTTCTAACCAGTAGAACAAAAGAACATGAGATGATGGTTCTAGTGGTTTATGTAAGGGAATTGAAGAGGTAGAACTAGAGCATAGCATAGTTATAATTGTATCGATTTTATCATAATTCTGTATATCTTTTTATTCTTCGTTAGGAAATACTGCACTAACTTATGCCTGTGCTGGAGGATTTGTTGACATTGTGAAAGTGCTACTTAATGAAGGTGCAAATATAGAAGATCATAATGAAAATGGACATACCCCCTTAATGGAAGCTGCCAGTGCAGGTCATGTGGAAGTTGCAAGAGTTCTTCTGGATCATGGGGCAGGCATCAACACTCATTCTAATGAATTCAAAGAAAGTGCTCTTACCCTTGCATGCTACAAAGGTACTCTCTCTATATATGAATATTTACAATTTTTTTCATAACAGCTTTGAATATTTAAATATTTGAGTATTGAGTATTTGAATTAATTTTATATTACTTATGTTTTCCCTGTGCTGTCAAATTATGTAACTTGTAAGAGATGATATAGAAAGTCCATTTTAGCCTGTACTTCATGAAGTATGATTTCACAGTGTATGTTTCTTTATTATTTTAATTCAGATTTATTCAGGTAGCTATGAAGTCAATGAAAACTCGTAGCACAGATTTAGAGGGTTTCCATTATTTAATAACTTTTGTTTTATATGATTTTTCCAATCTTTATTTCAAAAATAATGCACACTCAAATAATAGTAATAATCACAGTTGATACAGAAAACCTCAAAAACACAGAAAAGCATAAGGAAAAGAAATTTTACAGTGACATGTATTATTACCACCTAAAGATTTAAGCATGTAAGCAATATTTTAATATATTTATTTCCAGTGTTTTTTAAGCATATATATAAACATGTGTGTGTATATATATATATATTTAAACTAAACAAGCATACTTAACTGTTTTGTAGTCTGCTTATTTTATTTAGCAATATATCATGAACATTTCCCATCTCAATAAGTATTTTTGTAACACAACTTTTGATGGCCACGTAGTATTTCACTATTTCAGCTAGGAGTGGGTATGGCTGCATGTGTCATGAAACCTAAATTAATAATGATTTAAACAAAAGAGAAGCTTTTTTTTCTTTTTTTTTTTACATAAATCAAGTCCAAGGGTATAGGCTGTCTAGAGCTAGTATAGCTGTTCCGCTGCTATCAAGATCTCAGAATTCTGTTTTTCTGTTCTACCTTCCTACTCTGCTTTCTATCCTCAAAGTTACCTGTAATCCAAGATGGTAGCTAGAGCCCCAGCAATCTATATTGTAGGAAGGATGAAGAGGGAAAGGGCAAAATGGGGAGTGCCTTTCAAATCAGTAAGCTACCTTTAAGGAATCTTCTTAGAAGTTACGCCTTACAGCTCCCACTTACATCTCATTGGCTACACATAGCTAGGAAAGCTGGGAAATGTAGTCTTTTAAAGGTCAGGCATGTTGCCACTCAGATAAAAATCAGATTTCTGTTATTAAGGAAGACTGAAAGAGTGGGTATTGAGTAGAGAACTAGTAGTCTCTGCAAATACATCAAATGGATGCACCATAATTGTCTGTTGTTGGACACTTGAATTGTTCCCAGTTTTCACTATTATTAAAAACACTGTAATAACATCCTTGTGCAGACATCTTTGCCTAATCTCTGATTATTTCCTTAGGATAAATTCCTGGAAGTGGAATTGCTGGGTCAAAGGGTATGGACATTTTTAAGGCTTTTGATACAAATTGCCAAATTGCCTTCTAGAAAGGTTGAACCAATTTACACTCCCACCAGCAGTGTTTGAGAGTGCCCTTTATCCCACCCTACACCCTCACCAACACTGGGTATTATCATTCTCTTTAATATTTGCCATTTTGATAGTAAAAATGGTGTCTCATTTTAATTTGCATTTGTTTAATAGGAAGGTTTAATATTTTTTTCTGTTTAATATTCATTTACATTTCTTTTTTAATAACCATTTCATGTCCTTCATCCATTTTTCTACTGGAGTGTTTGTCTTTTTCTTACTATTAAGGCTTTTTATATATTAAATGTATCCAGAGGGTTGAAATTATTTTGAATGGAGTTTTCTGTGCCTGTTCATTGCCACAGTGAGTTTATGGTCATTATTTTAATGCTGTTTTTATGAGAAATATGATCCAAACATATTTTACCTGACATTCTATTTGATTTCAGCGTTTTGATTTGATAGTTTGATAAATAGTTTATATAGATTAAATCAAAGAATAAGTATTATTGCTTTACTTAACTTGAGTTATGTGCTTTCTACTAATTCAGTCTTTATAACCTAGATACCTTGATGAGAGTGTGCCTATTATTTTGGATTAGCTTTGTAAAACTGTCACTCCTTTATCGAATGAAAAATAAGTTCTCATAAATTTTTGTATAGATACCTGAAAGAAAATGATTCCCCATTTTAATGCTTATGTATTAAATTAATACTCAATTCTTTAGAAATACAGTTTGAAAAAATTTATGTTCTTTTTTTTTTAAGGCCATTTGGATATGGTTCGCTTTCTGCTTGACGCTGGTGCAGATCAAGAGCACAAAACAGATGAGATGCACACTGCCTTAATGGAGGCTTGCATGGTAATTTTAAATTGCACTCAGTTGAGATGACATTGAAAAGCAGTGTTTTGTTTAACCTTTGTTTTTGTTTTTAAAGATTTTATTTATTTATTTGTCAACGGTGGGGGGAGGGAGAGAGAGGACAAGCAGGAAGAGCGGCAGGCAGAGGGAGAAGCAGGCTTCCCACTGAGCAGGGAGCCCAACGCAGAACTCGATCCCAGGACCCTGGGATCATGACCTGAGCCAAAGGCAGATGCTTAACCGACAGAGCCACCCAGGTGTCCCTGTTTTGTTTTTTTGAAAGAAGACTTTTTATTGCTTTTATGTACAGAAAATTCAATGGCATGCACGTAGCCCACTTTGGTGGCCAGTTCTTTAGCCTTCGTTTTTTCCATCTTGGCAATGAGAGTCACTGAGTTTGGACGCAGGACCTTGCCTCCCCACTGACAGCGGATGTCATATCTGTCATTATAATTGGTCCTGATAGCTTCTGCCAGCTTAGCCAGAGCTCCTCTGTCTTCTGAGTTAACCTGTGTGAAGGCGACAGTGGTGCAGGTCTTCCTGTGGACCAGATGCCCTAGCCTGGCCTTCCTCTTGATAATGAAGTTAGGAAACCCCCATCTTATCACACAGGGCAGACAGGAAGATAACCAACTCAGTGGGATCCACATGATGTGCAGTCACTACCAGCTGAGCCTTCTTATTTTCCCCTAAGGTGGTGACATTAAGCCCATCTTAAAGGATAGGTGGGCTCTTTGTGGGGATATTCCCTTTGCCAACAGCTTTCTTCTCAGCCCATGTCAACAATCTCTCCTTCTTCTCTTGCATTATCTCTGGTGTATATTTGTGGGCCAGCTTAAGCAGTTGAGTAGCTATTTGGCGGTCTAAGGCCTGGGTGAACTGGTTAATTGTGGGAGGCACTTTTAGGCATTTATAGAAAATAGCCTTTTGCTGCTACAGGCAGATATAGTGGCACCATTTGACAAAGCGGATGCGTTCCCTTTTGGCCTGGATATCCTGTCTAATGCCAAAATTCTTGGGCCTTTTCTTAAACAGGATTGACTACCTTCTTGGCATTTTGCTTCTTCACGATAGCAGAGGCTGGGGCCACTTTCTTCCCCTTGGCTTTCTTTCCTTTCAGCATCTTGGATGGCTGGAGGAGGCTTGTTTAACTTTTTTTTTTTAATCATTTTTTTGAAAGATTTTACTTATTTATTAGAGAGAGGGAGAGAGAGCATGAGCAGGGGAAGCGGCAGAGGGAGAGGGAGCAGCAGATTCCCTGCTAGGCAGGGAGCCTGCCTCAGAGCTGGATCCCAGGACCCTGAGATCATGACCTGAACCAAAGGCAGACAGACAGTTAACCGACTGAGCCAACCAGGCACCCCGGCTTGTTTAATTTTTGATAGTAAATCTGTCATTTTAAGAAACAGTACAAAAGGCAGGCTTGGCTCTGTCATTTCCAACCACACTGATAGACTTTTATTTTCTTCCCATTTTTTTTTATTGTGATAAAAGACACATAACAAAATTTGCCATCTTACACATTTTTCATGTATAGTTCAGTGTATTAAATACATACATAATGTTATATAACCATCATCACCATCCAGCTCCATAACTCTTTTCATCTTGTAAAACTGAAACCCTGTAACCCATTGAATAACAACTTCCCATTCCGTGTTCTCTCCAGCCCCTGGCAATCACCATTCTACTTACTATCTATGATTTTGACTACTCTATCTCATTTAAGAGTAATCATACAAAATTAATTAATTAATTAAAAGAAGAGGAATCATATAGGATTTGTCTTTTTATGACTGCCTTATTTCACTTAGCATAGTGTTCTTAGGGTTCATCCATGTTGTAGCATATGTCAGAATTTCCTTAACTTTTTTAAGGCTGTGTAATATTTCATTGTATGTATATAACACATTTTGTTTATTCAGTCATCCTTTGGTGGACACTTGGGTTGCTTCCATGTGTTAGCTATTGTGACTAGTGCTGCTGTGAACACAGGTGTACAGATACCTGTTCAAGTCCCCGCTTTCAGTTTTTTCAGGTGTATACCAAGAAGTGGTACTGCTTGATCATATGGTATTTCTATTTTTAATTTTTTGAGGAATTGCTACTGTACTGTTTTTCCACAGTAGTTTTTCCATTTTTCCATTTCCACAATGTACAAGGGTTCCAATTTCTCTGTGTTCTCACCAGCACTAGGTAGTAGCCATCCTAATGGTTGTGAGGTGGGACCTCGTTGTAGTTTTGATGTGCATTTCCCTAATGATTAGTGATGTTGAGCATCTATTCATGTGCTTATTGGCCATTTGTATATCTTCTTTGTTGAAATGTCTATTTAGATTCTTTGCCTCTTCTTGAATCAGGTTGGTTGTTTTTTGTTTTTGAGTTTTAGGAGTTCTTTATATATTTTGAATATTAATCTCTTACACCCATTATAAATATACCCAAATATTTTCTCCCGTTCCATGGGTTGCCTTTTTACTCTGTTGATAGTATCCTTTTATATATAAAATTTTTTTTAAAGATTTTATTTATTTATTCGACAGAGATAGAGATAGCCAGCAAGAGAGGGAACACAAGCAGGGGGAGTGGGAGAGGAAGAAGCAGGCTCATAGTGGAAGAGCCTGATGTGGGGCTCGATCCCATAACGCCGGGATCACGCCCTGAGCCGAAGGCAGACGCTTAACCACTGTGCCACCCAGGCGCCCCTATATATAAAATTTTTAATTTCATGAAATCCAGTTTGTTTATTTTTTCTTTTGTTGCCTGTGCCTTTGGTATCATATCCAAGAGATCATTGTTAAATCCAATGCATGAAACTTTTGTCCTGTGTTTTCTTATAAGTTTTATAGTTTTAGGTTTTTGATCCCTTTTGAGTTAATTTTTGTATATGGTCTTAGGTAAGGGTCCAACTTCATTCTTTTGCATGTGGATATACAGTTTTCCCAGTATCATGTGTTAAAAAGACTGTTGTTTCCTAATTGAATGGTCTTGACATCCTTGTCAAAAGTCATTGGCCATATATGCAAGGGTTTATTTCTGGGATCTGTCTTCTATTCCTTTTGTCTATGTCCGTCTTTATAACAGTACTAAATATTATGATTACTGTAGCTTTGTATATGTTTTGAAATCAGGAAGCGTGAGTCTTCCTGCTTTATTCTCCTTTTTCAAGATGGTTTTTGGGGTCCCTTTAGATTCCATATGAATTTTAGGATGGGCCTTTATATTTCTGCAAAAAACATCATTGGGCTTTTTTATAGGAATTACATTGAATCTGTAGATTGCTGCAAGTAATATTGACATCTTAACATTATTAAGGCTTCCAATCCATGAAAACAAAATGTGTTTCCACTTATTTGCATCTTCTTTAATTCTTCTGGCAATCTTTTGTAGTTTTCATTGTATAAGTATCTTACTTCCTTGATTAATTCCTAAATATTTTATTCTTTTTGATGCTGTTGTAAATGGAATTGTTTTTCTAATATGCTTTTCAGATTGTTCATTGTTATGTATTGAAATGCAGCTGATTTCTGTGTTAACTTTGTACCCTGCTACTTTGCTGAATTCATTTATAAGCTCTTACAATTTTTTGTGTGTGTAGTCTTGAGGTTGCCTATATATCATCTGTGAACAGAGATAATTTTACTTCTTCCTTTCCTGTTTGGATGCCTTTCCCCCTGCCTTTTCTTGCCTAATTGCTCTGGCCAGAACTTCCAGTACTATCTGATAGAAGCAGTGAAAGTGGGCATCCTTGCCTTGCTGCTGAACTTAGAAGAAAAGCTTTCAGTCTTTCACCATTGAATAGATGTTTGCTGTGGGTTTTTCATTTTTTACTTTTATTATGTTGTGGTAGTTTCCTTCTAGTCCTAATTTGTTGAGTGTCTTTATCATGAAAAGATTTTGAATTTTGTCAGATGCTTCTTTGTGTCAATGGAGAAGATGCTGTGATTTTTTTCCCTTTATTCTGTTAATGTGATGTATTACATTGTTTTATGTTCTTATGTTGAACCATCCTTGAATTCCAGGAATAAATCGTCCTTGATCATGGTGTATAAACCTTTTATTTTATTTTATTTTTATTTTTTAATGATTTTTTATTATATTATGTTAGTCACCATACAGTACATCCCCGGATTCCGATGTGTATAAACCTTTTAATATGCTGCTGAATTCACTTTGCTAGTATTTTGTTGAGGATTTTAGCATTCAGTATTCATAAAAGACATTGGTCTGTACTTTTTTTGTAGTGTCTGTGGCTGACTTTGGTATCAGGGTAATGCTAGACTCACAGAGTAAGTTAAGAAGTGCTCCCTCATCTTCAATTTTTTAAGAAGTTTGGGAAGGACTGGTGTTAATTCTTTTTTAAATGTTTGGCAGAATTCACCAGAGAAACCATCAGGTCCTTGAGTTTTCTTTGTTGGGAGATTGGTGTTTGTTTGTTTGTTTTAATTACTGATTCAGTCCCTTTACTACTTAAAGTTCTATTCAGATTTTCTATTTCTTTGTGATTTAATTTTGATAGATTTTGTGTTTCTAGGAATTTGTCCATTTCATCTAGGTTATTCAGTTTGTTGGCATATAGTTGTCCAATGTGCTGTCTTATAACGTTTTTCTTTCTGTAGAATTGGTAGTACTGTCCCCACTTTCATTTCTGATTTTCCTAATTTAAGTTTATTTCTTTTTCTTTGTCCATCTAGCTAAAGGTTTCTCAATTTTGTTTATCTTTTCAAAGAACCAGCTTTTGATTTCATTGATTTTTCTCTCTTTATTGCATTTGTCTCAGTTCTGACCTTTATTTCCTTCTGCCAGTTTTGAGCTTAGTCTTTTTTCAGTTCTTCTATTGGTGTCTAGTTTGTGTAATTTTTAAAAATTTTTATTAAGTTTTTTATTTTATTTCAGTATAGTTAACATACAGTTTTATATTAGTTTTGGTTGTGCAGTATTCTGATTCAACAATTCTGTACATTCCTAGTGCTCATCATGATAAGTGTACTTTTTAATACCCATTGTATATTTTGCCCATTCCCCTACCCACCTTCCCTCTAACCATCAGTTTGTTCTCTGTAGTTAAAGAGTCTGTTTCTTGGTTTGTTTCTCTCTCTTTTTTTTCCCCTTAGTTCATTTGTTTTGTTTCTTAAATTCTGCATATGAGTGTAATCATATGGTATTTGTCTTTTTCTGACTTATTTTACTTAGCATTATGCTCTAGCTCCATCCCTGTTGCAAATGCCAAGATTTCATTCTTTTTTAATGGCTGAATAATATTCCATCATATACACACACCACATCTTCTTGATCCATTCATCTATCAGTGGACACTTGGGCCACTTCCATAATTTGGCTATTGTAAATAATGGTGCAGTAAAAATAGGGGTGCATATATCCTTTTGAATTAGTGTTTTTGTATTCTTTTTTTTTTTTTTTTTTTAAAGATTTTATTTATTTATTTGACAGAGACAGCCAGCGAGAGAGGGAACACAAGCAGGGGGAGTGGGAGAGGAAGAAGCAGGCTCCCAGCAGAGGAGCCCGATGTGGGACTCGATCCCAGAACGCCGGGGATCACGCCCTGAGCCGAAGGCAGACGCTTTAACGACTGCGCTACCCAGGCGCCCCGAGTGTTTTTGTATTCTTTGGGTAAACACCCAGTAGAGCAATTACTGGATTGTATGGTAGTTCTATTTTTAATTTTTTGAGGAACCTCCATACTGTTTTCCACAGTGGCTGCACCAGTTTGCATTCCCACCAATAGTGCACAAGGGTTCCTTTTTCTCTACATCTTTGCCAACACTTCTTATGTTGTTGATTTTAGCCATTCTGACTGGTATGAGATGATATTTCATTGTAGTTTTGATTTGCATTTCCCTCATGGTGAATAATGTTGAGCATGTTTTCATGTGTCTGTTGGCCATTGGTATGTCTTCTTTGGAGAAATGTCTATTCATGTCTTCTGCCCATTTTAAATTGTATTATTTGTTTTTTGGGTCTTGAGTTGTGTAAGTTCTTAATGTGTTTTGATACTAACACTTTATCAGATATATCACTTGCAGATATCTTCTCCTGTTCAATAGGTCGTCTTTTAGTTTTGATGATTGTTTCCTTCACAGTGTAGAAGCCTTTAATGTTTAGGTAGTTGCGATAGTTTATTTTTGCCTTTATTTCCCTCCCTCAAGAGACATCTAGAAAAAATGTTGCTATGCCCAATGTCAGAGAAATTACTGCCTGTGGTCCCTTCTAGAATTTTTATGGTTTCGAGTTTCACATTTAGATCTTTTATCCTTTGAGTTTACTTGTTTATTTTTTTAAAAGATTTTGTTTATTTTTTTATTTGAGAGAGTACATGCACGTCATGTACACGAGCATTCATGTGAGCAGAGGGAGGGACAGAGGGAGAGGGAGAAGCAGAGTCCCCACTGAGCAGGGAACCCATCATGGAGCTTGATCCTAGGACTCTGGGATCATGACCTGAGCAAAGGCAAATGCTTAACTGAGTGGCCCACCCAGACACCCCCAGTAAGTTTATTTTTATGTATGGTGTAAGAAACTGGGCCTGTTTCATTCTTTTGCATATAGCTGTCCAGTTTTCCTAACACCATTTGTTGAAGAAACTTTTTCACATTGCATATTCTTCTTGCCTCTTTTGTTGAAGATTAATTGACTGTATAATTGTGGGTTTGTTTCTGGCCTTTCTATCCTATTCCATTGATTTTTGTGTCTCTTTCTGTGCCAGTACCATACTGTTTTGATTACTATAGCTTTGTAATATAACTTGAACTTTAGAATAATGATAGCTCCAGCTTTGTTTTCCTTTTTCAAGATTGTTTTGGCTATCCAGGGTCTTTTGTGGTTCCACGCAAATTTTAGGATTATTTATTTAAGTGCTGTAAAAAATGCTGTTGGTATTTTGATAGGGATTGCATTAAATCTGTAGATTGCTTTGGGTGGTATGGACATTTTAACCATATTTGTTCTTGAAACCCTTGAGCATGGAATGTCTTTCCATTTCTTTGTGTTATCTTCAGTTTCTTTAATCAGTGTTTTATTTTTTGGAGTACAGATCTTTTACCTCCTTGGTTAAGTTTGCTCCTAGGTTTTTTATTATTTTTGGTGCAATTGTAAATAGGATTGCTTTTTTTTTAAAAAGATTTATTTGAGAGAGAGAGAGCGTGAAAGAGAGGTATGACAAGCAGGGGTAAGGGATAGTGGGAGAAGCAGACTCCCCACTGAACGGGGAGCCTGATGAGGGACTCCATCCCAGGACCTGGGATCATGACCTGAGCCAAAGGCAGACACTTAACCGACTGAGCCACCTAGGCACCCTAGGATTGCTTTCTTAATTTCTCTTTCTTTTGCTTCATTGTTTGTGTATAAAAATGCAGTGGACTTCTGTACGTTGATTTTGTATCCTAGGACCTTACTGAATTCATTTATCAGTTCTAGTAGTTTTTGATTGAGTCGTTAGGGCTTTGTATATGTAGTATCATGTCATCTGCAAATAGTGAAAATTTTACTTCTTCCTTACCAATTTGGATGCTTTTATTCCTTTCTCTTGTCTGATTACTGTGGCTAGGACTTCCAGTACTGTGTTGAATAAAAGCGGTGAGAGTGGACATCCGTGTCTTATTCCTGATGTTAGGGGAAAGCTTTCAGTTTTTCACCATTGGGTATGATAATTCTACTCTGTTCTTTAGAATTTCCTTCCTTCTCCTTTAGGTGTGTTTTTTTCTTCTTTTTCTAAGCTTTTGAAATGTGAGCTTAGATAATTGATTTTTCTCTCTTCTAATTGTATGCACTGCTATCAATTTCCCTCTCAGTACTACTTTACCTGTGTCTTACAAATTTTGTTATGTTGGGGGCACCTGGGTGGCTCAGTTGGGTAAGCATCTGCCTTAAAAATTTTGTATATATTATATTTCATTTTCATTCAGTTCCATGTATTTTTTTAAAATTTCACTTGAGACTTCCTCTTTGACCCATAGGTTATTTTGATGTGTGTTTAGTTTCCAAACATTTGAAGATTTTCCTGTGCTCTTTCTGTTAATGATATCTAGTTTGGTTCCATTGGGGTCAGAGAATACATTCTATATGATTTCAGTTCTTTAAAATTTTTGAAGTTTGTTTTATAGTCAAGATATGGACATATAGTCCCTGTGCATTTGTGGAGAATGTATAATCTGCTGGTTGTGGTAGAGTGTTCTGTAAATGTCAATTAAATCCTCTTGATTGACTGTAGAATTCTACATTCTTTCTGATTTTCTGTCTAGTTTTCCTAACAATTATTGAGAGAGTTGTGTTAAAATCTTCAGCTGTACTTGTGGATTTGTGTACTTCTTCTCTTAGTTGCTTTTTATTTTTTTCACACGCTGGAGCTCTGTTGTTTGGTACCTATACATTCTACTGTGTCTTCTTCGTGATTGACCCTTTTATCGTTATGTGACATTTCTCTTTGGTAATCTTTGTTTTGAGGTATCTTTTGTTAACATAGCTCCTGATATTAATATAGCTACTCTTGTTTTCCAGTGATTGTTTTCCTGATAAATGTTTTTATCCTTTCCTTTCAATCTTTGATATGTTTGATATGCCTATGTGGTTATACTGAAGTGAGTTTTTTGCAGACAGCATATTTTTAGGTCATGTTTTGTAATCTACTCTTTCAGTCTTTGTTTTTTAATTGGTTTGGTTATACAATTTACATTTAAATATAATTATTGATATGATCTTATATTCTGATTCTGAATATGTTGAAATGTATTTTTTATTCATTTTTCCCCCTTTATTTTCTTTAATATATCATTAATAATCCTTTTCTTCCATCTCTTATATTTGATTTAGTTCTAGGTCTGCTTTTATTGGTTATTGTGTATCTTAAAAATCACCACATTTTCCTGCCTTTTAATATGTCTGGTATTTTTAGTTGTAAGCCATATGCTGTGTATGATCCCTTTTCAAGAATCTTGATTATCCTGTCCTTCTTGTAAAATTGTTATGTTTTGTTCTAGCAGGCAGTTAAATTACCAGTGAATCATTCTTTTTTTTTTTTTTTTTAATATTTTATTTATTTATTCGACAGAGATAGAGATAGCCAGAGAGAGAGGGAACACAAGCAGGGGGAGTGGGAGAGGAAGAAGCAGGCTCATAGCGGAAGAGCCTGATGTGGGGCTCGATCCCATAACGCCAGGATCACGCCCTGAGCCGAAGGCAGACGCTTAACCGCTGTGCCACCCAGGTGCCCCACCAGTGAATCATTCTGATCATACTGAAGCTTCATTTCAGCTTTATTCTTATATTTCTACTTCCTTGCTCCTTGATCTTTGGATACTTCTTAGGTATGGCTCTCTACCATCTCATTTGAAAGCCTACATGTTCACCATTGGTCTTTCTATTCTGTCTGAGTCTGAACTCCCAAGGTCTCCAAACTTCAGCAGCCATTCTTTGCTAGCCTCCTGGAGTGTCATCCTTGGTGTGTTCAACTCAGGAGTTGCCCAAGTATCTGAAGATAATTTTATATAGATTTTGAGCTTACTCTGTATTTTCTTTTTCTCAGGTATCCTGCCCATATTCTTCAAGTCCTAACTATATTGGCTGCTTTGTGTTCAGATATTTGTTTTCTTTTCACTCTTTGTTTAGCCTCAGTTTCCTTAGACCATGGTTTGGAAGATGCCTAAAGAGAGAAAGCTGGAGTGAATGTAGGGTTCATCTTATGTGTTGCCTTTTTTTGGTGCTTAGCCTTAGGTTGGTTGCTGTTCAATGCCTCCAGTTGCTTTATCTCTTTTTCCCAAATTTTACCGTTGTTTATTATAAAAGAGTGAGTCCAGTACCAGCAAGTGACTAGTCTTTAGAACTTTAAAAAATTCTAAGTATTGTATTGGACCTTTAAGATTGGATTATTCTGTTTTTACTCCTTTATTTTTTCCTTTGACAAAATTAATATTTTTTATTAAAGCAAAAAGTGCTTAGTATATTTTCTGTCTTAATATAGGTACTCAAGATATGGTAGCAGAATCAATAAAGAAATTGAAGTAAATTCACACAAAACATTGGGAGCCTAGAGGAGCTATGCATGGCAGTAGTTCCTTGATCTGTGAATACTTAAATCTTCTGTTTTCTTTTCAATTAGAAATGTATTTCAAACACCAAATAACTTAATACAGTAATTTGGTTAAAATATACTTTATTTTACATATATTTGAAGTATTAGTGTTTAATAGTAAAGCTAGAATTTTATTTCAGTTTCAGTAAAACTGAAATTTTAATGCCAAGTCATTTGTTTTTGACATCATGTCAAAGTGATTAAAGCTGGGCTAGTCATTTAATTAAATATAATGAAACTTGTGATGGATACTGAAATCTAACATTTAATTAAGGTTTCTTTAATTAATTCTTTAATAAAAGAATTGCCCAACCTTATAAAACCTTATTTTTATACTTAGTCTTTACCTTTAATTAGCACTGTTTTGGCCCTTTTTGAAATACAGAACAACACAGCATTTGACTTTATATGCTACAACAAGAGTTAAGGCCTATATAAAATTTTGAAGTAAAGGGGCGCCTGGGTAGCGCAGTCGTTAAAGCAGGGGCGCCTGGGTAGCGCAGTCGTTAAAGCGTCTGCCTTCGGCTCAGGGCGTGATCCCGGCGTTTCGGGATCGAGTCCCACATCAGGCTCCTCCGCTGGGAGCCTGCTTCTTCCTCTCTCACTCTCCTGCTGTGTTCCCTCTCTCGCTGGCTGTCTCTCTGTCACATAAATAAAAATTTTAAAAAAATTTTTTTTGAAGTAAAGAATTTGAAACTAAAGGTGTACCTGGGTGGCTCAGTCAGTTAAGTGGCTTCCTTCGGCTCGGGTCATGATCTCAAGGTCCTGAAATTGAGCCTCACAACGGACTCCATGCTCAGTGGGAAGTCTGCTTTTCCCTCTCCCTCTGCTGCTCCCCCTGCTTGTGTTCTCTTGCTCACACTCTGTCTCTCAAATAAATAAATAAAATTTAAAAGAAAAAAGAATTTGAAACTAAGAAAGAATATGGTGATAGGGATAGAATGAATTACCCTCCATGAGAATGTTTTATTAATTACCTTACTGTCTATGCAGATGAACCCCTGATAATATTATTTACAAATTAATTTTTACATCTTTGTAAGATTCTTTCTTTCACTGCAACAAGCTAGTGATGAAGAAAAATATAGGGTACTGTCAGCCAACAGGGGTTTTCCTTGGTGACATAATCCCAAGTGGTAATGACTTCATAGAATTTGTTGTTATTTTTTGTCAAGTCTTTGTTTCTTAAACAGATCTAATACAGTTTTTACACTTAAATATGACATCTAGGTTTGAGGGTATAGTTATATTTGGCTTGCCAGTAGTATAAATAGTAATTATTTTGAGGTACTGTTGTACATGGATTTAATAGTTTTTTGAACTTCGTAGAATGTGAAAACTTGAAATTATTTGGAATTGTTAATATATGTCATAAGTCTGATTCTTGTGGAAAATTTTGGGTTTGCTCAGAAGTAAGGTAAAGTAATTTTAATGGAGTTTTTGATAAGACAGCTCAGGTTTCTCAGATGGGCATGATAATATGTATGTATCTAAGGTGCATCTCCTTTTCTTTCTTTCCATCTTTCCTCAATCTCTCGCAATTTAAAAATCTCAAACCAACAACAAAAATTCCTTCCTTCTTGCTTTACTTCTAAAAATCTGCAGGATGGACACGTAGAGGTGGCACGTTTGCTTTTGGATAGTGGTGCTCAGGTGAACATGCCCGCAGATTCATTCGAGTCTCCGTTAACGCTAGCTGCCTGTGGCGGACATGTTGAATTGGCAGCTCTACTTATTGAAAGGGGGGCAAATCTAGAAGAAGTTAATGATGAAGGATATACTCCCTTGATGGAAGCTGCTCGGGAAGGACATGAAGAGATGGTGGCTCTGCTCTTAGCACAAGGTAAAGTAGTTTTACTTCTTTAATTAAAAAATAAATTTCCTTTGGATATTTTGTGTCGAGTGTCAGTGAAGTTTACAACAACAAAAATATTTTTTTGCATTGATGAGAAAATAAATGATGAGTACCCTAAGAGGAATCCCAGAAGGAGGGAGAGATGTTGAACACAATTTAGAACAATATTTTTATCAGAAGTGTTGCATCTGGTTTATCAATTTTTATGCTTTCCTCTCAGGAGCAAATATAAATGCCCAGACGGAAGAAACCCAAGAAACTGCTCTGACCTTGGCTTGCTGTGGAGGATTTTCTGAAGTTGCAGACTTCTTGATTAAGGCAGGGGCTGATATAGAACTTGGCTGCTCCACACCTCTGATGGAGGCTTCACAGGAGGGACACCTCGAGTTGGTTAAATATTTATTGGCTGCTGGTATGTGGATTTAGAAAAAGACTTTTATATTGCTTTCATAACTTTATCAATTAACCTTAACTTTTTCATATCTACAAAAGTTGAAAGCCAGCTCCACAATTTGACTGCTCTTCTTAGGCTCCTAAATCTCTAAAAATGTAATTTTTAAAACATTTTCTTATTGTTATTAATGTTTGCTTCATGACCATAGCTCTCTCATTGACCTTCTCCTTTGAATAGTTTTTGGCTTCTGGAAGGGAGAATTTAGTTCCTCTTAGTCTCTGTTAATAAGTGGAAGTGGAGATGACGTTATAGAGTTTGATACTTTTAAGCCTGTTCATTTCTTGACATTTTTAAGTCTTAAGAGAAAAAAAGAAAAAAAGAGCAAGTAGGAATTTAGTTTTTGGCAGAAGTACTTAGTTTTAAAATAATTTGTGCTTTATGCGTTGGTAAGTAATAGAAAGAAGTAGTTTTGCATAAAATATTTGTAGTTTTATAGCATAAAATAAGAATATATCAGAGGGACACCTGGGTGGCTCAGTCGGTTAAGCATCTGCCTTTGGCTCAGGTCATGATCCCAGGGTCCTGAGATCAAGTCTTGCATCAGGCTCCTTGCTCAGCAGGGAGCCTACTGCTCCCTCTGCCTGCTGCTCCCCCTGCTTGTGCTCATACTCTCTAGCTCTCTCTGACAAATAAATAAATGAAAATCTTAAAAAAAAAAAAAAAAAAGAATATAGAATATACCAGAAAAAAACTGTCCCAGATAGACATATACCTTTATATATATTTTAGGAATAATATAAAATTTTTCTTTTTATCCATGTCTGACATATTGTTTAAAACTTGATATATGAAGAAATTAATATGTAAAGGAAAATAAAATATTTAGCAAAAATTTATTCATCATTTTGAAGCTTTTACTATTAACATTAATTTCATTATAGCCCAGCCTCAATTTTTACTTTGAATTATTATTGAAATAATTTCTTAGGACTGTTAATGGTTCAGATGTTTGTGTAGTTTTTGAACAAAAGCATAGACCAGTCATACATACTGTCCCCTGACTCAGATATTATTAATCACTGCAGTTAATATATGCATTATTCAGTCATTGTGCCTCCATCATTTTCAGCGACTATCTTTGTCCCCTTCGGGAGTCCTCTCCCAGTGGTTATCTTTCCATAGTCTTCCCATATCCCTCTACATAAAGTCTTGCTGTTGTAAGAGGCTTTTAAGAGAAGGAATAAATGTTTAATAAATTATTGAATACTAAGACATTCTGCTCAGCTCTTATGTTATCTCTGTTAATTACCACTGGTCCCTGTATAGTAAGAAATATTAAACACATTCTTATAGATATGGAAACAATACACAATCATGTTACCCTAAGGCAACCAAGCTAATAAGTGACAGAGCTAATGTTCATACTTAGAACTCCAGACATCTTTTTTTCTGTTGTACCACCATGGAGTCTCATTTAGCTACTTAATGCTAATTTGAAGTACATAGTTTCCAGAACTATCTCAGGGATTTGAGAATCACTTTTTCATATGATCTCTATCTGTAAAATTTTTTTTTCCAGTTTAGAGTGTGCTTAATTTACCCGAAGTTCTTCTTAGAGTGTAGCACTAAAAAAAAAAACAACAAACAAACAAACAAAAAAAACCTCAATAGGTTTTTTAATATATTGCCTGTACCATTTTTAAAAATTCAAGAACCTTTTTGTTATGGCATTTTTTCAAATGTAGAAAATAGTTTAATGAACCCTAAGAAACCATCACACACCTTTATCCATTTTTTAATTTATGGCCTGTCTCATTTCATCTATACTTCTCCCATATCCCCCATTTATTTTTATATAATTATTTTTTATTGAGATATAATTGATACATGTAACATATGAGTTTCAGGTATACAACCTAATGATTTGGTATTTGTATATATTGTGAAATGATCACCACACTTAAGTCTAGTTAGTTAACATCTGCCACCATATATATTTATAGACACATTTTTAAATTTATATTCGAGATAATCTTTAAAAAATAACTACAATATCATTTTCCTACCTAAAATTTTTAAAATAATAATTCCTTACTATTATTAAATGTCTAAGCAGTTTTCATATTTTTCTTACAAATATGTATGGGTGTGTTTAATGACTTTTTGAATCAAGGTTCAAATAAGATTTATACAACAACTGTTGATCATTGTCTCTTAAGTCTCTTTTGTCTGTGGGCTCCCCTTCCATCTTTCTATTTCCTTGCAAGCTTTGATTGAAGAAATGGAATGTTTATCCTTTAGGTTTTCCACACTGAATTTTGCTAAGTGCATCTCCATGATTTTACTTTACTTGTTTTTCTGTCTCTTGGATTTCCTATAAAGTAGTAGTTAGATCTAGAGACTTGATCAGAATTTGCATATGATGTGGTTTTTTTGTTTGTTTTTTTTACTAGACTGCTTCATAGGTAGTATTTGTATACTTCCTTCAGGAGGCAATAAATGTCTGATTATCTGTCTTTTTGTGATATTATTAGCCGTAAATGATCATTAATCCATAAATGATCAATAGATCCATTAATTCATTAGGAATTACAAAGTGGTGATAGTCTCAATTTTGTTATTCCTTCCTTCTTTATTAGCTGGAATATATCTATAAAGAGAGATTTCCCTTCATCACCTATTTGGTTGCCCTTAGATATAAATCATATGAGAATGGCAGTTTGATTTTTTCCCCCTTTTATTTACCAGTTAACAAAATAATAAGGTGATCCCCTAGCATCCTTCAGAGGTGACCAATGAAGTGTTGTTTTGTTTTTTATTTGAACATCATTTGAACTTTTGAATTTTATGATGGTTTTTACTCCATCGCAGTTCTCATTCTTTTAGAAGCAAAAACTGTTAAAAGGTGGGACAATTTGATTATCCTTGGTCAATAAGGTTAGCTCCGAAGTCCTTTGTTTGTGACCTCGCCATAGTCTCTCATAGTTCCCTTGCTTTCTGATAGGGCAAGTTATTTCAGGCACATCTTATACAGATTCTTCCCCAGTCTTGGAACCAATTAGTTTTCTAAGAAGCCCTAGTTCCATTTAGCAGAAAATACTATGTAGAGACCACAGTGTAAGCTAGAGACCATTTCTGCTTGGTCTGTCATTGTCTCTAGTAGTTTTTGGTTTGTCAGAGTTAGAAATTATTTATTTTTCTTATGGATAAAATACATCATGAGTTCAGGTCAGTACTTCCAATTCAGAACCATAGGGTTTTTACTTAACTTTAACAGTCTTCTGTGTTTTCTCTCAATTGTGCCAAAAATTTCACTTTTCACCAAAGGATTACTCATTTACTCATTTGATTTTAAGGTATCCATATAACTATCTCAGACTACAAACCTGCAGTACCACTAATATGATTCTTGAGAACTCTTTGATGTTTTTTGTTTTTGCATCTCCCCCCCTTTGGACTCTATGAAATAATTTGGTATATTTCCTTTCTTCTTTTTTTTTAAGATTTTATTTATTTGAGCGACTGAGAGAAAGAGCACGAGATGGGGGAAGGTCAGAGGGAGAAGCAGACTCCCTACTGAGCAGGGAGCCTGATGTGGGGCTCGATTCTGGGACTCCTGGCATCATGACCTGAGCTGAAGGCAGACGCTTAACTGACTGAGCCACCCAGGCACCCCTAGTAGAGTTCCTTTCTGTGTGCCTAAATGTATAAAAGAAAAATAGGATAGTTAAAATACTTTATAGTATTCTAATATTTGAATTCATGAGTTTCATCAAATTTCAGAATTGGACTATTTAATATAATTTTACAGTTTACAAAGTAAATGTTTGGGTTTTTTGCTTCCTAGGTGCTAATGTTCATGCTACAACAGCAACAGGAGACACAGCCTTAACCTATGCTTGCGAAAATGGACATACGGATGTTGCAGATGTTTTACTTCAAGCAGGGGCTGATTTAGTAAGATATTTTTATTTTTTATTTTTATTTTTTGTGAATGTTGATATTCCTTCATTTATTTTTAACATTTAGAGAACAGTTGTAAAGGAGATCAATAGTTTGCATACTTTGTGTAAAATAACTTTTAAAAAGTTATTGTAGTTGTTGCATTCATTAAATATATATGAAAGTACTTAGTTTTTAATAGGGCATACAGTTTCTTTCCTAGGTAAAACTATTAATTGGTTTCTTCCACTCATCCTAGTCCATTTGACATTCCTGAACTTTTTAAACTGCTCTTTATTAGACATATCATAATTTCAATGATATATTTATAGAATAGAATAACCTATCAAATCACTTTGATTTCTTTTGTTTCTTTAATTAGTTTGACTTTTGGAAACAGCTGCTGTCCTCTTCCCGATAACAGTATTACAGCATTCCATTCTTCTTCTCTTAGTGTTTTCTATTTTGGCTTTTCAAAATTTCAAATTAGATGGCAGGTTCATATGTGTAATAATCTTTACAACTGTGGGGAATTAAATAGCTTTCCACTTTAAAGGTTCATGTTTCTTGATGAAATGTGTGCTTTGACTAATTTTTATTTTGTGAGGGTACTTTAAATTGCTCTCTAGAGTTTGTCTCCAAATTTTCTTACATATTTCTCAAAAATCTATGTGAGACGTGCACAGCTATAAATATCATAGAGAACGGATATAGTAAAGTTTAGAAAAACTGTGCAAATGCTGCCTTTTAAACAATTTCAAGTATCAGACATTCCCACAGATACCTGAAAACATTGTTGGAAAATAATTACTGGTTAACATAAATGTATAGTGTGATTATGCTATTTATCATTATTTCTACTGATACTAAATATTATAATGATAACAATAGGATTCTCATCAGTCAGCATCTGCCCCATCAGTTAGAATTTCTGAGAGGTGTACTTTTTTTGCTTGAAAATTATGCAGAATGAAATGTTAAGTAGATCTTAACCTTCTGCCTTCTTTCCTTTTTTAGACTTGCTTTGGGTCATCCATAAAAATAAAGAATTGAAGTATTTCATCATTTGAAATAAATGGGATATAGCATAAAAGCTATATGCAAAGTTTAATAGTCTTAACCTCTGAATTCTTATCTGATTCTTCTTTCCATTTTTCTATGGCAAAGTCATTTTCTTAATCTGTTTGTTGAGAATTATTCTGAAAATATTAAATAGTAAAAAGAGGAACTATCTGTTAAATAGAATCTAATATATAGCAAAGCCTTACTGATTCTGACTAATCAAAAGAATCTAATTTATAGCAAAGATTTTGAGAATCTAATATATAACAAAACCTTGCTGATTTCAAGTTAAAAATCTATTATGAAATATTTTTAAATGTTTTAGTTTTGTAGTTTTCTGGAATTACATAAATAGAGTGTGATTAGAGTTCCTCAGGAGAATTACATTAAGTGAACAGATAGAGAGATTTGAATTTATCATACTATTTTACATTCCAAATGTATGATTTAAAAAGTGGCTCAGATAAATATATATCTTAATTAAGGTTAATATTTGTTATTCTAATGTAATTGTTTACTCCATTTTGCAATCTATCTTCACATTCATATTTATGCGTAATTACAACCGTCGTGTAACATAGTTGTTTTCTATTTTTCCACTGTGCGTTCTATCATAATCTTTTCCATGTTGCTACATAGTCTCTATATTTATACCTCTTCCATTAAGTTGATGAACCATAATCATTCATTTACTCTTGAACTTTTCACTTGCTTTATGTTTTTCACTGTTATAAATACTGTTAGATTTAGTAACTTCATGTGGATAGCTTTTTTTTCTTTTGAATAACTTCATATATTGATTTTAACTTTAAAATTTATTGCTTGTTCCATGCTTTTGCTATCTGTGGAGAGACATTTCAATTTTAATATTAGTTCTTTTCCTGCAATAAAAAGCAGTACTCGTTCTTTATGTAAAATGTGGCAGGTATGGGAAAGTACAGTAAGTTTGGTATTTAAAACCTACAAGTAAACTTTGTGATTTCAGGCTTTACTATGTAAGCCACTGGGGGAAACAAGATATAATCAAAGATAAGAAGTGAGTAAAGCAGGCAGATCAATCCGAATCCTGAGAAAAAAATGACTGATAATTTTTACTAGCTGGACCTTACAAGGCGGTAGCATCTTTCTTATCCTCCATTCTTTGCTGCCACTTCCTAGTATCTGTTTTGGGCTGTACTAATTTCCTCCATTGCTTTGCAGATAGAAGACTCTCCACTCCCATTCTATCCCTGGTATCCCATTGGTGTGTTCTGATACTTGTATTTGTTAGTTGTTTAAGTTAAATGAATTTTTTTATGTGCGGGTGGCTGAGAACCTTCGTTTTGGGGGGAATTATTTTTACCTTCAGTTTAAATGAGGATGTACAAGTCAACCTTTGGAACACAGTCTGAACCAGCCCCTATGCTTTGTTAGATTTTAGAGCCTAACTTTGGCCCCAGTTCAAGGTTTTGGTATTATAGTTTATAAAAAGGAGCTTAAAAGCTATTGTTTCTCATTCTTTAAAATATCTTGTACCAGAATCAATTAGGATATTAATTTGGTTTAAAAAACTTTTAATGCAACAATTTGGTTTTCTTGTATTGTTGCCTGACATGAAACTGAAAACTTTTACAGCTTTTCATTCTAAATGTATAGTAGGTATAAACGAGGACTTAGTTTTAAGGAAAATCTAGAAATTTTCTTATTGATTGCTTTTAAAAAATTCTCAGCTAGAACCGATGGCATCCTTGAGCATTTTCAGGTAGATCCTCAAAATACGTGCTTGTTCTAATTTGAAACTTAGTTATTTAAAATGTCACTTTTTCTAGTTTTAAAAATATTTTAAAATAAAATTATATATAGATACTTCTAATAAAAATGACACACTATCATATTTAGAGGTTGTGGATTGATATGTAGTTTGTCTAACTTTTTAATAATTGAGTAAATTTGAATAATCTATTTAAAACTTCTGGACTTGATTAGTATCCTTAAATAGGCCACTTAAAATGTTCTTTTTGAAAATAAAAAAATTAAAAATTGTCCATTAATTCCAGAATTTTTTGAAAATTCTCTGTTTAGCGTGCAGAATCATTTTAACTACTCCATGAGTAGAAAACCTTGAGCAGATCCCCTGATTCATATCTTCCTGATGTTTGCATCTCTTATTACCACAGCAATGGGAATTATTGTATATTGAAATAAAGATTATTCCTTTATGTGTTTTCTTTCTCAGCATAGCATCTTTGTTTTGGGCCCAGGTTTGTTTTTAGTATTGGATACGATAATAAGTATATGATGTAAACCCATCGTAAGAAAATTTGTATTAAAATTCATTAGCCTTACTTAAAATCTAAAAGAAATTAAAAAAAAAACTCCCTTTGGAAACTACTTAATCTTATTTCTCTGAAAAGGAAATTTCATATCATTTGTATCTTCACACATTTGTTACTGAACTCTGATCAGAAATTATTAATAACACTATTTCATAACTGAAATTGACTAACTCCTATACTCTTTTAGACCCTACTCTGGTGTTCTTTATTACTCTAGGCTATTTCCCACAATTAACTGGGCTTTAGACCAGAAGGCAAAGTTTTAGTATTTCATACTTGTTCTCGTCTCTGTAGCTAGCTAGCTTTAGCTAAAATACTTATGGCCTGATTTCTTTTACCACAGTCTTCTTATTACTATTACTTTTCAAGTTCAAGGTGGAGAATTTGAATTGTTAACTATTCAGCAGTTTGATTTGATTGTAAAACTCTGCTTTTTTTTCTCTTGCTTGCTTTTAATTTTGACTTTGTGTTGACTAACATGTCAGAGGTGTTTTGATTTGATGTTTATGTTTTACAAACCATTTGTGAAGATGATAGAATCTTACTCTTTTCATCATGACATGTTAATTTCAGTATTAAAACTTTGGTACATTTGCTACGATAGAAGAAATAATTGTCATCTGTACAATTGCCTTCACATGTATTTGCCAGCACAGCTGAATTTGAAATGGGAGAAAGTGATATATAAATCAGTTTAATAAGTCTCCAGCTCCTTGGCCTTTCATTGCTAGAAGAGGTGTATCATAGTATAACTGATCAGTAAGTTCCAAACCCAAGGAGTACTTCCTATGATAAACAACTACCGTAGGTATTAGGGAATGTAAGTACATTCAGGTTGTGTTCATATAGAGAGATTTAGTGACCCAACTTAACATTTTATAGGCCAGCATTACTGTTTGAAGGTAGAACTTATTACAGGAAGAAATGCTTATGGAAGATATCCTATAATCCTATATCTGAATGGAAGTCTAATGAGTGGCAAATGCTACACTTAGTTGTTTAAAAAGAACTATTGCTATGGAACATTAGACAGGACATCTAATGTTCAGTATAGCCGTCAAATCACTGATTAATACAATAAGCAAACATTTGCGTCAATCTCCCCATCTGTAAAATGAAATTTAGTATTATTTTCTGAGCTATTTTATCAGGACATGTAAATATTCTTTCTTTGGTTCTGCTGGGTATCCTTGGGCAAATCACTTAAATTCCCTAGGCTTCTTTGTTTCTCTTCCTTCTTTTCCTCACCTCCTCCTCTTCCTTTTCCTTTTTTTTTTTTTTTTTTAAGATTTTATTTATTTATTTAAGATTTTATTTATTTATTTAACAGAGACAGCCAGCGAGAGAGGGAACACAAGCAGGAAGAGTGGGAGAGGAAGAAGCAGGCTCCTAGCGGAGGAGCCTGATGTGGGGCTCGATCCCACAACGCTGGGATCACGCTCTGAGCCAAAGGCAGACGCTTAATGACTGTGCCACCCAGGCACCCCCCTTTTCCTTTTTTTTTTTAAGATTTATTTATTTATTTATTTATTCTACAGAGACAGAGACAGCCAGCAAGAGAAGGAACACAAGCAGGGGGAGTGGGAGAGGAAGAAGCAGGCTCATAGCGGAGGAGCCTGATGTGGGGCTCGATCCCACAACGCCGGGATCACACCCTGAGCCGAAGGCAGACGCTTAACCGCTGTGCCACCCAGGCGCCCCCCCCTTTTCCTTTTTTTATGAGGGGTTTAGACCAGATGATATTTAACTACCTGACTTAAGAAATTTAATTTTGTGGGGCGCCTGGGTGGCTCAGTCATTAAGCGTCTGCCTTCAGCTCAGGGCGTGATCCCAGGGTCCTGGAATCAAGCCCCGCGTCAGGCTCCCTGCTCTGCTGGGAGCCTGCTTGTGTTCCCTCTCTTGCTGGCTGTCTCTCTCTCTGTCAAATAAATAAATAAAATCTTTGAAAAAAAAAAAAGAAATCTAATTTTGTGATTTCTGAAGAACAAGAGAATTGTCTGTTTGAAGGTATCAGATGGACCGGATGATCTTGAGTGTTTTGTTAGTCCAAGAATGTGTAAAGTCCTATGAGATCTTAAAGAAAATGAATTTTTAAGATTATAAACCATCATTACTAATAATGGTGCTAAGTATTATATAAATTATTCTCTTAAAATATTTGTATATATTAGATGTATTTTAATTACCCCAAACATTATTTTGGGTGTTGATTATAATTAATAGTTAGCGTATTTAACTTGTCATAAAATATTTTATAGGTTGTCTTAATAGATAAAAGTTATTTATCCCTGGGGTGCCTGGGTAGCTCAGTCAGTTAAGCATTCGACTCTTTTTTTTTTTTTTTTAAACATTCAACTCTTGATCTCAGCTCAGGTCTTGATCTCAGGATCATGAGTTTGAGCCCCACGCTGGGCATGAACTCTACTTAAAAGGAAAAAAAGAAAAGTTATTAATCCCTAAAATATACAATTAACTTAGTAAGGCTACCCCAATAAAAAATAATCTGGCATTATAATGCTAAATCATTACCTCTTCAATCCTAAGTCATCTATTAATATTTTATTCTACTTAAATACTGCTAAAGAAGTAGGAAGAGTTTCCTTGACATGAATTTTTATTTTAAATGAATTATTTCCTCAAGAATATAAGTCTTTCAGTTATCTTTGGAATTATTCAATTACAAGTAAATTCTTTTTTCTTGAAGTTAAAGTTTATTTCAAGTAGCAGGATAAACTTGTGTTACATCTTCTTATCTTTCATACCTTAAAATTTTTCAAAATGTCCTTTGTGTAGGATTGTTTTTAGCTTTGGCTTTGAAGTATACTCAGGCAATGTTCAATGAGAGACAAGGAATTTAGAATGCGATTTTACTTGAAGATGTTTGCCACCTTGAAGATAGGGGTGGAAGAGGGAGAGGATACCAAGGATATGAGATAGAGCATGTTTTTTTCTTTATGCTCACAATGAATCTGTTTTAGATTAAATGGATCAGAGTAAATAAATAGAACCAACCTAAAGAAGTATGGTAGGTACATGGCATTGCTAATTATGGTGTCTTTGCCATATTGAGTGGAAGTTGGTCCCGTATCAGTACTTATTTTCCTTGTTATTGTGGCTAAATTATTTTTTTTTATAAATTTGTAATTGATTGAAAATTTTTTTCTTAGTTTTAAATAGGTGATATCTTTACATGGTTCAAAATTCAAACATAAAACTGTCCTGTGGGCACCTACTTTCCCTCTCCATTGGCAATAATGTTGTTCATTTCCTGTTATCCTTCCAGAGATATTTTATGTGTGTATGATGAAAAGTCACATATGTTGAAAGAAACAGTTACTAATGTTCAGTGTTTTGTATAATTCCTTATTGAGATAGAATTTGGGTTTTTACTATACTGATTTTCTCTGTAGTGTTGACCATAGCTTTTAAGGTTTGTTTGTTTGTTAACATTTTTAATATTTTAATAAAAATTGAAGCACTTTGGCACTGATGAGGAAATTGGGTGCTTTGAATATGTCATAATGGTCTATCACTGATTTTCATCCCTAACCATAAAGTAGGCTCTCTGACTCTTTGCTTTCGTTGGATTTTATTCTACCAGCCAAATGAACTTTTTTGGGCATTTTTTTTTAAATAGTTGAAACTAAGCGATTTGGACATGGATGTGTTAACGCTTTCTGGTTCTTATTTGTGGAATTTATTTCCTTGGAAATGAGATTTGATATGGACTTCCCGCAAAAGAAAAAATTCTGAAAGATTAATTTGTTACCTATATTAAATCTTATGAAGTAGAAATGTGGACCAGATCCTCTTTCATAAATTTTTTTTTAAATTTCAGCATTATGTTATTTGTCCTCCTAGATGTTTCTATCCCCCAAGCATATATATATAGTCCATGTATGTGAACAATATGTCTTTTTTTATATGAATGGATTTGTTATCACATATACTCTTCTGTAACTTTTTTCTTACAATATTTTTCTATGTTAGTCCCTATAGATTTCTCATTCTTTTTCACAGGTACCCAGGGTTCTATGTAATTTATTGACCATTTATTTATTCATAAACTTCTGGGTTATTATCGTTTTTAAATATTATAAATGTGCTACACTAAGTATTGTTAAACATATTTACATATCTTTTCTACTTTTGTGAATATATCTGTAGGGATAAATCCCTAGAAATGAAATTATTGGTTATCAGAGGATCCACATCTAAAATTTTGATAGCTGCTGCCAAATTGTTCAAAAGTGCTGAACCAGGGGCGCCTGGGTGGCACAGCGGTTAGGCGTCTGCCTTCGGCTCAGGACGTGATCCCAGTGTTACGGGATCGAGCCCCACATCAGGCTCCTCCGCTATGAGCCTGCTTCTTCCTCTCCCACTCCCCCTGCTTGTGTTCCCTCTCTCGCTGGCTGTCTCTATCTCTGTCAAATAAATGAACAAAATCTTTAAAAAAAAAAAAAAAGTGCTGAACCAGTCTGCATTTCTATTAACGCTGAGTCCTGATTCCCCACATTTTTATTAACATGAATTAGAGTGAGTTCCCTCTTCCTTCCTTCCTTCCTTCCTTCCTTCCTTCCTTCCTTTCTTTTTCTTTCTTTTCTCTCTTTTTTCTTCCCTTTCTTTCTCTCTTTCTTTCTTAATGGTTTAATTTTCTAATCTTTGATCATAGTCCCCATGTTTATCTAAAAAATCTTTCTGTATTCCAGGTAGCTCTATGAGCTGCTTATTAATTGTTCCCAAAGCTTTTGTGTGAACTGCATAAAAGACAAAGTTACTTTCTGAAAGAGTATTCAGACATCGTTTACAAATGCAAATTTTGAAATATTTTTTATCTTTAACATTGATTTTTTTCAAAAAAAATCAAATAGACAGTATCTATTGACTTCATTCTGAAAGAGGAGAATAATGTATCTTCCACTATAGGATTTGCATGAGTTATTTTATTTTTGCATTGTCATGGTTTTATAACATTTATATTTACAGTCTGTTTTTTGACACTATTTCTCACAGTTGTTTAACTGTATATTTAGGGTATTCAGTGTTTACCTTACTCTTTTGATTTTGGGGTTTTTGGTGTATTTTTTGGGTTTTTTTTATAATAATATTTTTTTATTATATTATGTTAGTCACCATAGAGTACATCCCTAGTTTTTGATGTAAAGTTCCATGATTCATTACTTGCATATAACACCCAGTGCACCATGCAATATGTGCCCTCCTTACTACCCATCATTAGCCTATCCCATTCCCCTCCCCTCCCAAAGCCCTCAGTTTGTTTCCCAGAGTCCATAATCTCTCGTGGTTCATTCCCCCTTCTGTTTACCACCCCCTTTCTTCTTCCCTTTCTTCTTCTACCAATCTTCCTACTTCTTATGTTCCATAAATGAGTGAAACCATATGATAATTGTCTTTCTCTGCTTGACTTACTTCGCTTAACATTATCTCCTCCAGTCCCATCCATGTTGCAGCAAATGTTGAGAAATCATTCTTTTTGATGGCTGAGTAATATTCCATTGTATATATGGACCACATCTTCTTAATCCAGTCATCTGTTGAAGGGCATCTCGGCTCCTTCCACGATTTAGCTATTGTGGACAATGCTGCTATGAACATTGGGGTGCATATGGCCCTTCTCTTCACTACATCTGTATCTTTGGGGTAAATACCCAGTAGTGCAATTGCTGGATCATAGGGTAGCTCAATTTTTAACTTTTTAAGGGACCTCCACACTGTTTTCCAGAGTGGCTGTACCAACTTGCATTCCCACCAACAATGTAAGAGGGATCCCCTTTCTCCACATCCTCTCCAACAATTGTTGTTTCCTGTCTTTACATTACTACTCTTTTGTAGTATGTAGCCTCTTAATTCCTGAGTTCCTAAATCCAACTCATTTTTTGGCTGGCTGATATTGGTATTTTGATTTGAATCTACTTTCCTCCCCCAAAAAAGGAATTCACAGGTGCTCGCATTTTTGAGACTACTATATGTTGTATTTATAAATGAATGTAGCCATATATAGAATTATTGGTTTGCTTTTTTTTTTTTTTTTTCTCCTCAAAATTTTAAACCCTAATGCTGTCTTCTGGTGCTGAATATTTCCAAAGCTTGCTAGAATATTCCCCATTATGTGTAAGTAACTTCCTTTTTTTGCCTGGATTATAAGAGTCTTTCATTATACTTTTAAACCTCTGTGATTTCATCAGAATATGTCTTGTTTATTATTTTATATTAATTTTTCCTGGAAATTAATGAGAAGATTTTAGGTCATCCTCTTAGGTCTTCTCTCCTCCCCCTCCTTCAGTTTTCTTGTATTATATCCTTGAATGCTTCTTTTTCTATTCTGTTTTCTTCTGGGATATTTATTATTCATATATTGGATTTTTCTTGTTCCTTTTATCTTTGTGTCCAATTCTTTGCATTTCTTTCTTTTTTCCTCTGAATTGTTTTTCTTAAGCCCATCCTCCAGGTCACTATTTTTTCTGTACATTTCTGCTTCTATGTGGTTTTCATGGTTTCATTAGTTCATTATTACTTAGTTTCTTCTGTTCTTCCAATTTACTTTTAAATCTCTTCTTGTTGTTATATCACTTTGTTCGGTTATTTAAAGAGTTCAGGTTCTCTTTAATTTATTTGGAAGTATAGGGGATATTTGACTAAAATTTTATTGTTTCCATTTTTGTAGGAATTTCTTAGTAGGTTCTCTGTTGGATACTTTGTACTTATTATTTGTATTGGAATGAGGCTTGTGATTTGTTGAACATCATGTGGGGTTGGGGCAGGGAGAGGAAGTGAATCCTAATATCTTCTTCAAATTCTATAGTTGTCTCAGCATACTTTCTCACCAAATCTCTACCATAGGAGCATACATCCCCGTAAGGTAAGCACATCACCCAAGTAAGAGGTAGGAGTGACTAAAAAGTGAAGTTTTCTCAGAGCACCTGGGTGGCTTAGGTGGTTAAGCGCCACACTTAGGATTTCAGCTTAGGTTGTGATCTCAAGGGTCATGAGATGAGCCCTGCCCCCACACCTGCGAGCTCCTTACTCAGCCCGGAGTCTGCTTGAGATTCTCTCCCTCTCCCTGTGCCCCTCCCCTTGTATGTGCCCTGCACACATGTGTGCGTGCTCTCTCTCTCTCTCTCTAAAATACATAAGTAAATCTTTTTTTCAAAAGTTAAAAAAAAGAGTGAAGCTTTCTCTAGGCCATGTTTCTTTTTTTTGGAGACTTAGTTGACCCGGGTTAGTGACTGAAAGTTTATTGCAGTTTCTTCTGCTGTATCCCTGTCTCACCTTCAAATACTTTCTCTCTGTCACAAGTCTAGATTGAGAGAAAATAGATCTATTCTATATCTCAAGTTCTTTGGAAGTTCCTGTTTTAGTTGAAAAGTATGAGTACTAAGGGCATTTATAATCAGGGAGAAAACTATAAAACTATTTAAACACTTTATAGTATTTTCCTTACTTTTTCTCCCAACTTCTGATATTCCCAAATCCTTTGATTTAGTTATTTTCTTTGGTTAGATATTAAGACACTGCTCTTGATTCTGTGGCTCTAGTTGTATTTGAAAATAAAGGCATAAGTTCAAGTAATTGAGCAGAATTTTTCTATGTGTTAAAGTTTATATTGAAGTTATATTGTAGAGAACCACATTATCAGACCCTTAAAAAAAAAAATAGTCTACTTCTGAGATTATGGTCTCTATAGATGAGAATCTTTTTAGTTGAAGATCCTGAGTTTACAAAGCCCAGCACCTGAAATACCAGTCACAAGGTCTTCATGGCCAAATGTGATTTTCATTTTTGGAATAAGATCCGTGAGTTCTTCTTTTTCCTTTCACAGGACAAGCAGGAGGACATGAAGACTATTTTGGAGGGCATAGATCCGGCCAAGCATCAGGTGAGGGAGGCCTTTGATGCTTGTAAGCTACTACATAAGGAATAGATGTTGTAGGTAACCAGAACTCTGGATATCTGAATTCCAGCCAAGAAGTTCCAGGACCTTGCTGGGTGACAAAGGAATCTTCTTCAATTGAAAAAGATTATGAAGTTCCAATAAAAAGAGATTTATGTTACTAGTAGTTTGCTTCCTTAGTATTCTTTTTATGTGGTATTCCTAAAAAATTTCTCAGGTGAAAATAGATTTTCTTATTCAGATAGTTCTTTTGCATTCTTCCTTACTGGGAGATTCAACATACTACAGAGAGAAAATCTCAGTTATGAAGTCCTTTGCATTCAATTTTGTTCATCAAAAATCTGAAACTCAGACTTAGGGAGTGATATTGGATCGTTTTTTATATAATCCTCAAATAAACAAAAAAAAATTAGTGAAACATTTACTATACTATTCATGCCATTAATTTCTATGAAGTTAAAATTATTTTTGTAAAATTGTCCCCTGTAATTCCATTTTGAAATTCGTTTTTAAGAAGGTAAATGCTTATTCATAAGCAAACATTTCTTTTGAGAAAATGTTTTGAATTTGTGCCTGATGGTTTTAAGAGTCAAGCAAATTTAGTATCCATTTTAATCCAGAGAGATTTGTTTAAACTCAGGAAGCAGTGCTTAATTTTTATTAAAATCAGGAATAAATTGTGATTGTATCACAATTAGCTTATGCCTTCTGAAATAAATTCTTCACTATCAAGCCACTCTTAATCATAAGGCTTATTAAGCATCTTCATTATTGGCTTGTTGAATGAGAAATTGCTATATTCATTCTATTTTGTTCAAGTAAATAATATATTTCACAAAACATTATGTGAAAACATGAATTTTTACTCAGTTGTATAGTATCTCAGGCTCCTATCAAGAATGTAAAGCTGAGTGTTATTTCAGATAAAGTATTTCTTTCTCCCCGGATTGGTTAAAGGAAACACGATTATAAATCCCTCTCTCTAAGCTGTAAGTCTCAGAACTTGGGATACTTTTTTAAAATGTGCTTTGTGGCCCCACTTTTATTAGAGGTTCAGATTCAGCACATCTGAAATGGGGAATCTGCATTTTAAATGATATCCCAGGAGATTCTGATGGCAAGTTTTCCATATTCCACACTTTGAGACATTGCTAGAGTCCATAGATTATTCTGCATCAGTGTTGTTCTCTTCCCTTTCCATCTTTGCTTTGTAATCCATCATTCTTCCTCTAGCCAAACCGAGTAAGTTTGGTTTTTCTCTTTGTTACTTGTGATTTTTAGAAACTGAGCTAAACACAGTCCTAGAGTGGTGCCTCAATCTTTTTTCCATCTCAGTTGTCCTAAGGGATATGAATAAGATCAGTAACAGCAGATCACTAAGGTAATAATTAAAATACAGTGGTGGATTGGAAGAACATACCCCCAGGGGAGAACATCAGAATCCTCTAGTACATATGTAGTATAAAACAGTCTCCCTCCCTCTCCTGTGATTCTGGTCTTTCCCTTGACAATGTCCTCCTCCAACTCGGAGAAGTACTGCCTCTGTGATATAGTTACAACCCTTAGATGTATACCTTGGGTGTCCATGGCTGTGATTTTAATGGAAATCAACTTATTTTTTAAAAAATAAACTTAATTTTAAATTAGATTTTGTTATCTAAGTCCAATTGGGAAAAAAAACCCACCTTTTTTCCTCCGTGTGCTTATTCATCAGAACCAGAACTTTGCAGTGTATTTTTCATGGATAAGATTTTTAGGGGACTTATAAAGTTCTAATTATCCATTTACCAATATATTTCAACCATTACTGATGAGCTTACCTTAATTAACTTTAAATATGACCCCCCACTTTTTAAATGTTAACTTTCTATTAAGGAATAACATATATACATATTTTTTAGTTTTACTCTTCGAAGTTAGAAAACTTTTATCTATTTTTTTCTTGATCTAAAGCTATTTGTGAAATACACAAAACTCCTAATACCTTTTATTTTAAAGGCCAAGTTCTCTCTAGAATTCTAGGTTATTGTATGTTGAATGAGTCCTTTTCAGCTATCTCTAGTGTGTTTAAATATAAGTACAAATGACATCCAGTCAAGAAGGTAAAGTCAGTGTTAGTATATTTTGAAACCTCTCTGTTCTCTATTGTTTGAAGTACATAGATATAATAAATAAAATATGGGAGAAAAACAAGCTAAACTAAAAATATGTAGCTATAGTCAGAAACAAAATTAAAGAACACTGGACTAGAAATGGAGCAGGGATCCACAGCTGAAGCTATAGGCCCAAGGAAACTTAAAATATTTAAAAAGGGGGAGCGGGGCATGGAGCCTGGGATCTCAGTATCTGTAGGGCAATAGGGACTGAGTGCATCACAAATGGAGCAGGCTAGTAGATCAAGTCTACTTGACTAAAGCAAGAAACTCGGACCTTATTGCCCCCACCTGTGAACCAAGACGGGGAAAAAAGCTGCAAGCAGCTTCCTACAGTTGCAGTTAGAAATTATCTACTTGTTCTTGGTAGAATGAAGATGCAAAGACAACAGTGCAACTAAGAACTTGGAAGACACTATTTTTTGACTTAGTGAGCAGAACTGAAATTACTCCATGAGACCTGAAGTTTAAGTTGCCAGTGAAAAATCTACTGTCGAAATGGGCTTTTAGGGCCAGATTCAGGCAACTTTCAAACCATCTGATGAGAAGGGATAAATTTGTGGATAGAAAGAAAAGAAAAAACTCTCATGCAAAATGAACTTTTCAAAAAAAATTATGAAGCTCAAGAGCAAATCTATGTGGATAGTCAAAATGTAAGCAAACAAACAAAAAGCAGCAAAATAGGAGAATAAAAGCCCAGGCAATTGAAATAAAAGAGTTTAAACGTGCTTATTTTAAACTATAACCAGTAGCCATAAAACAGTGTGAGACAATGAAATGAAAGCCAATAATTATTAATTAAGAACAGATGGGTATGAAATAAAAAATTTAAACTTTGTGGGAGGGAAAGTTGTGGAAATAAAAAATATATGGGATAAATAGTATATTGGACACAGTTGAATAAAAAATTAGCGAATAAGGTGATTAAACAAGAAATAACACAATATAGCATAAAGAAATGGAAGATTTTATGAAAGAGAAATTGAGAAAAAGAGGGTAGATGAGAAGCTCTACCACACATTTGAAGTTCCTGAATGAGAGGATAGAAATACAAAGTAGAGGCAATGTTCGAAGAGATAATGATAGAGAATTTTCTGAAATTGAAGCCAGAAATGAATACTTGATTGAAAAATTAATAAGTAAAACAAATGAAACTGTAGAATTTGAAAGATAAAGAACACTATCTTAGAAGCTACTAGAGGGGAAAAGATGCATTATTTTAAAGGAACAACAATCAAATTTTTGACAGCAGATTCTCATCAACAGTAATAATCTTAGAAGACAGTGGGAAGTAATATCCTCCAAATACCAAGAAAAAAAAAATAGAATTCTGTACTCAACTACTCTTCCAGAGAAGGAAAAGTAAGCTTATTTTCAGATCTACAAAGAATAAAAGAGCTTACCACCTCAGATCCTTGCCAAAAGAACTACTAAAAGATATGTACATCAATGAGACAGAAGGCGTGGGATGCAGGAAGCTACGGTAAGCAAAGAAATTAGTAAAACATTATAAATATAAATTTTTTAATACAAAACCGAAATTTCTATGCTTAAAACCAAAGTAATACTAAAATTCTAGACCGCAATAGCATGAAATTCAGAAAGATGTGTTAGGAGGTTGAGAAGCCATGCTAGAGTCCCTGTGTTGTTCAGGAGAGGAGGATTGGGTACTAAATAACTTTAAAGGTTTTTTTTAAGCAAAATATATCAGTTGATCAGAACAAATATAAATCTGTTGAACACGGTTGTTAAAGGGAAAGCCTTTTGAATTAGATTAAAAATCAAAATCTAGCAGATTGTGTCAGATAGGGGAAGGTTGACAAAGTGATGGAAAAAAATATGTAAGGCAATATTAATATCTGATGAAATGGGATTTTAAGCCAAAAGTATTTTTAGAGATAAATATTCCTTCAGCTGATAATAGCAATCAGTTATTAATCAGTAACTAATAATCTACCTTCTAAAGAAAATAGAAAATTACAAAGTTACAAGAAAGATAAGTCTACATTTGTGATGACAAGATTTTTTCCACAGACTTCTGTATGAAACTGATCAAGCAGACAAAATACTTGTTAAGAATAGAAAAACCAGATTTGCTCTTGTAAGTCGCTAACATTGTTTCCATTATATATACTATGTATTCTTTTCCAGTACACGGACCATGTATAAAAATTGTCTGTGTTTTAGGCTACAAAGTCTTTAAAACAAACTCCTTAGTCCCATGGACTAAATTCTTTGATCTATATTGCTTTAAAATTACAAATTAACAATAAAACCTTTTTTAAAAAAATCCCATTCACCTAGAAAATGAAGAAAAAATACTTTTACATAATTCATGGGTTAACGAGGCAATCACAGTAAAAATTACAAAGAAATTCTCACAAAAACTACACATCAAAACTTAGGTGAGAGGATACAGCTAAAGTGTCCTTGGAAGGAAAGTTTTTTTTATATACATAAAATGAAAGTAAATGAAGCTAATAAAAGAACAACAAACAGCACCATGAAGGAAGGAAATAATAAAAGAGAATAGAATAGAAAACAAAAAATAAGGATTAAAAAATAGGGAAGAAAAGCAAACTTAAAAGCTGATTTAACAACAACAACAAAACACAACTACTGAAATAGATAAAATAAGGCAAACTTTTTTTTTAAAGGGAAAGGCACAGGTAAATGGTAGAAATTTAAAGGGAGTTACAATTATATGCTATAGTAGAGCTCTTTAAAATTTATAAGGTAATCGCATGAACAATCAATAAATTTGAATACTTACATGAGGTGAATGCTGATTTTTTTTTCTGTGAATATATAAATTTATCAAAACTGACTCATGAATAGGAAACCTCAGTAGAACAATAAGCATATCACACGTTGAATTGGTAGTTTAAAGTCATCCATCCAAAGAAAGGAAGAAGCTCAGATGAATTTATAGGTGAGTTTTACCAGATGTTCAAGGAATAAATAAACTCTTTATTGTTCGAGCTATTGCTAAGAATAGAGAAAGAAGAAATGTTACAGTATGCAATATTTAAGGTTATAACCTTGGAAAATAACTTTCTGTGTTCATGAAGGAAAACTACCATAATTTATATCCTAAAATTTGATTGATCTAGAACAAATATTGGCTTTGCTAACAAACCCAACATTCATAAGGAAGTAGTATATAGAAATTTGATTCTTATTTTAGAGATCGATTTATTTAGAGTGAGAGAGAGAGCGCATGTGCGCACAGAGAGCAGGGGTGGGGGGGCAGAGAGAGAGAGAGAGAGGCTCAAGCAGACTCACCACTGAGCACAGAGCCCAATGCAGGTCTCTATCCTGGGACCCCAAGATCATGACCCACACCAAAATCAGGAGTTGGCCACTCAAGCAAATGAGCCACCCAGATGCCCCTGATTCCTATTTTAAGAGAAGGTTTTAGCGGTCATATATTTTGGGGCAAATTATATATGTTGTAGTATTTACATGATTGATTTTAGGACATGAAATATTATAAATACATTATAAAGTTGGGGCATTTTTTTACCTACAATTTTCTCAAATATAATTATGTTTTTCAAAACCGAAATATATGTATATATTTATAGGGAGGAAAATAAAATAGCTTTTCACACCTTTTACTTCAGAAATTTTATTAGTATGTTGAATTTTGAAATTTGGCTTGGGTGAGGATCTTGGGACTGATTTTTTGTCTTAGCTACAGTAATATTTTATATATATAGAACTAACAGTTATTTTGAAAGTTTATTCTAAAGGAGGGCTTTCATAGTCTTTTGTCTTTGCCACTACTCACGGGACCTAGTTATGCTGATGGGTGTCACTGGTAGTCCTAAGAGATAAAGAAAGAAAAAGGAAAAGAAAAGTGATGTTAATATTTGCCCACCCATGTTCTAGTAACAATGTATTATCAAATACAATGAATGTCTAACTCTGAGTTTAGCTACTACCCTTAATTTCTTGTTAAATTAACTTTTCTTTCTCTTATTTACTTAGTAGAAAATTAAAACTTCAAACCTCAGTACTAAGAGGGAAGATTTGAGAGGTCAGTTACACTTAGGTTCCTTCTTGGTAAACCATATTCACGCATTTTATTGTTTTAGACATTAGATATGTAATGGTAAGCAAAAATGGACACGATTGGTGTTCTCATGGAGCTTACAGTCTAGTGGCAGAGACATGTTAGCCAAATAGTTATACAAACTAATATGTGATTAAAACTTATGAAGGAGTGGTTCATATAGCTATGTCCATACAGATGGTCCCGGACTTACGATGGTTCACTTACGATTTTTCAACTTTATGATGGTGCAAAACTGATACGCATTCAGTAGAAACCATACTTCGAATTTTGAATTTTGACATTTTCCTGGGCTGGCGGTATATGGTAGGATACTGTCATGATGTTGGGCCGCAGCAGTGAGCAGCAGCTACGGTGAGCCACGTGATCTCAAGGATAAACAACCAATGCATTCGCAACCATTATGAACTCAGAATCATTGTTTCTCACTTTCAGTACAGTATTCATTCATTACATGAGATTTTAAGTACTTTATTATGAAGTAGACTTCATGCTTGATGATTTTGTCCCAACTGTGGGCAAATGCTCGGAGCATGTTTAAGGTAGGCTTAGCTAAGCTATGATATTTGGTAGGTTAGGTGTATTAAATGCACTTTCAACTTAAGATATTTTCAACTTAAAATGGGTTTATCCATACGTAACCCCATTGTAAATCGAGGAAGATTTGTAATAGAAAGAGTAATTGAGTCAGGAAGTTCAGGAAGGTCTACCCTGAGGAAATAACGTTTGGCTTGAGATGTGAAGGATGAAAAGGAGCTAATAGAGAAGTATTACAAGGAAGGAAGAACAGCTTGAGCAGAAAGGCCTTGAGTCAGGAGTGGAAATAACAAATTGCCAAAGGCGCAATTTATTTCCAATGTGTAGTTGATTGCATTGTTAATTCAGAAAAAAAGTGAGATGGAAAAACTGAACAGCTTTCTAGCTCTTTTTGAATGAGGTCTTCATAATATATATTCCATTTCTTTTAAGTACATTGCCAGAATGTTAGATTTGCCTACATTTTAATGTAAATTCAAAATCCATTACAAAGCCAAATGATTTTGGCATCACCTATATTAACGATCTTCTGTATTTTAAAGTTAGTAAAGATTGTCACCTCATCAATATGTATAACAAGAAGTCAAAACATAAATTAATTTTTATAAGAGGTTGAGAGATTCTGTACTATCAAGATAAAAATTTTTAAATCTCTTTTAGAGCATAAGTCTATTCACTGCAGGCCAGTTTAAAGTTTCCATTGGGTTGACAATCTACTTATTTCTCATCATTAGTTTGCCCAAGTTGTAGATTAGGTATAGTTATATAAACAGACTGAAAAGCATCCTGTTGGCAGAGCACGCTATTTTTTTTTATTTTTTATTTTTTAGGGGTACCTGGGTGGCTTAGCTGGTTAAGCCTCTGACTCTTGATTTCAGCTCAGATCATGATCTCAGGGTCATGTGATCAAGCCCCATGTTGGGCTTGCACACTCAGCATGGAGTCTGCTTGAGATTTTCTCTCCCTCTCTCTCTGCCCCTCCTGCTTGTTCGTGTGCCTGCTCGCGCTCTCTCAAATAAATAAATAAATAAATAAATAAATAAATAAATAAATAAATCTATCTTTTTAAAAAAAGATTTTTAAAGTAATTTCCACACCCACTGTGGGACTCAAACTCAACCCCAGAGATCAAGAGTTGCATACTCCAGTGGCTGAGCCAGCCAGGCTCCCTGAGCCCACTATTTTTAAGTTGACTGTGGTAGCTAAAGGATTCTCTGAGTTAATTAGAATATAGCTGATGTAAAGCTTGACTTAAGCACTGTTCTCAAGTTTTTCTTCTTTTTTTTTTTTAAGATTTTGTTTATTTACTTGAGAGAGAGAGCACACACATGAGTGGGATGGAGGGGTAGAGGGAGGGGGAGAAGCAGACTCCCCGGTGAGCAGGGAACCCTACGTGGGGCTTGATCCCAGGAACCTGGGATCATGACCTGAGCCAAAGGCAGAGACTGAGCCACCCAGGCGCCCCTTTATGACGTTTTTCTTAGTAACAAAAGAGGAGCAGAACAACAGAAATTAATGTTTACATACATAATGAAACGGGATAGGTGAGCGAGTTTCCATAGAAGCGGTGTATCAGCTACATTTTATTTTATTTATTTACTTATTTTTATTTTTTATTTATTTGAGAGAGAGAGCTTGAGCAGAGGGAAGAGGCAGAGGGAGAAGCAGACTCCCTGCTGAGCAGGGAGCCTGATGCGGGACACCTGAGTCAAAGACAGACACCCAACCAACTGAGCCACCCAGGCACCCTATTTGTTTATTTTTATTTAAAATTTAGTTAACATACAATGCAAGATTGGTTTCTGGAGTAAAATTCAGTGAGGTTCATCACTTATGTGCAACACCCAGTACTCATCAGTCAGCTACATTTTAATACTTAGATGAATGTAATAAGAGTTCACAGTTCTCCCAACAGTACTACTTAGCATATTAGCAAGCTCGTTTTAGGGGCATTTGATATTACGGTGGTAGCAAGCTGTTTTTTCATTCATTCCTCTTCCTGGCAAACCTCCTAGAAGGAATAACAATCTTTCTGCTATTATAAAACTGCTTCTTTGCCTTTCACTATTCACATATTTCATTTCTAGTCTAAAAAAACGTCTGCTTATTGGTATGTTTTTTCCTTTTTTTTCTCTCTTTACTCTTGAAATACCATAGTGTTTAGTGTTTTTCTTCAGAGACTGGTTTCTGAATAAATAAAATTTTTAAAAAAGAGAGACTGGTTTCTGTCCTGTGATGGAGTTCTTATTGGTTTCTAATATGATAAGATCAGGATCTTCCTAATTACGTGTAAGACTAAGGTTCTTTTTCATAATTCATATGAATAGTTAGGAAGACATCTTTTTTACCTCAGGGTTAGAAAAATGCAGCTATTTCTCTTTGAGGCTCAAACTAAACATAAGTAACACCTTTAAATGCTATTGTTTGGTATGCAAAAGTGAACTTGCCCTTAAAAAGTTACACCATCTCCTGTGCACTGAAATTAATCCTACATTTTGGAGGAATTGAGAAAGGTAGTATAAGTGGCTATGGTAAGTATTAAATCTCCTTATTTCTCATGTCATTTGTACTAAGTGTTTAAATTAGATGGTTAATGAATTGACGCTGATGGGGTTTTTTGTTTGTTTCTTTCTTTCTTTAATAGGAACATGAATCTGAGGGTGGAAGAACACCTTTGATGAAAGCTGCAAGAGCTGGTCATTTGTGCACTGTGCAGTTTCTTATTAGCAAAGGTAAGGGAAGCACAAGTCATCATTTGTAAGAAGCTGTAATTTCTGGGAAAAAAAAATCCTAAACTGGTGCCATTTATGTTAGAGCTATTTTCCCTACAGTACAAGTATTGTATCCTAGTCTTTTGTTGCTGTATTTTATTTAGTAAGTGTAGAGTTCATGAGGTACTTCTTGGGATTTTTCTATAGCAGTTTTGAATTTGAAGTTTGGCAACTAAGCAACATATTATTGCTACCCAAAGTTGGAAAAGCCAAATGTAAAATATCCAGCTATATTTAGTAGATATTGTTCAGCACTTAATGATAAGGCAGTTCTGCTGGAAGGTGGGGTAGGAAGGCAGAAAGTCTGCCACTATTGTTTACAGTTGAATTAACCACATATACAAGGGTGTAATGTATTATTTTTATATTCCTTTAGAGGTTCTATTATTAGAATATATTTAGGCGAAGAAGTTTGCATGATGGGTGAAGAGAAAGTTCAAGACTGTTCACTATCGAAAAGTGAAATACTGCTAAACCCGTGTTAGGTTGAACCACAGAACTGTCATTTTATGCATCAAAAATGGTAATATCCGCAATTTCATTTGGTTCAGCCTAACTCTGTGTATAGCGTTAGAGGTACTCTAGCATCTGATGTAAGATCCTGGGGTAGGGGGGCGCCTGGGTGGCACAGCGGTTAAGCGTCTGCCTTCAGCTCAGGGTGTGATCCCGGCGTTGTTGGATCGAGCCCCACATCAGGCTCCTCCACTATGAGCCTGCTTCTTCCTCTCCCACTCCCCCTGCTTGTGTTCCCTCTCTCACTGGCTGTCTCTATCCCTGTCAAATAAATAAATAAAATCTTTAAAAAAAAAAAAAAAAGATCCTGGGGTAGGATGGTAAAATACAAGGAAAGTCCACTCAGGTGATGTCATGTTGTTAAAATAAGAATTTTAAAATATATATATTTTTAAGATTTTATTTATTTATTTGAGAGGAAGAGACAGAGACAGCAACAGAGATAGCAAGAGAGGGCATGAGTGGGAGGGGAGGGAGAAGCAGACTCCCCACTGAGAAGGGAGCCTGATGCAGGTCTCAATCCCAGGACTCTGGGATCATGGCCTGAGCTGAAGGCAGGCACTTAACTGACCGAGCCCCTAAAGATAAGAATTTTATTTAAAAAATAAAAATTTTATACCTACATTTGAAAAGAACTCAGATATTTTGTGCCACTACAAAAGCAGTATAAAATTTGATCCTTTTATATATACTTATTTAATTTGATAAAACTAGGTTTATTTTCTTAATAGCACATTTTTACTACCAAATAAGGCATATCTTTACATAGTGTTATGACGTAGTCTGTAAAAGCTATTTACCTCAAGCATACTGATGTAATAATAAACAAATGGGTAACTTTTGGAATTCTCTCAGGCTCCTTGACTAAAAGGGTTATCTAATCATACCCAGCACCAATCCTGCTAACCATGTAATCAGACTTGTCAGGAGGAGGAGCGTGTTGATTATAGCCTTTCCAGGCTATAATAACTACTAAACAATCCTATCATCTAAATTTATTATTAACAACTTTAAAATAATCACATGTTGCTAATGTAAGAATGTTTATTGGTGTGTCTTGTTTGCCCTTCCCAAAAGGTACTTTTATGTGTTAGGATTATGTTCAGCTGGATATTTCTGAAAATTAAATTAATTATAGTGGGTTTTGCCCATGGGTTTATTTTTCTCTTCAGAAACTAAGTCTGGAATTAAGGAAGAAGGAATATTGCTATAGTCTTAACTATCTAGTTGAGACTGTGGCGCATTGTAATTTTTTTTAGGGGTTAAAAACAATTTGTCAAAAAGGCGGCCAAGAAAGGTTTTGCATTTAGACTTTCTTCAGGTCACGTTGAACAAAGCTACTGAACAACTTACTAAATAGCCTTTCAGATTGGGGCACCTGGGTGGCTCAGGCGTTAAGCATCTGCCTTCGGCTCAGGGTGTGATCCTGGCGTTATGGGATCGAGCCCCACATCAGGCTCCTCCGCTGGGAGCCTGCTTCTTCCTCTCCCACTCCCCCTGCTTGTGTTTCCTCTGTCTGGCTGTCTCTCTGTGTCAAATAAATACATAAAATCTTTTTTTAAAAAAATAGCCTTTCAGATAACATTTTTGGATATTCTTGTCTTCTCTCCATATCCAGGTCCCTCTGACTCTTAAAATGCACTATATGAAAATTAAAAATCTTTTAAATATTGTTTAAAAAATCTGTTTTCTCAGGGCGCCTGGGTGGCTCAGTCGTTAAGCGTCTGCCTTCAGCTTAGGGCGTGATCCCAGCGTTATAGGATCGAGCCCCACATCAGGCTCCTTCACTGGGAGCTTGCTTCTTCCTCTCCTACACCCCCTGCTTGTGTTCCCTCTCTCGCTGGCTGTCTCTCTCTGTCAAATAAATATATAAATAAATCTTTAAAAAAAAATCTGTTTTCTCTACTTCGAGACCTGGCTATGTTGCCACATTCTAGAAGTAGATAAAAAAAATGTCTTTGGGGCGCTTGGGTGGCTCAGTCGTTAAGTGTCTGCCTTCGGCTCAGGGCGTGATCCCAGAGTTCTGGGATCGAGCCCCACATCAGGCTCTTCCACTGGGAGCCTGCTTCTTCCTCTCCCACTCCTCCTGCTTGTGTTCCCTCTCTTGCTGGCTGTCTCTCTGTGTGTCAAATAAATAAATAAAATCTTTTTAAAAAAAGTGTCTTTACAATATTTCGAGAGTTACAGACAATGGTATTATTTGATGCTTACATTAACCTGTATATACTTATTAATCTTAGTCTTCTAGAGTTTCCATTTTAAAAGTGATATTGAATGAATGAACTGCAGCTACGTGCAACTTATGGATGAATCTCACAAATATTATATTGAGCCAAAGAAGTCAGACACAAAAGAATATACTGTATGATTTCATTCATATAAAGTTTAAAAACTAAAACCAGTTTGCAAGTCAGGATAGTAGTACCATTGGAAGGGTGGGTAGTGACTGAAAGAGGGCACAAGGTGTGGGACTTCTGGTATGTAGATAATGTTCTATTTCTTGATCTGGGTGCTGGTTACACCAATGTGTTCACTTATTTTCAACCATACACTTATGATTTGTGTACTTTTTTTTATCTATGTCATACTTCAAAAAAAAATCTCTAAAGTGATATTATTTGTGAACTTGCTTGATTCCACCTTTTCCTAAGATTGCTGGTTATGTTTCTTTGAAGGTGCCAATGTGAATAGGGCTACAGCCAATAATGATCATACGGTAGTGTCGCTGGCATGTGCAGGAGGTCATCTGGCAGTTGTTGAGCTACTCTTGGCTCATGGAGCTGACCCTACTCATCGACTCAAGGTATTCTACCTAAAAATAAGTAAATAAATAATATATACATTATTATTACAAGATAGTAAAGATATGTTTGCCTGGTCTTGGTGCTTCATATTCATTACTGTTTATAAATGAGTTTTGATTCTAGACAGGCTGCTAAGAAACTAAATGTCTATAGCAATGATAAGAAGAAATTTACAAATAATTGATTAATGGTTTTGTCGATCTTTCTCAGGATGGCTCAACAATGCTCATCGAAGCTGCAAAAGGTGGCCATACTAATGTTGTTTCTTATCTGTTGGATTATCCAAACAATGTTCTGTCAGTTCCTACTACAGATGTGTCTCAGCTCACCTCACCTTCTCAAGATCAATCTCAGGTAAAGTAAAACAGCTGATTTATAAAATATAAAGCCTCCAAATTGATTGGGAGTTTTTATTTAAAATTAGTTTTAAGGAAAATGGATTTGTTTCTCTTTTCTATTACATATTGAGAGAAACATAATCCTAAATTCTTTAAGATTTATTTCCTTCAGAAGTACATGAAAATTACTTATTGCCTTATTTACTGAAAAAAGTTCTTTTTTAAAAATGTTTAATATCAAATATAAATATAAATTTTCCAAGTTGTCAACCTACTATAGCTAGATCTTTAGGGTTATTTGTTTTTAATGAGTACATTAAGCATAATCTTAAACCAAGAGACAACTTCTTCCTTAGTACCTCCCAAGACAGTATTAGTTATTCTAGAGGTAGTTACTTTTGTTAACCAGGAAAGTGTAGTTAACCGGGATATATGCACCAAAAATTGATTAAAGTAATTTTTAAACCTACCTAAAAATATGGAGAGAATATAGAAAGTATACTAAGTATACAAAGTTCAGTGAAATATTAAGTTCTTTTCTACAAAGTTATCCTGAGAATTGCTAAAATACCCCAGTTAGGGACTATGTTGGATTGTCTTTTTTGACCCATACAGAGTTTGAACTAGGGTAAACTGGCCAGTTTGTGACTTACACTCCTAGCTATAATCAGAACCACCAAGGCCCAACAAGGCTTTCTCTCTAATAAGAGAGTAATACTAATTCTGCTTAGCTTAAATCTTTCACTTCCTATAGATAGCCTGAATTTGTCCAATTCAGTATTCTCAGAAATTAGTCCTTGGTGAAGGCTTTTTTTTTTTGTTGGTTTTTTCGTTGTTTTTGGTTTTGGTTTTGGTTTTTTTTTTTAGAAACAAAAAAGTGAATTTGGTAGTATATGAAGAAAATCTAAATTTCCATTTCATTTATGGGCCCTTCTTTTACTCTTTGGTCTGAGATGATATTTTTTCTGAGTTAACTTTTTAGGTTCCACGTGTACCAATGCATACACTCGCCATGGTTGTACCTCCCCAGGAACCTGACAGAACGTCACAGGAGAACTCTCCTGCCCTTTTAGGAGTACAAAAAGGTTAGTTATTGAAAATTGTTTTCCTTAAAGTGGGTATTTTATCACCTAATTAATGAATTCATAAAAGTACTTTAGTGGTATACAGTTAATGTGTACCCAGGATTAATTGAGGTAGGTAATTCTGACAAATGCTTATAGTCTTACAGACTGTTTATAAAAGAAAGAAGATAAATACTAGGACAAATGACTTCTAATTTCTTGCTAACATACTCCCAGGTGTAGTTTTCATCTGGCATAGATAGAAATACTTAAAAAGCATAGCAAGTTGTTGATTATATTACAGTGACAAAAATTTATCAGACATTCATTTTCCATTTGACAGTTCTTTTGTTAAACAGTAGTACAATATGAGGCATGAAAATGTGTGTTCACTGTCTAGTTAAGTCTTCGTAGCATTGATGCAACTGAGGGAGTTAGAAGTTTAAGAATTACATTTAGTTTCTTTCATGTAATGCTGAATATGATGGACTAACATCTGTCATTATGTGAACATAGACAAGTAACTATCAAAAAGTATATAAATAATATCCAAGTAGATATTAAGAAGAAGCATATACTATTTAAAGGACTCAAGTTTATGAACTCTGATATTTTCCTGCTTTTTCACTTGTAGATATAAAGTACCTTCACTTGATACTCATGTATAGTTGTCCTGTCTGAGTTCTCTGAAATAAAATAGGTAATGTGTAAGGTATTAAAATCTACATAAAAACAAATTTATGAGCATATTTCATTCAGTATGTGATAACCAAGCTCTAGATTTTTGAAATCACAGTGTGGTGTGTAAGCATATATTAGTTTCTCTTTGATTTAAGAAAAGTTGGTTAGAGTTGACTGTTAGAGCACCAAGCAGAAGCTTCTTTTAAATCGTATCAATTTGAGTAGAGTATTGAGGGCCTTGATCAAGGCTACTTCATTTCTAAACCATTAATTTCAGAGATAAAATATCTGTAATCTCTCTGACTTAAGCTAATAATGGAGTTTTCCATTGGACACCTAGCTATTCAAACTCTTCAGAAAATGAAGACTGCTATTTTTAATTTTAACAAATAAAAAGGACATTAAGCATGTACTTGTTAAGGAATCTAAGCATCCTAATCGACTTTACTGTTAGTAAAATATATAACCCTGTCTGTTTTTGTTTTTTGTTGGCTATATGTTGTAGAGGACTGTAGTAACTTTGGCTAGGGAAATTCAGTACTAAATAAGAAATGATTTAAAAAACAGAGCCACAGAATAATCAAGAAATAATCTAGGAAGGATATGGAGCGTGTGCAGAGAAGAAGTAAGACATTTTAAATTTAGATTTAATATGTAAGTCAACAGAAACTTTTGGGTAGGGTTTCTTTAAGTTGATGCTAAGTGAATAATCATATTTTTTGATTATTGAAATACCATCTGATAGTGGGTATCTACTTATTTTCTTCACTTTGATGTTTTATTGCTTACCGAATAGCATAAAAATGAACTAACCTTTTGAGTAATCTTTCATTTTACTTAATTATAAGAGAAGGAAGACCTTAACACTTATATTTAGACACTTGGGTACTTGCTGTTGCCAGATGCCATGTGACATTGCCAACCTAATATTTCTTTATGTAGGATCACACTGCGGTGATGCAATGTATTAAGATGTTATTTTAGTATAAATTCATGTGCATCATGGAATATAATATCACTATGAATTAGGAAAAATTAGTTGATGATGTAAATGTACACACTGAATAGATGGGTACCCAGGGAGATAGGAAAACGTATCTTAAATCATAAAAGATATATTATTACTTTTTCCTCCTTAAAGTGGCTTTTTCTCCTTAGAACTTCTCATTTATGTCTCTAAAGAAGTTCCTCTGAGTGATGAAATCTCTGTTTGACCCTGTTGCTAAGTCCGTAGAGTATATCTGTATTGCAAATGTGATTAGGGATGAAGGAAGAGTTCTTATTCTCTAGGACTCTCTTCCTTTCTTAGCAATCATCTTTTAAGTTCTTAGAGCATTTTACTTCTGCCTGAAGTCTTTTTATTATTTGTATCTGCATCCTTCTAAAATATTTTCATGCCTTAAATCTTACCTAGGTATTTATATATATACTATGCAAATATTCTTTTCTTTCATGATTCATGCACACCATTTGTTCCATCCTTCTTGACCCATAGTCTCCTGATTTAGGCAGCCAGTCTCACTTATCCTTTTTGGTTTTCAAAGGATTTGACATTCTAGGTGGCATCTGACAAAGGCCTCAAGATCACCTTTTTAACAAAATGTGAAACCAAGTGATAGTGATATGCTCCGTTTTCTAGTATTATTTAGGTTTATTGACTATAGTTTTGAACGTTCAGTTGGGAAAGGATGCATAAGTAATATCAACCTTATGCCTTTCCCAATCAGTTTTGTAAATAAGTTTGTTGATTAAAGCCACTGTTGCATCTAACTTATTTGTTGTAACTGGTTCTACAGAGATTCTAAAAGAGAGGACTCATGATTATCCTCTGCACGTTGTACAGCTTAGAACTAATCCACTACAAGACATTAAAATGATGTCAGGATAAACAAAACACATCTTTTGTGTGCACCTCAAGCCCTCTGGAGGAGTAATTTCTTTTCTCTGGAGTACTACAGCTCTTTATTGGATCTTCCTTCTGACCCTGGTCACACCTGCCCCTTCCCCTCCCCTTGGATTTCAAGTGTAGAGGGTTGAGTTAATCATACTTCCCCTGTAGACGATCATTCTGTTGTGTTTGATGCGAATTCTTTTGTTTTTAAAAGTTCTTATAAAATGTTTACTACCTCGTGTGTATTTTTAATTTACGTGAATGGTATTGTGCTATGGATCATGTTTTGTTTTTTACTTTTTTCACTCAACACTGTTTTACAGATCTATCCGTGTGTCTACCTCTAGACTGTTTCTGCTGTCAGCATAGTGCTTCATCCTGTATATCTTCCGCTTTTTACTTGTCTTTTTCCAGTGATGGGTATCCAAATTGCCTCTCATCCCCCACCGTCACAGACAGTGCTGTGATGAAAATCCTGGTACAGTCCTCTTAAGGATCTGTGTGAGAATCTCTTTGGGATAAAATCAGGAACAGAATTACTATCATAGGCGCCTAGGTGATTCAGTCAGTTAAGCGTCTGCCTCTTGATTTCGGCTCAGGTCACGATCTCAGGGTGGTGAGACAGAACACTGTGGCCTGGGGCTCTGAGCTCAGTGGGGAGTCTGCTTGAGATTTTCTCTCTACCTCTCCCTCTGCCCCTCCCTCCACCACAGATGTGCTCTCTCTCTCTCTCTCTCTCTAAAATAAAAAATACTAAATCTTAAAAAAAAAAAATTACCTGTTATAGGACTGCATAATGTTTATCTGACAAAGCGCCACAAATTGCTCTCTAGAATGGCTATAGCAGTTTACATTCCCACTAGCAATGCATAAGGGTTCCCATATTACCCATACTATACACCCTTCGTCCCATTTCCAAGCCTGCCAACCCTTGGCTTTATCTTTGTATTTGGTTTTGTACATCTTTATCTCCCCTTTTAGACTGTAAGCTCCTCAAGGGCAGGGTTTATGTTGCTTGTCTTTGTATGGTCCACTATGCCTTGCTTGTACTAGATGTTCAAATATTTGTTAAATAAATTAATGAGTGCCAGGCTAAGAATTTAGATTGTTCTGAAGACAAAGAAAATTATTAAGAATTTTTTTTAAGAAGAGAGACATTGTAATTAAAGACGATGTTTAAAAAATTAATGAAGAAGTAATATTCTAGAATGGTTGTGAAAAGATCAAAAACAAGTTTGAATATAAACTAAGAACTAAATTAATATGCTGCTTTATATCCCAGAATTGCTTATTGGAGTAGGTAACATGGAAAATTCTCATTTTCATATCAAATCAGTAAAATGGTGTAGAAATTATATGTACAGTGAATGAAGTTGAGTGTTCCTCTGGAAATTTTACTACTAGTACTCTGTAGTTGAGCAGATTTCCATTATGTAATCATTCTTGTGTGAATTTACATATGTCCAAATCTAATGTCTTTTAATATATGAGATTCACAGTAAAAAGCAGGAGGTTCAATTAATCTTTTAGCATGTTACACAGACTCTCCCTCTTTGGACACTCGTGATTATCCTTACTGTGTTAAAGATGTATAGGATGCCCTGTAACTTTGGGAAATTGTGAGACAGAAATTCAGGCATAAAGGAAAAAGGAGTCATTTCTATACCAGTGGCTTTCATTTTTGACTGTGACCATAATAAGAAATATTTTATATTGAAACTCAGAATACAATATACATGTATTTATCCAAATACAAATTCCATTAGATAATATATATGCTACTACCCTTGATGTACTATGTTATTTTCAACTGTACTTCATCAGCCTTTTTTTTTCCACTTAAGACCCAGTTGGGAGTGTTGTTTAAAAATCATTCTAGTCAGATCCTGTGTGGTAATGTAAGAAAGCAAGGGAATTGCGGAACGATGTTTAAATTTCCTTAGACAAAAACAAGTAAGAAATATGAAACCAAATCTAGATTCATCTGTATGTCAGGTATTTTTCCCTTTGGCCATTATTTTTTATTGCACAAATTACTAATTTAGACACAAAAATGACTGAAGGAATTAAACTCATTTTCGTAGTTGTCTCTATATCATGGTTTCCTATTACAAACTTTTTTAGTTTTATTAATGGAGGAAAAGGGAAAGCTGAGAAAGTAGGAAAACACCAGACCAAAGAGTGAGATGTTGGCTTTACCTATATTCCTAAGTAGGACTTTATGATGTCACTTAATGCTACTAGTGAATAGATTTAATTTATTTGTATCTGACACTGGGAGATGTTTTAAAAAGCTAGAACTCTTATATTCTGCTATCTTATACTACAGCCTTCCTACCTACTAAAAATTTTGATGCTGAAGGGATGCTTGTCACATTCTCTACTTTTCCTAAACACTGAAGGTGTTGCTTTAGCTTCTAGGAATAATTAGGTGACATTATTTGTTTTTACCAATTTGTTTTATTCTTGATTTTTAACTTGTATTAATGCTTTAATGTGTATCTGTGCAATCCCACTAACTCCGTGACTACAGATACTCAGCCATTAGCTATTTTGGGAAGAACTGCTTTTTGTCCATTATTTTCACCATCCTGTTCTTCCTGCTACATATGTCCTGGGCTTAAAGTCTGTTTATATTAAGTTAAATAAGTTAATTTTAATAATCTTGTGCTCTAAGCTTACTGTATTTTATTTGTTTGTTAACAAGATAGGGCTTATTCCTATCTGTTACTGTCCTCAAAATTCCAATCTTATTTTGGATCATACTATTTATAAGATTTTAGATCTGAGAATGTCCAGGGTGGTAATATAATTACCAGTCTGATTGGTGTTGACCTCTTACCTAGTTTTCCTTAATCTTAAATACAAATTAAATAGTAAGTACACTAGCATGTTTTAAAATTAATGAACATTTAAAGAACATTCAGTCTTTGCAGAGCTTGAATTGTCATTGAATTTATTACATGATTAAAAATTTCTTTGCTGGAAAAGCAGGTATCTACATTGCTATTTGTAGCAGTAACTCTCCCTTTTCTTACCTATTGATTGTTATTAGGTACTTGGAACAAGTAAATCAAACCATAGATTCCTGTAAGATCTTATAGAAGTAGTTATTAAATTATCTCACAAGGGTGCCTGGGTGCCTCAGTCAGTTGAGTATCCGCCTTTGGCTCATGTCATGATCCCAGAGCTCTCCCCTGCCCCTCCCCTTGCTACTGTGTTCTCTCTCTCTCTCAAATAAATAAATAAAATCTTTAAAAACATTTATCTCACAAATATAACGACTTTTGCTCTGAAAGGATAAGGTCTTGACCCATCCCTTTGCTCAGATATAAATTCAAATTTGAATGTGGGTAATACATTTTGCTGAAGGTTGCTTTTAAAGAATAATTAAGTCTCTTAAAGTGAGCAATAGTTTTGGAACTGTGGCATCCTGAACCTGTTAAAGCAATATCTAGGGGAAACTCTTGGACTTTTTCACTAATAACATGTTGCAGATGTTTGAGGTACCTGCATTTCTGAGATTTCCTACTCTAGCAAAAAACAAAAACCGTTGACTCTCTGATTTTTTTTCTGTAGTGGTCTTATTACCTTCTTGTAATTCAGAGTATTTTAACATCAAATGGGTGATGACATTTTTCCTTTGGACTTGAGAATCATGTTGAATGTATTGGATGATCTTATTTTTAAAAATCTTAAGTTAACGTATGTTATTCATATATGTTGACTGCAATTCAGAAGAGTGAACTATTTTTTACCCAGATCTTTTTTAAAAGTGGATTTATTGTTTTTTAATTTATATACCATAAAGTTCCTTCATTTTAAGTATACAATTCAGGGGCGCCTGGGTGGCGCAGTCATTAAGCGTCTGCCCTCGGCTCATGGCATGATCCTGGAGTTCTGGGATCGAGCCCCACATCGGGCTCCTCCGCTAGGAGCCTGCTTCTTCCTCTCCCACTCCGCCTGCTTGTGTTCCCTCTCTCGCTGGCTGTCTCTATCTCTGTAGAATAAATAAATAAAATCTTAAAAAAAAAAAGTATACAATTCAGTGAGTTTTAGTAAATTTACCAGATTGTGTAACCATCACCACCATCTAGTTTTAAACATCTCTGTCACTCTGAAAATATCTCTCATGCCAGTTTGTAATCAATCTTCCTTCTCAATACCATAACCCCAGGCAACCATTACTTTCCTTTCTGTCTCTATAGATTTGCCTTTCTCTATAGATTTGATATAGATGGTATTACACAATACGTCATCTTTTTTGTCAGGCTTCTTTCACTTAGCATAATGTTTTCAAGGTTCGTCTACCCTGTGGAATGTATGAGTAGTTTGTTCCTTTTCATTGTTGAATAGCCCCAGTTCTTCCTAAACAGGAAGAGTAAGCCTTGAGTTTGCCTCAAAGTAATTACTGTATATTTCATCCATTTTATGTCCAGATGCTAAGATTGTTAATAATGATAATTACTTTGTCATGAGGGGAGTAACTTAATTTAAGTGTGATCTAAAATCTTAAAATACATTTACTTCATTTTTAACATACACCGTCAATATCAGAAATCCTGTCTGAGAAGTCTGATTTTCTCCTAGGTAACACTCATGGTTTTTCTCACAGACTTTTATATGAAGACTTTATTTAAACACAGAATAATTGTCCTTTGTGATTGAAGTTTAATGTAGTTTTTGGGTAAAGAAATGTTAAAGACTTATTTAATGGAAAATTTTAGAAGGATAGGTCTGGAAAAAACTGATTTCACGTTATATTTTAATATAATAAGACAGAGGTTTTGGGCACTTGAAAAACATTATTCACGTTGATTTACAAGTTATAGTTTCCTGTAGTAACCTTTACTTGCACAATTAATATTGTGAAGTAACAATTGGGATATCTTTAATGATATCCTCAACACTATTTTGACGCTATTTTAGATTTGATGTTCTTTAAAAGTCCAATCTAATAAGCAGAATTTTGAGATTGTTTCCTCTTTGATCTCCTTTCTCCCTGCCCCGTCTTTACTTCTGAAATCCTCCTATCCTAAAATTTCGATTTTTTGATTTAAAAATTCACATTTTTTGAATCGGCAACATCCCAGCATTTGCTGTATTGAAATAGATGACTACAGTCTTTAACCAACTCCCACTGGTGTGAATCTTTGAACATTCATCCTACAGCATTAGTTATAAGGGTTTTGGGAGGGAGGTCCGTGTGTGTGGGAGGGGGAGCTGATTTTTTTTTTTTAGCATGGCACTTTTTCAAACATTTTTCATGTGCTTAGGTACATCCAAGCAGAAGTCCAGTTCCCTGCAGGTAGCAGATCAGGACGTACTGCCACCTTTTCACCCATACCAGCCTTTGGAGTGCATAGTAGAGGAGACTGAAGGCAAGCTGAATGAACTGGGACAAAGAATTAGTGCTATTGAAAAAGCACAGCTTAAGTCACTGGAGTTAATTCAAGGTGAACCTCTGAACAAAGATAAGATAGAAGAACTTAAAAAGAACAGAGAAGAGCAAGTCCAGAAGAAGAAGAAAATACTGAAAGAACTACAGAAAGTGGAAAGGCAGTTGCAGATGAAAACACAACAGCAATTTACCAAAGAATACTTGGAAACCAAAGGTCAGAAAGACACAGTATCTCTCCACCAGCAGTGCTCTCATAGAGGAGTCTTCCCAGAAGGGGAAGGAGATGGTAGTCTCCCAGAGGATCACTTTTCAGAATTACCTCAGGTTGACACAATCTTATTTAAAGATAATGATGTTGATGATGAGCAACAGTCTCCACCATCGGCAGAACAAATTGATTTTGTCCCAGTCCAGCCTTTATCATCTCCACAGTGTAACTTTTCCAGTGACTTAGGTTCTAATGGGACAAATTCTCTTGAACTTCAGAAAGTATCAGGTAATCATCAGATTATAGGACAGCCTCAGATTGCTATTACTGGACATGATCAGGGGCTGTTAGTTCAAGAACCAGATGGACTAATGGTTGCAACTCCAGCCCAGACGCTTACCGACACTCTTGATGACCTGATAGCAGGTGGGTTAAGAAATATATCTGTAATAATTTCTCTTTAATCTGTGTGCTCAACTTCTTTACACGACTCTCCAAAAACACCAAGTTGGTACTTTTCCACTTTAGAACTATCTTTGTAAAATTACTTATTCCTCGAGGTATTTGGGAAGTGAATTTAACTAAGCTGTACAGCACTAACACATAAAAGTGTGTTTTTCCCTTTTCTTTTTTGTTATTTGCAAAGGCAAAACATGAAGTTGCCATGAGCTTTTATTTTAGAACTTTGGTATCAAAACCACCCTGTGGGGCGCCTGGGTTGCTCAGTTGGTAGAGCATGCAGCTGTTGCTCTCCAGGTCGGGAGTGTGAGCCCCACACTGGGTGTAGAGCTTACTCTAAAACAAAACAAAACATCACCCTGTGTTATATCTTGGGTAGGAGATCCCAAAGTAGAATTTCTTTGTAGGCTTTGGAGGTATTCACATAAGCTTATACATTAAATTTTCCTGGTAATGGTTTTCATGTCTGAAAATCATAATTCTAAATTACATTGCTTTCTCTCTATTTATAATTTTATTAGATCAATTTAAATATGTTTAATTTAAAAAGATGTTCAGAGAAAACTATAAGCATTCCATGTTCTTGTATTTGTGGTTAGAAGATTCAAATTACATTGAAATTATTATCAACTGGATGATGATTTGGAGATTGAAATTTTTATATTAACTATCTTGATGAAAGCACACAGACACAACACACATACACACAGGAAAAGAAAAAAGAAAGGCCTGATAACCTTAAAGTGTATGTTTCTGTTTATTGTTGTGTGGAAAATTACAACTAGATATGAAATGAGGTGCACAAGTTTACTTTCCCTTTCATTGTCCTTGCAGCAGTGGGAAAACAGTGCAATTAATCATTTACCTTCCTAAAGATGGCTGGTGAATGTATCACCTCCATGAGAGCCCAGTTCAGAAATGCAGCCAGAATGGCTGTTGACAGTGGATGAAGACCAAGAACTAAGATGTAGCTGGAGTGATATTCAAAGGCAGGCCAGTCCTCTGTCTCTTGATTGCAACATTTTTTTCCTTACTGTTGTCTGTTTCCTCTTGTCATATTCTCCTCCCCTCTTCCCATCCCAATTATGCTATCCCAGTTTCCTTTCTTCTTTTGTGAGCTTTTAGCCTTCCTAATCTTTACTGAGTCTTTAAAAATGTGGAATAAGCTTACTTAAATCAGGAATTTTATTGGGCATTTGTATGACTTGCAATGGTTATAGAATTGTGATACTGCCTATGAGCCTCCTCTGATATTTAATAAGTATCCCTGAGCGGAGGAGGAATACTTAGTTTCCCATAAAGAAAATAAAAATTCTAAGAAATGTTTTAAGGGGTTAGATTCTTTATTCTTTAATTTGGGTTTTTATATCTTCAGCCCCTAGCCACTTAACTCAAATTAACTTTGTGTCATTAGTATCGAGAGTTTTTATAAATTACGAATAAACTCTTGGAGTTCATTTATTGTTCTAATTTCTAATCGGGGTAAAAGCAGATATTTGAGCGTCAAGTATAATTATGAATAATAATAATGAAATTGATAATATGAGAATAATATTTTTAAGACTTAGGATTACATAAATAGCATTATAATGTTTTTAATTGAATACTGAGTTTGCAGTTATGAAACCCACATTACTGCTCAATTTGGTTTTGTTGTAACTTAGAACTTGTCTTTTTTTTTTTTTTTTAAATAATGTAGAAGCCACTCTAAAAGGAACTTGTAGATATTGACTTTATGGTAGCATTTATGAATGGTTCTTATAGGGGACGCAAAATTTATTTCATCAAACTATTTGTTACATTGAAATGGTCTTTTATAAAGTTCAAAAAAATTGTTTAGAAACATCGTTTTAATTATAGTGTTATATAAACTAAGAAAATATAACTTCTATTAGACATTAATGTCTAGTGATAGTGGGCCTATCATTTTGTATAATATTCTTTTATTGACAAACTTTAACATATGTATCACCCAATAACTAAAAAAAAATCTTCACATAAAAATTTTCCATTTTTATTTTTATCTGTTTTAAAATATAGAGCAATAATTAGATTTTCTTTGTTCAAGATGGTGAACTATCTCACCTAAAGTTAAAAAGGGTTATTTTCAAGACCAAGTTTCTCTCAATTTTCTTTATCAGAAGTGAAAGAAATTAGACAAGGATGGAGTAGGTGAATACCTACTTCTATAATTGCATGATGTATTAATATGTATCAGTATGATCATAGATTACACCAAAGATGTAGTTAATTTTACCCAAATTTAGTTCTCATCCCTTGTATTTAATAAAGGAGAGAATACTGTATATCTTACAGTTTTATTTTAGAGAATATTCATATATAATAGCAATAAATTTCACTCTTTAAATATAGGAGTATATTTTCTTTATTGCTGTTACGTCAAAATATTTTCATGTAACTGAGTTAGATAAATAATTTATTAAGGTCATGACTTGATTAGCTGACTAAGTATTTTAGTATATGGTCTTATATGTGTCATACTGGATACAGTTCCAGACAGAATGTATGTAAACTCTTGATTACATGGAGCATGGTTCTTCAGGTCCTTTTCTTGTGAAAGTAAGTGCGGGCCTTTTAGAAGGTATCATAATAACAAGTGATTCTCAGTTCAAATGTGTAGAACTAAGGTTTGGAAATCTAAAAAAATACAAAATAGCTTTGACCATTGCTCAGTTCCAGAAACATCTAGTAAAAATTTTATTATTCATATATAAAGCAGATTGATTAAAAATTAACTCAATATCAATTTATTCACATTTATCGATCACTTACCGTGTACTAAGCTCTTTGCTTTATATACATTTTCTCATGGGCTATTTGTAATAATCTTATAAAATAGGTCCTTTTCCCACCTCAGTTTTTCTCTTGAAACAGTTTTCAAGAGAAAACTGAGGCTTATGGAAGTTGTTACTAGTGTCAAGACTCAAACTCAGTTTAGCACTGTTTAAGAACCTTAAGTGTAATATGCATGCATCTGATTCATGTTTAAGTTCTGAATTTATCTCAGAGATATTTGTTATTTCCTTAGACTGCTAAAAAAATTAACAATTTCCCTTATTGTTTTTATATTAAGATTTGGTATGTATGTAAGGTTTAATATAATTTTGTGGCTAGCACGTTGTTACTGTTGTTGACACCTTAATAGGTCTCTTAAAACAAATTCCAGTTCAGAAGTATCTTGCTTTAAGTAATTAAGTAAGTAATGTAGTAGTCAATGTAAGCTTAAGAATAAAAAGGTAATTAGGAAGCCCTCTTATTTTTGAGGGAATTTGCAATAAATTATCTTTTTAAATAATTTCTTCTAATAGATGTTCATATTTTATTTATAGATTTGTATTTATTTGTATATTTAATAAAGTTACTATTATATGAAACAGATTATGGTGATTTAATTCCCTAAAATCTCACAGCATAGTTTATGTTAACCTAGTATCTGAGATTTTTATATGGTAAGGTTTATTATTATCTTCCATATTGCCTACAAAACCATCTTAAATTTCATAAAGGATTAAGTAGAATACAGTCAATTCTTCTGTCACCCCATGCATAAATTTAATTGGAATTATATAGTGACTTTTGTGGTAGTGATCTGTCAGAGTCATTTTCAGACACATTTCATTCAGAGGTAGGAAACATTTTAGGATTTATGAAAATGTTACAGTCCTGGTATAATTTTATATTATAAAACCTTTATTCCACATGTACCTTTTAAATCTTGCTACTTTCTGGTTCTATCTTTATTACTTTTTGTGTGTAATTAATGCTATTAAAGTCACTTTTGTGGAATGTTTCTGATTGTCATTATTGCAAGGAGGAAAAAATGTTTTAGGATAATGTTGTACAAAAATGTACGATAGTTGGTGTAACAACACATTTTTCGTAACAGAGCTGTTAAATGCACAGAAGTATTTTTTAAAAGCCATCTCTGTAAAGAAGTCTTATAGTATCACATCTGGCATAGTACTGTAATCAACTATTTAAAAATTTTTAAGTATCTGTTTTTCATAATAACAAAAAGATAACATGGATAAGCAACATCAACAATGATAAAAGTAGTTCTTTAGTAAGGTATTTGTTAATCATTATGAGACCACTGTTAAAATCTGACTATTACAGAGGAGCTACATATCGGTCTTTAGCGTCTTGTTTTCTAGAGCTGTTTTCCAAACATACCATATATTTTGAGGAGGTATAACAAAATACTGTCCGCTTTTAAAATTCGCTGAATGACAAAGATTTTTAAAGCTTTGTTTCCATTTTGTGCATGTTCTTATAGGTGAAACAAATATATAAAATAGTAATTCCTATTTGTAGCCATGATAGAAGCTACCGAAATTCATATAGCCAACATGATTTTACATATATTGGTGGGGAGGAAGATGGGATAGTTCGTATAGAAACATATCTGAACATATTAAAATTTGTGAAGTTATTTAAAGAAGTAGTACTAAACTTAGTCGTTTACACTTGTGAACAGTATCCTTGATTGGGATCCAGTCATATCCAAATTCTAGAGACTAAACATTCTTCAACCCTTGAAATGCTTACATTTTCCTTTGAGACCTATGTGTTTTTTATTTACTTTTAGTCTAGATGAGAGGTTATTGACATCACTGAAGCTTTGTCTTTTTTTATATTATTAATGATTATAGGGTTTTTTCTGAGTTTTTTCTTGAGTGAGTAGTAATGTTTTTACAGTGAGCTTTATTACTGAAAGTCCTATAAAATATCTGATAATTACTTTAATGAATACTTCACATGTGCCAAACACTGTGTATTTTAAATGCTTTTTGTACCTTACTTAGCAGACAGCTCGTAACATCCCTCTGAGATAGGTCCTATTTCTCCCACTGTGGGGCAAACTCTGCCTCTTATGAAACATAAGAAATATATAGAGACATAAAGATAAAATGTCTTAATTAACTCAGTTTTCAGACAGCAGTCTCGAATACCAGATTGAGATCCCTAATGAAAGTTCCAATGTTGATTTTAAAAATAGTTTTATTTTCAGAGATGGATTCATTTTAGCAAATTTTCAAAATAAATGTTGAGTTTTATTTTATTTTTTTTGAAGAGTTCATTTATTTATTTGACAGACTGAGAGAGACAGCGAGAGAGGGAACACAAGCAGGGAGAGTGGGAAAGGGAGAAGCAGGCCTCCCGCTGAGCAGGGAGCCCCATGCAAGGCTCAATCCTGACACCCCGGGATCGTGACCCGAGCCAAAGGCAGACACCTAACGACCGAGCCACCCAGGCGCCCCGAAATATTGAATTTTAAAAGCACACTGTCTTGCTATTTACATGAGAAATATTTTAACTTGTTCTCCTCCCCCCCCCCATTTTGTGCATTGTACTCAGGATATTTTTGTCTAATTACTTTTTACAAACTAAGATATAAAATTTATTTTTTTATTGTAAACTATTTTTCCCTGTTGACAACATAAAAGGCTATCTGTTGTGTATGCACTGAATATTAAGCACCGTGCTAATAAGTATTTCACCTACATTATCTCAAGTGGTGTTTCCAACAATCTTTCAAGGCAGTTACTATTATTATCATCCCCATTTTACATATGAGGAAAATTGAGGCCCTAAGAGGTTAAATTACTTGCCCGAGATCAGAAAGTGGTGGAACTGGGTTTCAAACATAGGTCTATCTGATTCCAAATCTTGTGATTTAACTACTATGTTATCTTCCTGCTATAAAATTTTGTTTTCTGTGTTTTTCTGTATATAGGTGACTTTACTCTTTTAAGTAGAATTCAGCAATATGAATATTGTTTTTCAGCTGTGAGTAGCAGAGTGCCCAGTGGTTCAAACAGTTCCTCTCAGACCACGGAATGTCTTACACCTGAACCCTGTTCACAGTCTCCAAGCAATGTGGCTTCCCAGTCTATGCCCCCTGTGTATCCTTCAGTTGACATTGATGCACATGTGAGTAGATTGCTTGCTTGTTTGCTTGCTTTATTTATTTATTTATTTATTTATTTATTTATTTAAAATATTTTACTTATTTATTTTAGAGAGATAGAGAGAGTGCACAAGCGGGAGGAGGGGCAGAGGGAGAGAGAGAATCTCAAGCAGATTGCACACTGACCATGGAGCCCAAAGCAGGGCTCCATCTCACAACCCTAAGATCATGACCTGAGCAGAAATCAAGAGTTGGATGCTTAACTGACTGAGCCACCCAGGAGCCCCTCGATTGCTTGTTTATTTTGCAAATTCTGATTTTCTTTGGAGAAGTAAATTATCATCATACATTCATTGCGAAAATAAGTATTATTTGCTCTTCAAATGATAACCCCATTGTAAAGAAAAACTAACTTTTTTTTCCCTCTAGACTGAGAGCAATCATGACACAGCATTAACATTAGCTTGTGCAGGTGGTCACGAAGAACTTGTATCTGTACTCATTGCGCGAGATGCTAAAATTGAGCACAGAGACAAAAAAGGTAAGAAATGTCAGTCAGAAGTAAAGCCTGAGAGTACTTACATCAGAAGACAGTTTTTTCTTATGTTTTCTTGTAGAAAACAGTTATGTTTTTGATTATCAATGAATAGTTCCTAGACTATCTCGGTGAAAGGATGGGTAAGCATATTTCAATTAGGAATCTCCAGTGAAGTAGAGCAAGTTGTGGTTGTCTTTCTCCTTAATCCCAAAGTAGAGCATACAGAGGTATCAAAGTTCATTATGATTATAAACTTCAGTAGTTTCGTTTGACTTAGCATTTCCTTTTTATCATGTGTTTTTGGGTTTTTGTCACTAGTAAATTACTGATTAGAGCAGTTTTATGTTAAATGGTTGTACGTATCTGCCCCAAAGATCTTCTTCTATTGAGATAATAGAGAATTAAAAACAATGGCTCAATAAGTAAAAAAAAAACACAAAATTGAGATTTTTATTTTCTGCTGTAGGTTTCACACCACTGATCCTGGCAGCAACAGCAGGGCATGTTGGAGTTGTTGAAATCCTTTTGGATAAAGGCGGAGATATAGAAGCACAGTCTGAACGCACTAAGGATACTCCACTTTCATTAGCATGTTCTGGTGGACGTCAGGAGGTGTGTTAATGTTAATTTTCATTTTGTAAACATTGTGCTCATATTTTAAGTATGCATTGCTTAGTAATTTAGCCACATGAATAAAACTTGCATGTGTTGTGACATGTTCCATATACTAAATTTAATGGGAGTAGTGAATCACCTTTTAGGGAATCTGTTTCTTGCCCTTTAGGGAAAAAAAATAATTCTGTTTATTCTTACATTTCTTGAGGCTGCATGAACCACAATCCTAACACATATGAAATGCAAATTCATCACTCAACAATTGATGAGTAGAATGAGTAATATCTTGTTATTTCAATATAATTGATATTTCAAAGCTCCAAAGTTCTCGATATGAAATTGAATCCATTTCTCTAAAGTGCTGATAATTTGAATATTTAGGGCATACTTAAAATGTTAGATATTCAGACAATGAAGTTACAAGTTCCATTTCTTTGTGCTTCCTTCATTATAATTGAACCCTTGGTTTAAACTGGATTTCTCTGTTTATATTTTACTTTGTAGGTGGTAGACTTGCTGCTGGCTCGAGGTGCAAATAAAGAACATAGGAATGTGTCTGATTATACACCATTGAGTCTGGCTGCATCTGGAGGATATGTTAATATTATTAAGATTCTGCTTAATGCTGGGGCAGAGATTAATTCAAGGTACCTATCTTAATTTTATTATTCATGATTTATAAATTGCTACCTTGGGGTTAAGTGTCTTCCTCCAAATATTTGTACAGATACCATTTTTAATTAAGATAGTACTAAACACTATACTTCTAACTAAAAATTAAAAATTTTTTTAGAGATAGTACTAAAGTTATAAGACCAACAGTTACTCCTATAATGTGCTTATAAGTAATCACAGCTTCTTTCAGCTAACATAGCTATTTTTAAAGATGTCTCACTTCAGAAAGTACTTCGTTATGTATGGTTGGAAATTTATAACCTCTAAATAGGGATTATGTTTTAAATTGTGAGATTTTCCTATTCCTAGTTAGTAGTCCACACAAATAAAATTTATTCATTGATGTTAGAAGCCTTTCTTTTTACTGAATCATTTTCATCTTTTATATTCTCTATGCTTTTTAAGAAACAACAGGCAACATATTATCTTAATTTTCTAAGCACATTTCTCCCCTTAGGACTGGGAGTAAACTAGGTATTTCTCCCCTGATGTTGGCTGCCATGAATGGACATGTTCCTGCAGTGAAACTGCTGCTGGATATGGGTTCAGACATTAATGCCCAAATAGAGACCAATCGGAACACAGCTCTCACTTTGGCCTGTTTCCAAGGCCGAGCAGAAGTCGTGAGTTTGCTTCTAGACCGAAAAGCCAATGTTGAACATAGGGCAAAGGTAAGCATTTTATAACTTTTCAACTACTTAGGGTGTGTTTCTAGTGTAAAGAGCATAGAGTTTCGGAATTCCTGGCTGGTAGAGTTTACTTAAAAATATACATTTATAAAAGGGCACCTGGCTGGTTCAGTCAGTAGAGTGTGTGTCTCTTCATTTTGGAGCTGTGAGTTTGAGTCCCATGTTGGATGTAGAGATTACTTAAAAATAAAATCTTAAAAGGGATTCCTGGGTGGCTCCGTCGGTTGGGTTTCTGCCTTCAGCTTGGGTCATGATCCCAGGGTCCTGGGATCGAGTCCCGCGTCAGGCTCCCTGCTTGGTGAGGAGCCTGCTTCTCCCTCGGCATGCCTCTCCCCCTGCTTGTGCTCTCTCTGTCAAATAAATAAATAAAAATAAAATCTTAAAAAAAAATTGCATGACATTTCAACTCAAATTGAATGTGCTGTTTTAAATTGTCTTAAGTTATAATGAGATCCCAAGGCAAGATCCGGGAATTGTGGTATACAGTGGCCAATGACACACTATCATCATTCATGACTTTTATTAAGAACAATGAAGAAAGTAGAATCTGTATGTTTTCCAACCTCAGCCTTGAGTAGCTCTCTATTAATCCTCCAGTTTGCAATCTTTGCATATAATAAGATATCTTTGTAGTAAGATTATTTCGTTGAGGGGTTTTTTTGGTTTTTTTTTTTTTTTCTTTTTTTTAAGTAAGCTCTATGCCCAACATGGAGCTTGAACTCACAACCCTGAGATCAAGAGTCACAGGTTCTACCGACTTAGCCAGGTATCCCATAGGGTCCTTTAATGTAGATTTTTAAAGAACTCCAGTGAAGCATGTGCTTACCATTGATTAAAAAAACCCAATCAGAAAATTACCACATCATAAAATTAAGATAGCTAAAATCTAATCTGATCATAACAGATTCTGACAAATTCATGACTGTTTGGCCTTTAGAAAGGAGTTAGTATATCAGTGTTTTGAATTTCTATGCTTAGAACTATTAGGTACTCACAACCCTAGAAAAACGTAGCTTATGTAGAACTCTTTATAGTCAGACAGTGGCAGATCTGGTAGTCATTTCAAATTTGAAAGGCTTGAATGAAATTCTCGTATTTTCTCCTTGAACTGCTTCAGTTATATTTCTTTTTTTTTTTTTAAAGATTTTATTTATTTATTCATTCGACAGAGATAGAGACAGCCAGCGAGAGAGGGAACACAAGCAGGGGGAGTGGGAGAGGAAGAAGCAGGCTCATAGCGGAAGAGCCTGATGTGGGGCTCGACCCCATAACGCCGGGATCACGCCCTGAGCCGAAGGCAGACGCCCAACCGCTGTGCCACCCAGGCACCCCTTCAGTTATATTTCTTAAAATTTAATGGAACATTTACATTTTTGTAATCTATGAAAGTAGGAAGTATAGTTTTCCTGAAATTTTTCATAGCACAAAGAAAAATGAATCTTTCCTGCTATCCAGTTTGGTTTTTTTGTATTACACATATTCAGTGTGGCTGACTTATCTATTAAAAGTCCTATAGAAATCCCATTATTACTTTGGAAATGATACCAGTAGGAAATGTCTCTTGGCAAAAGTTTTAGAGATTAATGAGCAAAAGACACATACACATAAAATTTATGAAGTGGTATTTTAATCTGTTTTCTCCAGGTTTGAATAGGATTGAAGAAATTCATCCTGAGTTATTTAGCAAACTACATTCTCAGATAAATATTTTAAACAGTTTTCCCATTGAACAATATGGTTTATTTTTGTTTTTATTCATTTTTCATACCTGCAGTTATTGTCTCATGTATAAATTTATAACAGTATAGAAGTTATGAAATTGGGTTTTTTGTATGAGGTGGTATGTTATGATAAATGAATTCCTTCTAGCATGTCTAATTCAATCTAACAATTTTCGTTTCTTGTTTTATAAAATTGAAGATTGAATATTGCTTAGCTCTTTTATGAGAGAAAATCAGAAATAGAGTCCACTTATGAGTCAGATGTTTTAGTCTGTTAACAAAATTTTATTAATGTACTTGCGTAAATTTTTGGTTTAAACAGACTGGTCTTACCCCCTTGATGGAAGCTGCTTCTGGAGGATATGCAGAGGTTGGAAGAGTTCTCCTTGATAAAGGAGCAGATGTCAATGCCCCGCCTGTGCCTTCCTCAAGAGATACTGCTCTAACAATAGCAGCCGACAAAGGTCACTACAAATTTTGTGAGCTCCTGATTAATAGGTGGGTACATTTTATGTATAGAAGTTCTTGTGATCCTTTTCACTTCTCAGTGCCTTTACAGTTAATAAAATTGTTTTACTTTACTGACATTTTAAAGAAGAGATTATTTTTGAAAAAAATGAAGAATGTATTATTTGCATGCTGTCTTAGAGAAGATAAAAGACAAATAGAGGAAATAGAAAGTCAGCCCCTTTTTGTAGGAAACAAACTATATTAACTTTCTTTGATTTTATAGGGGAGCCCATATTGATGTTCGAAACAAGAAGGGAAACACACCACTTTGGTTGGCATCCAATGGTGGTCATTTCGATGTGGTGCAGTTGCTGGTGCAAGCAGGTGCCGACGTGGATGCAGCAGATAACCGGAAAATCACACCTCTTATGTCAGCATTTCGCAAGGTAATTTGATGTGGAGGGGAAAAGGTAAAATGTAATCATTTTTAACTAATCCTAAGTTGAAACCATGTGAGGAAAATGAACTGCTCTTGGAGAATAGACTGAATTTCCGTACATAAGTCACTGCTATCTTTCCATTCTCTTTGTGGCTAAATCTAAGAGCTGTATGGTAGTTCACTATAAGCAACTCCGTTGTTAAATCACTAGGTGTTTTGACTAGTTTTGTTATGTTGTACATAAAACACGAGATTTAAGGATGCAGGGGATTTCTTCTCTACCTAAGAAGGGACAAAAAGGAGTGGACTCTTTCATTAAAACTCACTATACCTCCTATATGTATTAAGGTTTGCTTGTCTGCTATATTTTTAAAAGCTTTCCCGTTGCAATTACAATGAACTGTAAACTACCTAACATGGCTTACAGAGCCCTTCATGATATGGCTCATGCCACCCTCCCCAAACCAGTCTTTTATGTTACCCTTCACCTTTGCTCACTACACTTCAACTACTGGTCTAGAATGCACGAAATGTTTATCTGCCAGAGGGCCTTTGCTCACTGGTTTTCTTTCCCTTGCCCTTCACTGGCACAGTTCTGCTCATCCTTTAGCTCCCATTTTAAACGTCCCTTCTTAGAGAGTCCTTCCCTAATACCCATCTGAAAAAGGTCCTCTTATTCTTTTTTACAGTACCCTATTATTTTCCTTATCCCATTTTGTAATTATACCTTCAAACATGTATTTACTTTTTTAATGCTTATCTCCCCAAGTAGATTGGAAGATCCAGGAAGATCAAGCTTCGTGACTATCATTGTTTATACACATTGTTTAGCATGGTGCCTGACACGAACTAGGTAGTCACTAAGTAGTTACTGAAAGAGAACAGTGTAAGTTTTGTAACTTAAAAAGAGAACTTGCAGTATTTTCTAGACTTAATTCTTTTTTTAATTTTTCCTTTCCTTTTAATTGAGGGATCATTTACGTATAGTGAAATATATAACCTAAGGTGCATAGTTTAATGGGTTTTGATAAATAATATACCTATGTAACCCACACCCCATAAATATATAAAATTCTTCTATAATCCTAGAAAGTTCCATCATGCCCATTCTGAATTCCCTGCCCTGGAGGCAACAACTTTACTGATTCTTGTCACCATCAGACTAATTCTTGAAGATGTTTTAGAACTTGGTAGGAGGAAAACTATGCAAGTTTGGTTATGTTAAAATAGATGGTACTCAGAATTAATTACAGATCATTCGCCTCTGGTCATAGCTTTTATTTTATTTTATTTTTATTTATTTATTTTAAGATTTTATTTATTTATTTGATAGAGAGTGAGAGAGGAAACACAAGCTGGGGGAGTGGGAGCAGGAGAAGCAGGCTTCCCACTAAGCAGGGAGCCTGATGGAGGGCTTGATCCCATGAGCCGAAGGCAAACGCTTAACAACTGAGCCACCCAGGCGCCCTTGATCATAGCTTTTAGAAAGCATTTTACCTAGATTCAAGTCATGAGACTCATATAAATGTGAGCGTCTACCTTGTTTAGTAAGATGAACCAAAAATAATGCTTTGAAATCTAGAACATCTCTCTGTTTTAGGACTACTTTCCCTTTTATATAAAGGTTCATTTCACACCACCAATTTTTATTAATAGATTTACTCTAGGAAACACTTGTTTTCTACAAAAGTTTTTCTGTTTTCAGTGGGGAAATGCTAGATTAAATTTAGGAGGAGTACGTGACCATGTTGTTTTTATTTCATAATTTCAATTTTCAGTTTAGTAAACTACCTGAAAGTATTACTATACCTTTTACTCTTATTAAGCATATGGGCAAATTTTCAAGGAGTTCTTTTGTGCATTTTTTGTTGTACTTCTTACAGGGTCATGTAAAAGTTGTTCAATATTTGGTGAAGGAAGTCAATCAGTTCCCTTCTGATATAGAATGCATGAGATACATAGCAACAATTACAGATAAGGTAGGTTTAATATACTGTTGAAACGCATTTTTGTTCTTCATGGAATTGTATGCCAAAGTGTGCAATTAGCAACCTTCCTTTTGTCTTCTGTGAAACTGATCACCTAATCTATCTACGCTTTAGTTTCTCCATGGAGAATGGATATAATAATTTTGATAAATTATTTTGAGATTTCCTTCCTGTTATAGGCTATAAGCACAGTGAGTGTGGCTAAAGGTTATTGCTAGACTATTAGCCTGATTAGAAAGTTTTCTAAGAACACAAACTTTTTAGGAAATAGTACCCTTTTTTGATGAAAGATTGATATATGACTAGACTCAAAGGATAGCTTATATTTGGCTTAGTGAATTCTCATTTGTTTGGGCTTTAAGTTCTGGACTTCACTGTGCTCATCAGTTCAAGTTTTATTTGGCCTGTTGATGTTACATGTTCCTATATTTATATAACTCCATTTTCCACTATAGGAACTCTTGAAAAAATGTCACCAATGTGTTGAGACAATTGTGAAGGCTAAAGACCAGCAGGCTGCAGAAGCAAATAAGAATGCAAGTATTCTTTTGAAGGAACTTGATCTGGAAAAGGTGAGTAAGAAAAATAATTTTTCTTTTTAGAAATTGTTGAAAATTAGGGCACCTGGCTGACTCATTTGGAAAAGCATGTGACTCTTGATCTCATGGTGGTGAGTTTGAGCCCCACATTGGTTGTAGTAAAGATTATTTACTTATAAATAAGTTATAAAATTTTTCAAAAAGAGTTGTTAAAAATTTGCTGGAATAAATTTACCATCCTTATGACCAATGACCTTAACAAAATCTCTTTCAAAGGAAATGATTAATTGTCAAATCACCATCAACTTTTTGATTGTGACCTCTGTTCTTAAAAAATATTTTGAATCATATAAGTAAGGAACTAGTTTTCAAGCAGATCATAGTTTACCAAATGACATTACTACCTAAGTGGGGTTTTTTTTATGATTTATTTATTTGACAGAGAGAGAAAGAGCAGGGGGTATAGGGAGCCCTACACGGGGCTCGATCCCAGGACCCCAAGATCATGACCTGAGCCAAAGGCAGACGTTTAACCAATTGAGCCACCCAGGCATCCCTACCTAAGTGGTTTTAACATTGGTTTGAGAAAAAATTTAGTAAAGCATTGGAAATCTTTTTGGTAATTATAAGATGTGTGCTATTAGTGGTTTATTAGATACTCAAAGAGTAAATGTCTAATATCCTAGGTTGTGTGGTATAATGGAAAAGGTTAAAAAAAACAACATTGCTTTTCTGAGGGTCAGTCTGCTTACCTGGAAGATGAGGGTGTTGCTATTCAATCCACAAGTCATACTAAAAGAACATTATGATCAAGTAGAGTTCTTTCAGGAATGCAAGAGATAGCTTAACATGAAGAGACTTTGTTGATGAGTAGAAGAAAAAATATATGATTATTTTGAGAGATACTAAAAATCTTGAAACCATTTCTTAGTTTAAAAAAAGAAAAAAAAACATGGGGTGCCTGGGAGGCTCAGTCAGTTAACTGTCCAACTGTTGACGTTGACTCAGGTCATGATCTCAGGGTTTTGAGATCAAGCCCTGCATCGGACTCCGCACTGGGCATGGAATCTATTTGAAATTTCTTTCTCCCTCTCCCTCTGCTCTTCCCCACGCCCCCTCTCAAAACAGACAAACAAAAAACCTAAAGAACATAGTAAGCTAAGAACAGAAAAGAAGGTTGCTTATAAATTAGTGAGAAAGGGGCGCCTGGGTAGCACAGCGGTTAAGCGTCTGCCTTTGGCTCAGGGCGTGATCCCAGCGTTATGGGATCGAGCCCCACATCAGGCTCCTCCGCTATGAGCCTGCCTCTTCCTCTCCCACTCCCCCTGCTTGTGTTTCCTCTCTCGCTGGCTGTCTCTATCTCTGTCAAATAAATAAATAAAATCTTTTTAAATAAATAAATAAATAAATAAATAAATAAATAAATAAATAAATAAATAAATTAGTGAGAAAAACAACTTTCCCAGAATAAAAAATGATCACATGAATGGGCAATTCACAGAAAAAGAAATACAAATGTTCAATAAATTTTTTTTTTTACCATATTGGCAAAGCTTAAAATTTAAAGATTAGATAATAGCTATTGGCGGCAAGGGTGGGGAGAGATTAGCACTCTAGTGAATGATTTTTGATATATGATGTAAATTACTATAACTATTAATGGAAGTGCCTTCACAAATAGATTAAAAGGGTGGATACCCTTACTCCCACCATTCATACCATTTATAGAAATTTAGCCTAAGGTAATTAGACAAATGCTCAAAAGATGTGAACATATAAGGACATTCATTGCTGATAGTAGGGGGAAAAGTGTAAACCTTAAGATTACAGTTAAAATCAGAAAGGAAGAAGTTATATTCATTTTAAAATAAAACAGAGTTCATAGTTAGATGACTATTAAGGTACCTTTCATGTCTATAATTTTGATTTTTGTGCAACTACCCAGGGATATGGTCAGCAATCCCTAAATAGCTAGACAGTTTGTTCTTATGCCAACAGAGTGATGAAATTCAGTTTTTAGCTGAATATGCAATCTCTTCTCTCAGTCCTTTCTCATTTACATAGGGAATTGGCAAACTTTTTCTATAAAATGCCAAATAGTAAATATTTTAGGCTTTGCAGGCCATATGGTGTCTGTCATAAGTCCTCAGCTCTGTTGTTGTGGCGCAAAAGCAGCCATAGGCATTAGCTAAATGAATGAGCGGGGCTGTGTTCCAATAGGACTTTATTTTTGAACACTGGAATTTGAATTTTGTATAATTTTCAAGTGTGATCAAATACTCATTTTATTTTTTTCAACCATTTAAAATGTCAAAGCCAGTCTTAGCTTTCAAGCCGTATAAACACAGGTGGTAGACGGGATTTGACATTCAGGCCGTAGTTTGCCAACCTCTGATTTGGATAAATAAAAACTTCAAAGAATAATCAATTTATGCCTCAAAATGGTAAATTATAATTTTGAGGAAAATACTTAATTTCCATAGAAGGATAAATAAAATTGATGTGTTTTGTACTTGCTTCGAACTTTCATTGTGATGCTAGCAACTTATTACTATGTTCCCCTTTCTGAAAAAAGCGACATTTTCTAGTACTAGCCACAGCAAACCTAAAAGTGATCAGAATTATGTATGTGGCTTTAAAAAATTCTGTAAAGTAGGAAAATAATTTTTATAATAGCCTCTGGTAGTATTTTTACAGTGAAATATTTTAGTTATAGATCATGATAGCTGCATTATATAGCTGACTATATAACAATAAACAGATGCTACATAAATGTATTTTTTAACAGCATTACTAAGATTTAATTCACATATCATACAATTCACCCATTTAAAGTCTACAGGGGTGACTGGCTGGCTCAGTCAGTTAAGTATCTGACTTCAGTTCAGGTCGTGATCTTGGGGTCCTGGGATGGAGCCCCGTGTGGCACTCCCCGCTCAGCAGGGAGTCTGCTTTTCTCTCTCCCTCTGCCCCTCCCCCTGCTTGTGCTCTCTCTGTCTCTTTCTCAAATAAATACAATCTTAAATATGTATTTTCAAACAAAGAAAGGAAGTATATAATTCAGTGGCTTTTAGTATATTCACAGAGTTGTGCATTTATCACTACAGTTAATTTTAGAATATTTTCACAATCCTAAAAAAAAACCCTACATCCTTTAAGTGTCACCCCCTTCAATCCCTCCATCCTAGGTAACACTAAACTATTTTTTGTCTTTATGGATTTCCCTATTCTGGACATTTAATGTAAATGAAATCATACAATATTTGTCTCTCTGTGACTGGCTTCTTTCACTGCATAATGTTTTCAAGGTTCAACCATGTTGTCACATGTATCAATACTTAATTTCTTTTTATTGCTAAATAATATCCCATTATGCACACACACATTTATTTATCCATTCATTAGTTGGTGGACATTCAGGTTATTTCTACTTCATAGGTATGCAAGTTTTTCTTTTTCTTTTTTTTTTTTTTTTTTAAATATGGAATGCCTTATGAATTTGCATGTTATCCTTTGTGCAGGGGCCATGCTAATTAATCTTCCCTGTATTGTTAGAGGTTTTTTAGTATATGTACTGCCAAAGCAAGCACAGGGTCCAAGTTTTTGTATGAACATGTTTTCATTTCTCCTGGGTGTGTATATATATCTAGGAAGGGAATTGCTAGATCATATGGTAATTCTTTGTTTAACCATTTGAGGAACTGTCAGATTGTTTTCCAAAGCAGCTGTACCATTTTACGTTCCTACCAGCAGTGTGTAAAGGTTTTAATTTTTCCACATTTGCTATTATCTGTCTTTTTGATTATAGCCATCTAGTGGGTATGGAGTGGTTATCTTGTTGTGATTTTTTATTTGCTTTTCCCTGATGTCTAGTAGTTATTCAGCATCTGTCTTCATGTGTTTTGGCTCTTCATATGTGGTCTTTGAGGAAATGCCTGTTCAGGTCCTTTGCATATTTTTTAATTGAGTTATTTTTCTTTTTATTATTGAGTCATGAGACTTCTTTATATATTCTTGATATAAATCCCTTACCAAATGAATGATTTGCAAAAAATTGTTTCCCATTTTATGCGTTGTCTTTTTACTTTGTTGATGGTTCTGTTGAAGTACAAAAACTTAGTTTTGATGATGTCCAGTTTATCTTTTTTTTGTGTGTGCTTTTATAAAGATGTTTTGAGACTGATATCCATGGGAAGCCACATCTATATAAAAATATTCATTCTTTATTTTAAGTGATTGCATTATTGGTGAAATGATATACCTACTTAATTTGCAGTCAAGAGAGGAAAGCAGAAAGCAGGCTCTTGCAGCTAAAAGAGAGAAAAGAAAAGAAAAGAGAAAAAAGAAAAAAGAGGAGCAGAAAAGGAAGCAGGAAGAAGATGAGGAAAACAAACCTAAGGAGAATTCAGAACTACCAGAGGATGAAGATGAAGAGGAGAATGATGAAGATGGTAAGAAATGACTCTCCCAATTAGTGATAAAATTGTGTTTATCGACTTCATTTTGAGTACTTTTTATTCTCATTCTAGTTAGATATTTCATACTTTAATCTGCAATTGACAGTTGGCTTTTATAGTAAATATTTCTGAATATTTCACATTGTAAAGTGATACAGAGAAACAGAAAGGGAGAGGCAAGCATGTAATTTGAAGTTTAGTTGTAATTTAAGTTACCCTGTAAAACATCATGTATGTCCTACATGTGATACAGTAAAGAGATTCGCCAGCTTCTCTTCAGGTTCTGCCCTACTCTTTCCTCTTCCATTTGGAAACTGGGGAGAGGTCCAATTCCTCAATAAATTTTGAGCTAAGGTTTTGCTCAAAGCTACAAAGATCTGGGGTTCATTATTCTTAGAGTTGTTTTTTGTACATTCTAGCAGTGCTTGTAGTAGACAAGTAATTGTTCTCTATTTGAATGCTAATTCTAAAATACTATCTGAAAATTTCCCTGAATTTATAATTTTTAAAAATTTTTATTTAAATTCCAGTTCATTAACATAGTATAATATTAGTTTCAGGTGTATAATTTAGTGACTCAGCACTTCCATACATCACCCAGTGCTCATCACAAGTGCCCTCCTTAACCCCCATCACCCATTTCACCCATCCCCCCCGCCCACCTCCCCTCCAGCAACCCTCATTTTTTTTCTCTTTGGTTAAGAGTGTTTTTTGGTTTGTCTCTCTCTCTCTTTTTTCCCCTTTGCTCATTTGTTTTGTTTCTTAAATTCCACGTAGGAGTGTTCTCCAACTGACTTATTTTGCTTAGCATAATACTCTCTAGCTACTAATTCAGAGGGGAACATGCACCCCAAAGTTTATATCAGCATTATCAACAGTAGCCAAACTACGAAAATTCCCCTAAATTTAAACTATATTGTGATTTTTGGTTAGTTCATGAGACTAGCACCTCAGATCTTAAGAATGTTATGGTGTGAATGTTTTTATACCAAGTTAGACATCAAAATAGGATATAGTACATTTGTTCTAACAGTGAAGATTTCTTTATTTACTCGTGAGTATTGGTGAAAGGAAAAGATGACTTAGAGGACTGAATTATTTTTAATTATTATGTATATCTTGTCATCGTTTGCTTTGAGATCTGTGGCTGTCAGTGTGATTGTTGTCCTTTTGATAATTTCAGTGGAGCAAGAAGTTCCCATAGAACCACCTAGTGCAACGACCACCACCACGATTGGCATCTCTGCCACATCTGCAACATTCACAAATGTGTTTGGGAAAAAAAGAGCCAACGTGGTGACAACCCCTAGCACCAACAGGAAGAATAAGAAGAACAAAACAAAGGAGACCCCTCCCACTGCACATTTAATATTACCAGAACAACATATATCCTTAGCACAGCAAAAAGCTGATAAAAATAAAATAAACGGAGAACCCAGAGGTGGTGGTACAGGTGGGAACAGTGACTCGGATAACTTGGACAGCACAGACTGCAACAGTGAGAGTAGCAGTGGTGGTAAAAGCCAAGAGTTAAATTTCACTGTGGATGTGAATTCCTCTAGTGATAGGAGATACCCCTCACTGCTACTGCATTCCCAAGAAGAAAAGACAAGTACTGCTACTTCCAAAACTCAAACACGGTAAATTTTTCTGATTTGTTAACTCTACATCCACCTTTCCTTTTTCATGACCGGCACAAGAATTTGCATACATTTTTTAGCACAAAGTGTATTGAACACTTTAGGTCTACCACATTATCTGTCTTCTGTGTTCAAAACTGAAATTCACTAATGTCCTAATCGTGTGCAAGTTATGAGGTGAGATTATTAGAAATTTTTATGATTCAGTTTTGAAGTTGAACACACTAGCATACATTGATTTTATTATCACTGTGTCATTTTTATTGATTATAGTCCAACTTCTTCTGATTCCGTTTTCATACTGAAGTAGATGATGATGAATTCTTTGCGCCGTTTTTCTGCTTTTCTGAACCCATGTGCCTAATTTTAATTCAAATATTTCAGCATAACTTTGTCTATAAATGGTCTCTTGAGTTTCTATGTTAAAATTTGTTTTATTGGACTTGATAATTCTTTCTTCTCAGACTTGAAGGTGAAACGAATACTAATTCCTTATCAACAAGCTATAAGTCAGTGCCGTTGCCGTTAAGTTCTCCAAACATAAAGCTGAATCTAACTAGCCCCAAAAGGGGACAGAAAAGAGAAGAAGGGTGGAAAGAAGTTGTACGAAGGCAAGTAGAATTAGTCTTATCTTTTTAACTGTCGTAAACCATGCACAGGTTCTTGTCTGATGAGGTAGTTTACCCAGTTAATTAATGAGTGACTTAAATGTGGTTATTACCTGTGCCATACTCAATCCAGAGTCGGCTGAAGTAAAATGAGAAGCAAGGCGTAAATTTTGCGGCATATTTTATATGACAGAGCAAATGTTGGCTTTTCAATAACAGAAAGTATTTACAGACAATTCCAGACAAACCATACAAAATGGTCACAAGCCTATTTTAAAGGGAAGGTTCTAGGAGCGCCTGGGTGGCTCAGTCAGTTAAGTGTCTGCCTTTGGCTTAGGTCGTGATCCCGGGGTCCTGAGATTGAGTCCCTCATGAGGGAGCCTGCTTCTCCCTCTCCCTCTGCCTGCTGCCCTGCCTACTTGTGCTCGCTCGCTCGCTCTCTCTCTCTCTGTCAAATAAGTAAATAAAATCTTCAAAAAAATAAATAAAGTGATGATTCTATACTTGACGGCAAAGTCACAGTGTTACTAGTGAGGGCTGTGATGTTTGTTTAATGGTCACATTTTGGTAAAAACAATCAGGTTTGTCCATATACAGTGTTTAAATAAAGTTAGGCTTTGCTGGAGAGCATATTCTGAAGAACCGGTTAGCCGCTATTAACCAATGCAGTTGCTATCACCATAACAAAGGGGGAAAGGAGCCCATAAAATTAAAATAAAACTACCCTCACCCTCAAAAAAGAAAGAGGAAAGAAAAGTACCTTCAATCGCTATGCTTTATACTTAAACCATGAGGGGGGAAATGAAAAAAGCAGACAGGCCACTGCTTTCAAATGTTTTGTACAGATGATACTTTTTGCCTCTGTTCATGCTTTCCAACAGGGAAGCAGGACAAGACAGATCTGCTAATGTGCATTAAATCACCAAAGGACCAAGATGTCTGGGCTTTTGTTCGGTACTGTTGCTAAAGATTGTGTCCTTTAAATGCAAACAAAAAGAAGTCTTGGCCGAATAGGAGAAATGATGTACACTCGATGATCAGATCGATTTAAGTATTACTCATGGCATATAGCCTAGTCCATGCTTTAGCTTTCAAAATATCTGAATATATCCCTCCAGCATTGAGGTGTGATAAATTTTGATCATGAAAAGTACCTTAAGTGCCCTCATTGATATTCTTCTGGACATAAGAATTCAGGTTTTTGAAGGTCCCTCCCTAGAAAGGGGAATCCTGGGGCCCAGCACTGAGAACTTGAAAATAATGGGTGTTGCTCTCATCTGGTTCTGCTTTCATGCTTAAGAACTGCTTCTGCCAGCAAACACCGGGTTTCTTTGATAGTCCTTAGGGGCAACCAGGCCATCTTATCAGATCCCAAGATCAGCCTCTGGTCTTCTCTCCAGCTCTGCTTAGCTCACATATAAGTGGAGGTCCCGGGTTCTACTTGTGACTTGCTTTTTACGTGGTTGAAATCTGAGGCTTTTTTTTTTTTAATTGCTAAGTATAAATTATTGATATAAACTAGTCTCTGTTATTCAGTATGAAGTTTAACAGTGCTTTATGCATTATTTAAATTTAGGAAGAGTCTGTGCATATGGTTGTTACAGTTTAGTTGATGTGTGATGTTTCAGGCAATTTAAATGCTTAGATCACGAGATATTTAAAATATAATTTTATTTAAAGTGACAAAGGAATTTTTACTTTCACTAAATTAAATTCAATATGAGAAGAGGTCACTTTCTAAAACAAAACCTTTTAGGGTTGACTGGCTGGCTCAGTCGGTTAAGCGTCTGCCTTCCGCTCAGGTCATGAACCCGAGGTCCTGGGATCGAGCCCCACGTCGGGCTTTCCGCTCAGCGGGGAGCCGGCTTCTCCCTCTCGCTCTGTCCCTCACCCGTGCTCATGCTCGCTTGCTCTCTGTCAAATAAATAAATAATATCTTTTTAAAAAAATCTTTTAATACTTTCCCCTTTAAGGTTTGAGAAATATTAGGTGTCCATGAACATACTCACTGAGACATCTTTTTAAATAAAGACATTTGCTTTCATAAGCTCATGTGTAGTCTTCATTTTCTAGGTCAAAGAAATTGTCTGTTCCAGCTTCCGTGGTTTCCAGGATAATGGGAAGAGGAGGGTGCAACATCACTGCAATACAAGATGTTACAGGCGCGCATATTGATGTGGATAAACAAAAAGACAAGAATGGCGAGAGAATGATCACAATAAGGTAAGTGTGAAAAATGTATATTACTCATTCTGTGTGGAAATGAAATGTTTTTAGAAGCAAACTTTTGTTAGGTTATGGTACAATCAAGAGTTTTATTTTATGGTTAAGATGACTTGTTTTTTATGTCTTTGATCTTGTTTTTGTGTTTTCTTTGTTTCTCGCCAGGGGTGGTACAGAATCAACAAGATACGCAGTTCAGCTTATCAATGCACTTATTCAAGATCCTGCTAAGGAACTGGAAGACTTGATTCCTAAAAATCATATCAGAACACCTGCCAGCACCAAATCCATCCATGCAAACTTCTCATCGGGAGTAGGCACCACAGCAGCTTCCAGTAAAAACGCGTTTCCTTTGGGTGCTCCAACTCTTGTAACTTCACAGGCGACAACATTATCTACGTTCCAGCCAACCAATAAACTTAACAAGAACGTTCCAGCAAATGTACGTTCTTCTTTCCCAGTTTCTCTACCCTTGGCTTACCCCCACCCTCATTTTGCCCTGCTGGCTGCTCAAACTATGCAACAGATCCGGCATCCTCGCTTACCCATGGCCCAGTTTGGAGGAACCTTTTCACCCTCTCCTAACACTTGGGGACCATTCCCAGTGAGACCTGTGAATCCTGGCAACACAAATAGCTCTCCAAAGCATAACAGTGCAGGCCGTCTACCTAACCAGAACGGGACTGTCTTGCCCTCAGAGTCTGCTGGACTAGCTACTGCCAGTTGTCCTATCACTGTCTCTTCCGTGGTTGCTGCCAGTCAGCAGCTGTGTGTGACTAATACCCGGACTCCTTCGTCAGTCAGAAAGCAGTTGTTTGCCTGTGTGCCTAAGACGAGCCCTCCAGCAACAGTGATTTCTTCCATGACGAGCACTTGTAGTTCCCTGCCTTCTGTTTCCTCTGCACCTATCACTAGCGGGCAAGTTCCCACCACATTTCTGCCCGCAAGTACTCCTCAAGGACAGCTTTCTTCACAAAAGATGGAGTCTTTCTCTGCCATGGCACCCCCCAAAGAGAAAGTGTCCACACAGGATCAGGCCCTGGCAAACCTGTGCACCCCATCTTCAGCTGCAAATAGTTGCAGTAGCTCTGCCAGCAACACCCCAGGAGCTCCAGAAACTCACCCATCCAGTAGTCCTGCTCCTCCCTCCGGTAACACGCAGGAGGAGGCGCAGCCCGCCGGTGTCTCAGATTTAAGTCCTATGTCAATGCCTTTTGCGTCTAACTCAGAACCTGCTCCATTGACTTTGGCATCACCCAGATTGGTTGCTGCTGATAATCAGGACACCAGTAATTTACCTCAGTTAGCTGTACCAGCACCTCGAGTTTCTCATCGAATGCAGCCCAGAGGTTCTTTTTACTCAGTGGTACCAAATGCAACTATACACCAGGATCCCCAGTCTATTTTTGTTACAAATCCAGTTCCTTTAACACCACCTCAAGGCCCACCCGCTGCAGTGCAGCTTTCTTCAGCCATGAACATTATGAATGGTTCTCAGATGCACATTAACCCAGCAAATAAATCTTTGCCACCTACATTCGGCCCAGCCACACTTTTCAATCACTTCAGTAGTCTTTTCGATAGCAGTCAGGTGCCAGCTAACCAGGGTTGGGGAGATGGTCCACTGTCCTCACGAGTTGCTGCAGATGCCTCTTTCACTGTTCAGTCAGCGTTCCTGGGTAACTCTGTACTTGGACACTTGGAAAACGTGCACCCAGACAACTCCAAGGCACCGGGCTTCAGACCGCCTTCCCAGCGAGTTTCTACTAGTCCAGTTGGTAAGTTATGATAACTCTTACTGTAACTCAGTATGCGGCTCTGCCAGCATAATTGACTCCCCCGAGATAATAAAGCAGTTCTTTTGTACATAGTAGTGCATGATCTTAACGAAACGAGAGTGTTTCATGAATACCAAAGACCCATTAAGATGGAGCGGGCAGAAATCTACCGGTAGGTAAATCACTCACATACAGTGAGCTGCTTTATATTGTCTTTATGATGTTTCTGTCCCTCATGGCAAGGAGGTTATACCTTGCGTCAGTCCATTTTCTAAGAGCTGGTACGATGATACTACTAAAAAGGGACTCAGAGGATGCTTCAAGGATTCCAAATTTAGAGACATTTTTTTAAAATCATAGTGTTTGCATTTCTCAGATTTAAAAAATTTGTGTTACAACGGGGTGGAGGTACCAGTCCCTAATCTACGTTATTCTGTGTTCTCAGTCTTGGGTCCTCAGACGGAATGTTAAGTGGTGTTTAATAGTCTTCTTTATTATTGACATTAGATGGAGCTGACTGAAGAGATCTAGTCATTTGTTGGCTCTTACTGTAGAAAGACCAATTTAGATTCAGCACTTTGGTTTCTTGAAATTACACATTAGCTGCCACGGCATTATAAGGAAGATATAGATAGACAGGAGTCTAATGTTGGCTTGAAGATACTTAGAAAACCAGAGTCTGTTTTCCAGAATCTAGCAGCCAAATTTCAGTCTATTCTGCACTATTCTGAAAAATAAATTAGAAATTGCAGCTGACATGGTGTGGGGGTAAGCAGCTCTCTGTCCACTTAGCATTTTTCTTCCATTGGAAAACTGTCTTTTGCGGCCCATCCTTCCTTTTTGCTGATTATAAACTGATCCGTGGTGTTGAAAATTTGGGAGTTTATGGATATGGTGTAGCCTTAGCTTTCATTTCAGATATGTTTTTATTTACTTGGCTTTTCAGGAAAACATAGCTATTATATCATCTTTCAAGTAGATGTATAAGTCTATATAAGATTATCTGTGGTCCAGAATATTCTCTAGGATTTTTTTTCTTCCATTTTTCTATTTCTTTTTCTATAAATCAGTATGTATTTTAAGTTTTCATTTTGGGGAAGCTATGATGGAGGTTTTCAAAGGCCACAGGGTGAAAGAAGACATTACCAGTGCTCAGGCAATCGTGTAGAAAGTATTAATCTTTGACTTGACTGGCACTAACGTGTGAATTCCCAGTGCCTTAGCCAGTTCGACTTCAGGTCTCTCCCATTCCAGTGTTTGAGCTCTTTAAGCTCTTTGAACATCACATACTGCATCCCAGAAGATGTACGGATTATGAATTTCTAGAAAAAAGAAAAAAAAAGGGAAATCATCCATCTGGTTTGGTAGAAAACAAGGTTTGGGGACCTTAGGTACTCAGATCTATAGCTTCAAAATTATTTACTGCTAATAAAAAATAAGCATTTTTTAGAAAGCAAGCATTCATCCTCGACCTTTCCTCTGGGGTCCAGGATTGGTAAGCTTGGCCTTTTATCTTAACTGCCTGTCTGGTTTCTTTTGTTGATCCTCTTCTTTCATGGATATAGTTCAATTCTCCTGGTTCACAGGTAAGAAATAGTAATACTGAAGACAATAGAGAAAGATGTGGAGAAATTGGAAACCTCAAATGCTGCCAGTGGAAATTCGAAGTGATATAGCAACTTGAGAAAAACAGTTTTTGACAGTTCTTCAAAAAGTTACATGTAGTTACCATATGACCCAGTAATTCCACTCTTAGGTGGAAGTTACACAAAAACCTGGTACACAGATGTTCATGGCACCATAACAACCCAAAAGTGAAGACAACCCACTGTCCCTCAGCTGATCAATGCAAAAACAAAATGTGGTGTGTTGATATAATGGGATTACTACTCAACAGTAAAGAGGAAAGAAGTACTGATGCACACTACAGCATGGCCGAACCTTGGAAACATGATGCCAAGTGAAAGATCCACTGTCAAAAAAGATCACAGACTATGTAATCCATTTATATGGAGTTTCCAGAATAGACCAATCTATAGAGACAGAAAGTATATTATTGGTTATTTGGAGGATGGGGAGTTACAGGTAATGCGTACAGAATTTCTTTTGGGGAAGACAAAAATGTTCTAAAATTGATTGCGGTGATGGTTGTACAACTCTGTGAATATGCTAAAAGCCTTTGAATTACATACTTTAAATGGATGAAGACCTGCTTGAGAGAAGTGTTGTTGTTGTTGTTTTTTAAGATTTTATTTATTTATTGAACAGAAAGAGCGAGAGAGGGAACACAAGCAGAGGGAGTAGGAGAGAGAGAACCAGACTTCCCACTGAGCAGGGAGCCCGGATGTGGGGCTCGATCCCAGGACCCTGGGATCGTGACCCGAGCCGAAGGCAGACGCTTAACAGCTGAGCCACCCAGGCGCCCCTTGAGAGAAGTTTTGAGCAGTTCTTTTTATGTTGAGATTAACTATTTTTTCCTGAAATGAGCACCTATAATCCTTTTCCAGACACTTGTTCCCTTTCTCTAATACATTCTCCAGAGAAAGCAGTGGCATTTGAGAAGACTGCTAAATTCAGATTTACACAAACTAGATAGAAACTTTCATATGCAACTGTTAATTTTTTTTTATCAGATGGAATACTGAAATTATCTGTAATAGTCTGCTTTTCCTCATTAGGAAGGAAACATTGGTAGATCGTGTTATTCATCTTCCATAGGAAATGACTATATTTATTTATGTTGATGACCATCTGTACTTTGAGATTTTCCACAGACAGAAAAACAGAAATTATTGATGGGTACCACTTAGCCACAACATGCTCACATTTCATGTCCCCTCCAATGACAGCTTTGAGATTTATCCAGAACGTTATTCCAGGTGATTGCCATTCTTAAACATTGGGCTCGCTCTTCTATATCTAGTGCTGTTTGGTGATGATTCTTCTGGACTGCAAGAATAAAGTGGGTTTGGGCCATAATACAGTGCCATATAAGTGGATTATTTTTGCTGTGATCTACAAAAATAAACTGCGTGCTTTCTCCTTTTTTAAAAAGGAATTAAGTAAACTTTGGACTTCCGGTTTTAAAGCCTTGGCTAATTGGATATCTTGGACCTGTTTTCTTTCAGGCTTACCATCCATTGACCCATCAGGCAGCTCCCCATCTTCCTCTTCTGCTCCTCTGACGAGTTTTTCCGGCATACCAGGAACACGGGTTTTCCTGCAAGGGCCAGCTCCTGTTGGGACTCCTAGCTTCAACAGACAACATTTTTCCCCCCATCCCTGGACAAGCGCCTCAAACTCATGTAGGAATCCTGGAGGAATTCTTCCCAAAGAGTCTTGAATAAGCTATTAAACCATTTGTTTCAGGGAATATGACATAGTAACTCTAGTAAACGAAAGTTGAGTAAACTGAAGTAAATGGTATGATGGTTTGCAGATACCAAAGGTTTGTATTGCAGTCCTGTCAAAAGTGGTCAGTCATTTGTAGGATAGAAGACTTGAGAAGGGTCAAGCTGTCCTTCCAAGCCAGAAATGTTTACACTGGGAGTTGGAGCAAGAAAAGAGGTACTACACATAGTTTTATAAAAGGACCCTTTGAAGGTAGTATTGCAAAATAATTTCTTAAGTCTGAAAAGTAGATTTATATATCCAGTCAATTTGGTATGATTCTTGGTTTATTTTTACATTTTAAGAGACCATATTATTGTCGTTTATAAGTGAACACATGCCTTTGTTCTTCGTTTTTTCAATATTTAGAACAGATGAAGTTCTCACAGTACTTGAACAGGATTTGATTTTTTAAAATGAGCATCGGCCCTTATGGCAAAGAAAACTACCAACATTACCTGAGAGTCCTGTTAAGAAACAAAGCCATGAATTGAATCCAAGATATTTGCTGACGTTTAACCTTTCTTCCTTATGGAAAAAAGGGGCTATAGAAAGAGGAAAAAAGAGAACAGCTAAATATAGAGGGCCACCAGCTCTTTTCCAAACAATATGCTAGTTATTGTACAAACATTCAGACTTCAGTTAATTTAAAATTTGACAGGTTATGTTTTGAGAAGATTATTTAGAACTAGAATAAAAATTAATATGGCCTTCATCCTCTCTAGCTTTGTTCAGCAATCTGTAAAACAATTTTTAGACTATTTGTTTATACTTCCTACGTGCGGAAGTAGTGTAAGATAATATTCATAGAACTTACATGTTTTCATTTGAATGATCTTTTTAAGTGAAATTTTTCTTTACAGACCTGTGTTGTGGAATAGATCTTTCCAACAAGGTTTCTCATATTCTTATAATTAGTTTTTAATGTAATAAAACAATAGAGAAATATTTTGCCACCAGGTGACTCTCCTATTCCATCTGTTTCTTCGGGATCATCTTCACCTCTTTCAGCCACCTCTGCCCCACCAACATTGGGCCAACCAAAAGGAGGCAGCGCCAGTCAGGATCGAAAGATACCTCCCCCCATTGGAACAGAGAGGCTAGCCCGGATTCGGCAAGGAGGGTCTGTCGCACAAGCCCCTGTAGGGACCAGTTTTGTCGCTCCTGTTGGACACAGTGGAATCTGGTCATTTGGCGTCAACGCTATGTCAGGTATAGTTACCTTGTCCTCTTTCTGGAGGGATATCTCCAGTAAGTTGTGGGATTTTGCCATTAAAACTTAGTTCCTTAAAACAAAATGGCTTCGTTCCTACACTTAACAATAAGTAGGGGTGTTTGTACCTTTGAAGAATTCAATCCAGTCTCAGAGTTTGGAATATTAGTTTGGTTTTTACATAATAATATATATAATACATATAATAAAAGTAAATATAGATTAGAAGTAAAAGATTCAAAGTGTACTTCCTTTCCCTTTTAAGCTTTCCAGTGTAGCATGGGATAATCATTTATGTTCTTTCAGAGAGCACTTGGTGTTTTGAATGACTAGGTAGAGTATTTGGGGTATTCAAAGGACTTCACTCAGTTTTACAGGAACTGTTTTCGGTTTGCAAAGATTGTCATGAACACGCACTGAGCTTTTCAGAGGAATGAGTTTGATAAAATTTAGTATGAAAAAAGTTCAAGTAGTAATATTTTGTCATTTTACCCAAATAAATATCAAACCCTGTCCTCAATTCTTCTTTCCAGAAGGCTTATCAGGTTGGTCACAGTCTGTGATAGGGAACCATCCAATGCATCAACAATTATCAGACCCAAGCACATTCTCCCAGCATCAACCAATGGAGAGAGATGATTCTGGAATGGTAGCCCCCTCTAATATTTTTCATCAACCTATGGCAAGCAGTTTTCTGGATTTTTCTAAAGTGAGTCAACAAACATCATTGTAACTTGTTTAACACTTTGCCAGCCAATGTTAAGGAATAGTTTATATTGAAGTAATTCTCCCTTTTGGTGTAACAAGTTTGTTTTCATGACTTGCCCAGGTCTTTTAGTAGAGTTTCCCTTTTCTTCTTAGCACAAGCTTATTGGTGAAACTAAAATATGGAAAAGTTGAGGGTATTATATGTGTTCATCAAAGTTGGGAAATTTCCTGATGATTTGATACTGGATTTAGTCGGGGTTTTTTTCTACTTGTTGAAAAATATTGCTAATGCAGGTAAACCACTTCTGGTTTTTCAACACTGTATGATGCTATATTTTTAAAGGCTCCTCGGGAGTTCTGTGGATGAAGGGAAATTAGGGAGATCTAAGCTGGTATTATAGAATCATCATTTCACTTCAGGATTAAACTTTTCTTTCTGCTTTCTTTCATAGGGTCTGCCAATTTCCATGTATGGAGGCACCATAATACCCTCTCATCCTCAGCTTGCTGATGTTCCAGGAGGACCTCTGTTTAATGGACTTCACAACCCAGATCCTGCTTGGAACCCTATGATAAAAGTTATTCAAAATTCTACTGAATGCACTGATGCCCAGCAGGTAAAATAGACTTAGTGCTCTTACTTTGTCATGTCATTCTTTTAATTCTTTGGGTAATGCAAATTCTGAATATCAAGTCATGACATCTGACCACCTTCATCTGAATTAAGTTTTTCAATATCAATATGATGCTACTAAACATTTTATCTCATGTATGTATATTCTTCCTAGGCAGAAACAGTGAATTGCCATTGCATTTATATATTCATTTTGTAAATGTCTAAAGATTCCTAATTAGAAATTCCAATTTTTCCTCCCCCTTTTCAGATTTGGCCTGGCACGTGGGCTCCTCATATTGGAAACATGCATCTCAAATATGTCAACTAAGTTAGAAGGTCTTATTCTTTAGCCTTGTTGAGAAACCTATGAGCTTGGAAGAACCCTGGGGATTTTTTTTTTTTTAATGTGCCTAACTAAGAAATTTTCTCTGAGGCGTTAGCAATGGAAATTTGATTGCCCATTGTATAAGAACAAAGTGATTTCCTATCCACCTGATTATGTTCTCTGGTTAGTTTAGCCATTTTGAACTTAGTGCTTTTGGCTAAACATACTGAATGCTACTTGTATGCAGAAGAGAATTAGATGATTACATGTTTCAACCTTTTAGGGTGGTAAATACATGTACAATTGTTTACATACTTAAAAGGAAAAAGTTGAGTAAATTTCTTGTCATATAGTGGCTCTACTTAATGTAGCCTGTATTAATGTGAAATATTTACCAGAATATTCAATAAAAAGATGAACAGTGTTTAGAAGTGGGGTGTGATCCTTTCAGTGGTCATGCAGGTATTACCCAATCCACAATCCTATTGAACCAAGTTGTTAATACTGTATTTCTAACAGGCATCCACATTTTACACTTTAGAGATAATTTTTAGACTGCCTTGAGAAAGCGTTTTGAAGACTAGTTATCTGCCTATTCTGCGTTAAGCATTCCTTATTTTCTTGTTCTCTGCCATCTCATTTTGTAAGTGGGAAATTTTCAAGCCCCTGCAATGTGTCTTATGTGACTTTAGCAGATAGGCCTTTGCCGGGGTTAACTCCTTATGGATCATGAATGTCAATAAGGACCGTAGGATTGCAATCAGATGACACTGAACAAACCTAGGGACACCCAAATCCTCAACTTCAGGTTCTTTTGTGCTTCCTGACTTTTATCTAAAAACTTACTTGGTTATAGTGTTTTACGTTTTATTTGGGTTGGGACATAGGATTGGGTGGGAGTGCCTCCTGTAATACTGTGGTATTGTTGAATCAGCGGAGTAATCTTTATAAATATGTGACTAATTCTGGGCTTGGCTCCACAGCCCCAAGTATGAAGAGCCAATATGTTTAACAAGCTAAACACAGGAACACTAGAATGGATTGCCTTGGCCAAACTATAGGCTATGCCAAGAATCTGATGCAATAGAGAAGGAAAAACAACCCTCTGAAAAGAACAGTCATCAACTTTTTCATGTTTAATATAGTGGAATTTCCTGGTTTTATGTATAGGCACTCTAGAAAAGAAAACAAAAAAATACTTCAGGCCGATGGAGAAGTCAAAACACATATCAAGGCAAAGAAGAATGTACAACAAAATAGTAACTAGTGGCAGAGCCATACAAGCAGCACTTTTCAACTTTCATACCACCAGGAGTTCTTCCTCTTCTCTGCCTGGCTCCTAAAGCCACCACTAAATGAGACACACCAAGTTCTGTGTTAGACATGCCTGGTTCTTTTGTCTTCCCTATCATCTTACGTATGAGAGCTGCTTTAACCCCACTTCTTGTTTTCTATTTTGAATGGATTTGGAAAGTATCACAGGTGTTGAAGTGACTGCTTTTTTAGTGCTTGATAACCACATCAAGTATTCTCAAGAGACCCCTTGGATCACCTATATATCTTGCTGTTTCTGTTTACCACTAACAACAAAAATCACCTAATATTAGTGAAGTGAATGAAACTACTCTTGATGAAACATACACTAGTGAGAGATAATATTAAGTAAATTATTCAGTGGGACAAAAATGTTTTTCCTGTCTTAACAGTCTACAATACATTTGAATTATCTGGGAGAGCCCTTAAACCCTATCTTCTGCACCGTGAGAATAACAGAGTGAGAGATTGTATCTGAGGTCAGGAACTAGACTCCATGAGAAGAGGGGACAATGAGGAGAAACCCCTAGGAGAATTAGGAAAAAACAGGAGCTGTGCGGTCGGTGGTAGTTATTCAGGATGCCCTCCTCCTTGCCCTCTTATCAGCACGGCCTTCTTTTCTTTCTGTTTGGATCCCTCCTCCCCAACCCATTTTGCCTGCTATAATCTCTTCTTCCTCTGTCTTGCCTCTTCCTGGCATTACTTTACTGCTCTTTTACCAACCTGAACCTTGGATTAAACCTAGCTCAGGTAAGAACTTAATTACTTTAAAAATATACGAGGGATCTGGGGGGAGGCAGCATGGGAACAGTGGAATAAGACAAGCCTAAATTCTGTTTTTGTTTCTGTCGCTTGAAGCTCTATGTCCTTAGGCAAGTCATTTTTCATTTCTGGGCTTGCTTCACTTTCCTCATCTGAAAATAAAATTGAACGTAAATGAACTCAAAAAAGTCTCCTAGTGCTAACACAGATTTTCTCCTTTTTCTTGTGAATGAGAATATACGGGATGGGAATACTGGAAGCCAATAGAATGTTTACATTACTGAACTTTGAGAGCCCCTACCATTGGGTCTCACATGGAATCAGAAGCCTGCTGTTGTGTGGGACAGTACTGATTTGAGATTTTAATAGAGGCAGAAGAAAACCTTGCACATTCATAGTGAGACCTCAAATCATTAAGAAACATCCTGTTGAGGCATAGATCAAACCCCATGAGAATAACTGTTCTTTCAAGGAATAAAACTATATCATCGAGGTTTCTGGACCCCACTTATTCCAAGTAGTAGTGTAATAAAATTCCACCACCAATAAAATTATTGATGTTTTAAGACCCTTTAAACCTATTGTGGCTACAGTGTGCTGACTTGCCCTTTTATAGGCCAGTCTGCTTCCTTCAGTCCCTGCTCTCAAAGGGGAAATCCCATCACCTCAGCTAACCAGACCGAAGAAGAGAGTTGGACAGCCAATGGTGGCCTCTCCTAACCAGAGGTAAGAAGTCTCAGGACTTGGAACTACAATTTTCATCTCTTCTTATAGGTTCTGGCCAGATCCTCCTCCCATCCTCGAAGTTAGCCCATGAGGGGACCAGCCTCAGTTTGAGGCGGCTTGTAGAAGGGGAAAGGCTAGTCGTATTACAGTTTCAAGCCAAACAAAAAGGAGTAGTTAGTATACTTGGTTCTGTCCCACTGTTCAAGACCTTTGGACTGCATTGTAAACCCAGGAAGTGGCAAATAAGCCTGTAGGAAAACAGCTTCTGAACATCTTGTTCTCTAGCCTAGATCTCTTCTACCGAGAAGTGTTGCTGGTTGTGACATCTTCCCAGCGGACCCTGTGCTGGGGTGAGGGGCTCTGATAACGCTGTATTTTCTATTCATCCTTAAAGATTTGTCACCATTTGCCATCAGACAGATTCTTCACCTTTACTTTATTCTGTAGCAAATGAGTGAGAGAAAGATGGTTTTAAGTATCCAGAACTTATGTGTATTAAGACCACTTCCAATAAAGAGCCGAAGGCTGGGCTCTAAGACCTAATTTGGAAAACAGGGTCGTGAAGCTCACCACCAGACTGCCAACCTGTTTTGATTACTTTCACCTCCTGTTTTATCTTTAAGCTACTGGTATAAGTCCAAAGTAGTTTGTCTGGTAGCAGAGACCTGATATTCCCTTAAACGCTTAATCAGATCACTGGGGTTGGAGCCTGGGCATAGGTCTTTTCTTTTCTGCGTGCTTGTCTGTTTTAAGCTCCCATATTCTAATGGGTAATCAGTGTTGAGCCTCTGATTTAAACTCTCGGTCCTTCATCCAGATTGCATGCATGATGTATCTGGCTTTCTCTCTAAGGCCAACCACCTATCTCTAGTTCCCCACCGCTTAGAGCACACAACACTGCAAGGATAGTAAGCGTCTAAGCAGTAGTATTATAGTAGTAGTGCCTGCTGCTGCCATTTTGTAGTAGAGTAACAGAAGGGAGACCTCACTTCCACAGTGATCCTTCTTGAAAACTTTTTAGTCTCTTTTGGTGAACCCTCTTCTTCCACTACCTCTTAAATAAATGTTAATGTGCTCAGGCCTCTTCTGATTAGGCTCTATCTTCTGTCCAGGTGATCTCATCCCACACTCTTGGATTTCACTGCACCCAGGTCTGAATCACAGACCAGATTTCTCCCCCTGAGCTTCAGACCCTTGTATCTAGCTGTTTACTGTGCCATTCCATCTCAGCATTCCACACATATTATACATTCCCCAATATAAGATACACTTCTCTTGTTTTTCCTGGTATATTAGGGGGTACTACTATTACCAAGACTTTCAGGTCAGAAGACTGGAAATTATCCTAGCTTAGCTCCCTCTCTCTCACCCCACTCTTAATCCATCACCTTCTTTTTCCCTCTCTGTGTATGGGGATCCTGACCACTTCTCTCCATCCTCATAGCCACTGCCCTTTGGTCCACCCCATTTCACTAGGCCAGAATCTTCACCTTCAGTCTCACCGTCCTCCATCCTATTCCTCACTCCCCCAACCAGACTTATCTCAAAAACTGAGTTGTGATAGACGGCTCCCCACAGTCTGCTCCCAAGCCTTACTCTCCAGCACTGTAAAGAAAGACCCTTCTTCTAGGCATACACACCACTTTGTAAGAGGCTCAAAAACATTTTGGAACAATAAAATATAAATATCCTTGCTACCTGAAGTGTTACTCTGAGGACCTGCAGACCTAAGAGACTGCATCATCTGGGATCTTACTAAAAATTTAGCATCTCAGGTCCCACCCTAAACTTACTGTATCAAAATCCTCATTTATAAGATCTCCAGGTGATTTATGTGCACATTAAAGTTTGAGAAGCACTGAGTTATTAAAACAATTTTTTTTTTAATCAGTGGAGAAATCAGAGTCAAGGGAAAATCTGATGAAGTCAGAACTGAAGTAACATTAATACCGTTAAATACATGAAGTCCAGTGGTCTGTACTTAATTGGGGGCTGGGTGGTAATACCAAATTTGAGGAAATCGGAAGACAACTTGATCAACATTTTTAGTATATGTAGGTACTAGGCTTAATACTTTCTCTTCCACCACCCCTCTCCTGCCTCCTTTCATATTACAGTGCCTACATCAAAAAATCCCCTAAGTCCAGGCTGTCTGATCTTCCTTTCCAGGGGACTAAAGAGGAAGCCCTCCTCAACAACCCCCTGCCCTTCCTTAGTTTCCGGAGGTTCGTTAGCTGTGGCAGCAAGATCAAAGAGCAAATCCCCCAACATCATCAGTTCATCCTTTATTCAGTCCTTCTTCCAAAAAGGCCACCCTCCCTCCCTGACCTTCCCCTTCCAGCTGTGCTCCAGGCCATCGGGCCACTTTTGACGCTGGACTGTAATTGATTAATGGGAGGCAGTCCCCAGCTGTGCTGAAAGGCACAGGCTTTCGAATCAGATACACTCAGGTCTGAATCTCAGCTCCCCCTCCTACAAGATATGACTTTGAACCAGTGACTTAACCTCTCTGGGCTTTCCTTTCCTCACCTGTAAAATGTGGCTATTAATGGTACTTTACTGTCCAAAACTGTTGGGAGAAATGGGTGAATTAACACATGGCAGTAATGTGTGCCATACCTCACCGGTCCCGGCGCCCGGTTTAAACAGTAAATAGTAAATAGCTGAGTGGCTGCAGCACTCATGGTCACGCTGGCCAATGTTGAGCCAGGAGGAACTGGAGGCCTGTGCGGGGCTCGGGACTCCTTTACACTTCGCCCAGTCGGGCCTGCCCCCTCACGAGTAAGGCGGGACCGTCGGATTGAGTGACGGCTAGTGGCCCGCCCCGGGCGTGACGTCGTCCTGGTGTTGTTGCTGCGGCCGCACGTGGTCCGCTGAGTCCGCTTCAGAGTTAGCTGCGCTCTGCGTCCTCGGCACCAGCCGATTGCCTTCCTGCTCGTCCCGCTCGCTATGTCCACATCCACGAGCTGCCCAATTCCCGGGGGCAGGGACCGGCTGCCCGACTGCTACAGCACCACGCCGGGGGGCACGCTATACGCCACTACCCCGGGAGGTCAGCGGGCCGGGCTGGGGTTCCGCGGGCATTGGGCAGGCGAGCGTGTGCGTCCTGCTGCGCGGGGCGGGAGTGAGGAGGTGCAGGCCTTGGATTCTGTCCGCAGGCCCTTTTGCAGGTTGTAGCTTTTGCAGGGGGTGGGGGATGTTTGGAGCTGAAGGCAGTTTCCTGAAATCTCAGTAATGCACCGTCGCTTAAAGCCTAGCTTCCGGGTGACTGTGGCCTGGGTTCTGGGTGCCTTGCTCACCCGGCCCTCCCGACTTGAGCGACTGGGATTAGGAGCCGAAGCCCCAGCTGAGCGTGGCCTGAGCAGAGAGCACCCGATCTTACAAAGCGGCTGGAGCAGGACTCAGGCAGTTGGGGCCGGACGCTTTCGGTATCTGCGGCTGGGCTGGCTGGCGGCTGTTTGGTTGGGCTGGTTGCCTGGGATCTTCAGCTGCTGGGCTCCCGACCCAGGGTTTCCTGCCACGTGGAGGCAGAGGGGAGGGGCAAGAACAGGGTAGGGCCCTTTGAGGACAGAACTGGGGCCAAATTTCTGTAGGCTGGGGCTGAGCCTGATAGGATTTGGGAGAGGTCAGGATAAGAACAGCCTGTCCCTGTGTTTCACGCGGAAAGCCTCTGTCCAGAGGAACACAGCTTCTCTCTGTAGGGTATTGAAATCTAGGTGGCAAGCAGAGGTGAAACTCCTTTTTACATCTGCTGTTTGGCTTCCTTAGCCAACTGCCTGAAGGGCTAACGCCCCCCACCCCCAACCAAAGTAGGGAAGTCCCAGAGCCCGCAGAGTCAGACAACAACAGTCTGAAGTACCTGAGTTCTCCAAGTTTTGTGTTCCTCCTAGAACCGAGACCTGAAACTTCCCTAAACCAAAAGCCCCTCCTGGACCAGCTGGGAGGCCCCACTTGCTTTATGGCACTTAGTCACATCTTGGTTCGACCTGGAAGTCTTTAGGTGCTCTGACGCCTAGTCAGCTGAGATCCCAGCTGGGCTGCAGAGGAGCAGCCCTTAATACATGGGGAAACATGAGTCCCAGGTCCCTAAAAGGCCTGTGTGTGATACCCCATACAGCTCTGTACCCAAGCTTCAGCCTCTGTAACTAGTCCCTACCCCTTGACAGGCACCAGGATCATCTACGACCGGAAGTTCCTGCTGGAGTGCAAGAACTCACCCATTGCTCGGACGCCCCCCTGCTGCCTCCCTCAGATTCCCGGGGTCACAACTCCTCCAACAGCCCCACCCTCCAAGCTGGAGGAGCTGAAGGAGCAGAAGGAGACAGAGGAAGAGATACCCGGTAAGGAAAGCAGGGCCTAAAATTAAGTGCTTTGAGTCCAAATTGAGCCCCTGTTAAGTAGAGTGGGGATTTAATGCTGAGAGGGGTTTCTGCACTGATGCTAAGCTTGCTGAGCTTGGAGACCCTCAGCCCAGCAACCAGTCCTCCTGCCTTCTCTTTCTCCAGATGACGCACAATTTGAAATGGACATCTAACCCAGTGCAGATGATCCTGTGTGGAATTAGAGGAATCCCTCATACCGCTGCTGCCATCACCTCTTCCTGGTGTATTCCAAACATCAGGTGGCCTCATGTAATCTGGAAGGGAGTGACTTGTGGTTTCAGGCCTCCCTTAGTTCTGAGGCAGCTAGACCAGGGATAGGAGTGGGCAACGTGCCAAGCCCTTAGCTCTACTTTCCCTTCGGTCTGTAGGTACTCCTCCCAACCCCCAGTCCTCCATCATCAGGGGCTGAGGCTGGGACTGAGGGATGGAGTATGTCACTGTCTGATTGCTGAGTAAAAATTCAAAGAAATGCTTTGACTCTGGTGTTCTCAACACTGACCTTCCCGTCTCAGCCACACAGCTGAGGGCCCCAGGAGACCTGGTTAGGAACGGAGGTCCCAGGTCCCTTCCCAGCTGTCATCGGGCCCACCTCTAGCAGCAGTTAGAGCCTAAGGCAGGCCATGGGGGCAGGCTACAGGAGCGGCCAAACCATAAACAGCAATAGCCTGACCCCTGCCAAGGGCTGTTCCAGCCTTTCCAGGAAGCAGCCTTCCTGGAATTGGGCCTCTCCTGCAGTCCCTCCCTATCTGTTCCACAGCAGGAAGAAAAGAGGCACTGTCCTACAGTTTAACCTTCTCCAGTCTCTCCCCATGCCTTTTCTGTCTTCCACCTGTAAATATCGTCCCCTATTCCAACACTGAAAACCTATATCCTCCCTTCTCAGCATGATTTGGACCTCTGTGGCCCCTTCCACCTGGCTCTTTTGTCCTCAGGGTTAGAAGAGACTTTAGGGCCCAAGATGAGGTGGCAGCTTACTTGACAAGTCAGATAGAGTCATGATCCTACTCCTGACCACCCCCCCCCAACCCCCAAGAAAGTCATGATCCTGTATCTCAGCAATGTAGTCTTTTTCTCCTTCAATTAGCTGTGTTCTAATCTCTGTAGTACTGTATAGCTCAACGGTGACAGTGCAAACAGGGCAGTCTCCTTTTCTAGAGGGAAAAATCTCCCCTGCTATTTGAGCTTCTGTTCTTATGCTGAAACGAAATTATCTAAAAATAGAGATACTCAGCCCAGCAAGGAATATGTGTTTCCGTCTATTTTGGGGGAAAGTGGCAGGCAATAATTGGTCATGCCTAGCAAAGCCATTCATGATGAATGGAAGAAGAAGAGAGTAGGGTACACAGGGAGCAAGGCAGTCAAGAACACCACAAGCGACTAGTATGGCACAGGAAGGGCTTCTCTCTCCTACCCAGGGCCCACTGTTAAGATGTTTTTATTGAAATGCATATGTTATGGGTAACAGGTGACTTTCCTGTTACCCAGGTGGCTGACACCTCTTCCCCCAGAGATGGGTGGGTCAGGCCAAGGATCCCAAAGAGGCAGACAGTCTCCCAAATGGTAAGAGGGAGCCAGGTGAGAGAAGGCCTCCCTGCCAAGGTATAGGAAATGGTGTGAGGTGAGTTGGGATCCCACAGGATTATGGAGCCTCTTGGACGCCTGGTGCCATCTGGTTCTCCTCAGCTGTGGCTGTAGATTTCTCTTCGTCGGCCTCTTCCTCTGAAGACAGATTCCTCTTTTCTGCAATTAATCTTTTAACTCCCACCATCCACTGACTGACCTCAGTCACATGGTCGACCATGAGTGAACGGTGGATGTCATCTGCTGCATCCCACTGGTGACTTGAAAGCTCTGAGGAAAGAGAGGAGGTAAAACAAGCAGCTTGGGGCGAAAGACCTAGCTCCCACTGCTCTCTTCGCAACCAGTCAGAATCTCAGTATCTCTTCCAGCTCAGCCATCCAGGACAAGTTGAGGGAGCGAGGCTATACCGAAAGACCTACCCATACCTCGCACCAGCAGAGCCATCCTCTTCCTCACAGGCACTGACAGCTTCCCTCCGGCCCACTGTTCCCGCAGCAGAGCCAGGCGTCGGCTGATGTCATCACATACTTGCTTCTGAGAGACAGAAGCCCCCTCCAAGTCAGTGCTGCTAGCCCAGCAGGGGCAGGGGAAAGGCAGCACCAAATAGATAGTGGACCTGGTTTCTCTGGCCCAGAGAAACAATCTTAAGAGTTCCGGTTAGAGGCCCCACTGAGAATCTGATAAAACTTAGGGATCTCCTCCCAAGAAAAATGTATATATGGCTAGAATTTTACAATTTCCAGAGTTTCTCAGCGCCTCAGAAACTCATTCTGGAGTGCTGCTTTACAAGTAAGAAAACAAAGGACCGCAGTCCTTTTATGCCCCCACTGGTGTGCCAAGGCTTATTACCTTTGTGTGGCCACGGCAATCCTCCAGTGCCTCTTCCAAAGGTTTGAGCACATCTTCCAGCAGAGTTTCAGATTCAATGACTGGGAAATTTGTTGGCTCCACACCAGAGGCAGGACAACTTCCCACAGGTGGGGACCTGGAAGCCTTACTTGAAGGAGGCGGAGGCCCCACGGGGGGGAGCCCGGGAGAAGTCTGTGAGGTGGGGACTGAGAAGGTAAAGGGAGATCAAGCAAACATGGCTAAGACAAAAAAATTGGCAAAAAGCTCGATTCTAACTTCATCCCTTCTAGAGGGCTATTCTCTGGGACAAACTCGTTCACTCAAAAATGTGTATTTCTGAAGTTTCTACCAAGTGCCAGACAATGTGCAAGGCACCAGAGACAGTAGTAAACCAAATGAATTAGGTTCCTGACCTCAGAACAGAAATTCTAGGGAAAGGAAACACACGCACACACACACACGCGCGCGCACGCGAAAATTACCAAATTATGTTGCATGCTACAAAGAAAACATGATGTAATAAGAGGAATAGTAGGGGCGCTTGGGTGGCTCAGTCAGTTAAGCCTCGGACTCTTGATTTCGACTTAGGTCATGATCTCATGATTGTGAGATGGAGCCCCAAGTCGGGCTCCGCGCTCAGTCTGGAGTCGGCTTGCTTGAGAGTCTCTATTCCTCTCCCTCTGTCCCCACCACCCCCACACCCTCCGCCCCACGCACGCACACTCTCTCAAAATAAATAAATAAAATCTTTTAAAAGGAGAGGTATAGTACAGGGAACCACCTAGACTGAGTGTTCAAGGGAAGGCCTTCTGAGGCGACTTCTAAGTTTATCCTTGGTCACCCACTATGTGGCATGTGGCAGGTTACCCTTAACCCCTGAGCTTGGGTTCCTTTTCTGTAAAATGGGGATATCATGGTAGTAGCACTTACTTCACAGGGTTGTAGTGATGATTAAGAAAGACGATAGGTGCAACTGCTAGATTACTGTGTAGCAAAGAGTGTTCACAAAATTAACAGCTAGTGGATGAGACAGATGCGGCCACAAAAAATTACGTGCTAGGCAGAGGCAAGGGCAGTGCCTAAAAGCCAGGGTAAGTCCCAACTTGTTCAGGTTACACCAACCAGCCCTGCATGGCTGAAAATTATTAACACTGAAGAAAGCAGTATGAGCAATCTCTGGAGAAGCAAGCAGGGGTCCAGACCATATAGGGCTCTGGAGGAGTTTGTTCTTGAGCCTAATGGTCATGGGAAGCCATCATGGGCAGGTTTATAAAAGCAGGGGGTGATGTGGCTAGACTTGTGTTTTTAAGACATTCACTCTGTATGGTCTGTGAAAAATAGATGAGAATAGGTCAAGAATGGAGGCATGGACAATAACTGGGAAGTTAAAGGGGTAGTCCAGGAAAGAGAATCCTGGCATGGACTAGAGAGAGAGCAGATGAGGGGAAATGGAGTGGTCTGACATTTATTTAGGACAAGGGAGCAATAGGACTTTGTGGATGGGGAGTGAGGGAGAGAGGACTCAAGGATGACTCTTGGTTTTTGCCTGTAGTAATGGGATGGTAGAAAACACTATGGAGAAAGAGAAGAGAAAAGTCAATTGACTTCTAGGCATCGACATTCATATGGATGATTAATTCATCTCATGGTTTGGCCTCTCAGTTTCTTGAGCTCCTCACCTCCAATGATGATTTTTCCCACCCTTCCTCAGCCTCTCACTGCTGTCTGCCTTGTTCTCAACAACACTGCACCATCTCCAAAACCTGACCAACCCCCCATCCTTCCAGCCCAATCAACAGATTTCATGCATTAAAATCATTCCTTTGTAGACACTCTTACCTCACTTTATCCCCTCCCACTGTCCCACTTTCCTGGTAAACTCAACTTGCCTGCACTTGTCGGAAGGAAAAACAGAACCATGCTGTTGAGTTACACTTTAAATTCATGGGTATAGGTATTAAAAGGTACCCAACACGGCCTGGAATTCCTATCCTTTGCCTCGTTTTTCAATTCTTCTGAACTCTTTTCACATTTTCTCTCTGAATTTTACTATCTTCTCCCCCTACTTTTCCTTTCCCTGCATCCTACATCCGACAGTGTCACTACACAGCAACTCTCTCATCTCCTCACCACCAGTTCTACTAATCGGCCTGTACCTGTGGCCACTTTCCTTCCTCTGAGAAATGAAAGTTTCCTGCTCCTATCAGAGGCCATCTTTCCACCTATACTAATGCCAGCCTCTTGTCTTCTGTAGGTTTCTCTCCTGCAGTTATCCTGTTTTCCTGCCCCACCAGTTCTCCCACTAGAGAATCCTCCAGTCAGCATACGAACATGCTCTAGTGTTTACCATCTTAAAACCAAAAATCCTCCTTTTCCTCACATTCCATCCTTAGACACAGCCTCATTTTTCTGTCTCACAGCAGAATTTCTTGATAAGCTATATAGTCTACAGTTAATCTCTCTACTTCTTTTCACATTCTCTCCTCAGCCCATCCAGCTGGGTTTCTACTATCATCACTCCAAACTGCTGCTGTGGTAACTAGTGTCTAATTTAGCTCGGCAAATCCAGTGGGCCCTTTTCTCTATCTGTCCATCCATCATGGTTGAGTCCAAATTTTACTCTGAGTAAATTTTACTTTTCTTCTTGCTTCTTTAGCTATTTCTCAAGCCCCTTTGTAATTCCTTTTCTACGCAACCTTGAAATGCTAGAGAGCCTCAGGGCTCCATCTTGGATCCTCTTTAGGCCTCTATCCACACATTCTTCTTAAGTAACCTTATTCAAGCCCACAACATCAAACACCATCCATACAACCATGACTCATTTCTATAATTCTGGCCTAGACCTCTCCCCACAGTAGCAGCCCAAATTCAACATGTCCAAGACCAAGCTTGCTTTTGCCCTCCCCCCAACCCTTTATTGCCCCCCATTCCCTGGTTTCCCATATCTGTGAAAAATACCAGCCAGTTCCTTAAGCAAAAAATTTGTTATATTCTTCTTTCTCTCACCTATATGTACTCCTACCGGCTTCCTCAGTAACATATGCCATATCCATCCAATTCCTGCTACCTCTATACTCCCACTCTTGTCCAAATCATCGTTAAATCTTGCCCATGTTAGCAGAATAGCCTCAATTTGCCTTTCCCCATCTTTGCTAAAATCTGTTTTCCATACAGCAGGCACAGTGATCTTTTTTAAGATGTACATCAGTCAGTGTTTCTCAAGCTGGAGAGATTCTGCTCCTGAGGGCAAATGTCTGGAGGTGCTTTTGGCTGTCACAACTGGGTGAATACTACTGGCATCTAGTGGGTAGAAACCAGGAATGCTACAAACATCCTACAAAGTACAGGACAGTCCCTCACAACAAAGAATTATCTGGCCCAAAATGTCAGTCATTCCAAGGTTAAGAGACCCTGGGTTGTGGGGCACCTGGGTGGCTCGGTCAGTTAAGCACTCGTATCTTGATTTCGGTTCAGGTCATGATCTCAGGGTCATGAGATTGAGCCCCACGTCAGGCTCTGTGCTGGGCATGGAGCCTGCTTCGGATTCTCTCTCTCCCACTGCCCCTCCCCCATTCACTCCCTCTTAAAAAAATAATAATAATAATTAATAATTTAAAAACCCTGGTTTGTGTCATTCCTCTGCAGTGCTGAGTGTGGACAACACAGGGGTGCTGAAAGAGCTAAATCTGAGCCCGTTTGGGGCATACCTCCAACTGTTTGCACAGGACAAGCTCAAAAGTAAAGACATCCTTTAAACTTTTCGACAGCTTCCAATTTTACCCATTTTAAAATACAAACTCCTTATCCTGGTTTACCAAACCCACTCTGATCTGGCCCCTGCCTACTTCTCAGATTTTAATTTCTCTACCTAACCCACTGTGCCCTAGCCATTAGGTATTCCTTCAGTCTCTGAATTTGCCACACTCCTTCTCAGGGTCTTTGCACTGTTTTCAGCGTGTGGAATGCTCTTCCACCTGATCTTTGCTTGGCTAGATTTTAACCATTCAGCTTAAATGTCAGCCCTCAGCCACCTTAGTTACAAAATCACTCTTGCATTACCCTGTTTTCTCTGCAGAGCCCTTACCACTACTTAATTTGTCTAGGCTACACTCTAGCTTTGGAGATAGACATGAAAACACAAACCTTTTTTTGTCTTGTTCACTGCTGTCTAGTTTGCCCTCAAGCAGTGCCTGGCTCAGAGATGCTCAGTAGATAACACTGATTGGATGAATGAATGAATGAATGAATGAACACAGTAAGTCTGGATGCTTATCATACAACCAAGTGAAGATGTAGCACAAGACGAATGTATCACTATGGTATTCAGGTTGGAAATAAAATGTGGAAACAATTTGAGAATAGAAACTATATAAAAAACCGTAGGTCTGGAAGAGCTCACCTACAGTGAAAGCAAAGAGATTCTACTGAAACTCACCATTTACTACTGACCTAGGCAGCAGAAGAGGAGCCCGGGAAGGGGCCTCCCCTGTGCCCCTTTGTGGAGCTCAACCTCTCAGACCTCAGAGAGAGCAAAAAGGGCCCTCGGGCCAAGTTTTTCCCTGGCACCGCCCTCTCGGCGGGTCTCCGCGCACAGGGCCCCCACGCACCTCTGGGGGAGCCATCCTGGGGAGCGGCGACCCTCTTGGTGAGCGGCGTGCGCTTGGGTCCACCAGCCAGGGTCTGCAGCCCGTACGAGAACTGCGGCGGGTCGTTCCAGCCACGCTCCTTGTTGCCTGCGGAAGCGAGGGGACATGTGAAGCGAGCCCCGGAGAGACGAAGGCTCCACCCGCCCAGTGCAGGAGCTGCCCTCAGCATGGGTAGGGGGACGACCCACCGCCCCTAGGCCGCCGGCCGCGCTCACCCGGCTTCACGTACAGCTCCGCCATCTCCACTTCCGCAAGGCCAGCAGCACAGCGCGTCACTTCCGGGGCGGCCGTACACCCGAGCGGGGTGGGCGGGCCCCCGGGCCGGCTGGTTGCCAGGAGCCCTCTACATTGAGCGGCTGTTCAGAAATGCCGGGAGCCGCTGTGGGAACGCTGCCCCAGCTCCCCGAGGAACTCGAAATCTCCAGCTAATAAGGCATCGAGGCCCTGATCAGAAGGCACTAAAGGGGGCTGTTTTCCAAGAGGCGGCGCTCTACGAGCCCTAATCCCCTGTAGGTTGAAACTCTGTCACAGTTGCTCTCAGGAGTAAGTTTTAACCACCAGAACTCCCGCCCCACAAAAGTCCCTGTGTGATCTAGCCAGGTGGAATTCTAGAACCTCACCTCTGTCTACTGCCCTGCACATTTATACTCTCTGGAAATCAGTAACTAGTACTCATTTTCCTTCAGTACTTAGGTTAAGTGTCTCACTGGAGCCTCCACAACCCTGAGATTTCCTAGTTGTACTAATACTATCTTCTATCTTATTTAATGCTTGTTCATCTCCCCTTCTGAAGGAGGAACCCAGATTTTATATCCCCACTGTCTAGCACAGAGGCCTTAGAAAATACATTTGTTGAAAGACTGAAATTAGATTTCCGCCACACCCATGTCCTCACGTGACTACAGGCAGCCACCAACACCAAGCAGAGACACAGACACTCACCTCACACGGGTGTTAACCCCCAACCCTGTCCCAGGCCCAATATACTCACACCCAGTGAGGTCACTGAGGGATTTTTATTTGTACTGATTTTGCTATAAAGTGTTGCTGAGGTAGAGCCAACTGTCCAGGGCTGGACAGGGGCAAGGAACACAGGGACCCAGGGGAAGGACAGCCAGGGGCCTGGGTTATGGTGCAGGGCCTCTCAGTCATCCCCATAAACATTAATAAACTGGGCAATAAACAGAGGGTAGGCAAGAGCCAGAGGGGCAGGCAGAGAAGTCTTCAAGGAGTGAGAGGCTACAGGCCCCTGGAGAATGAAGGGGTATAGAGTTGGGCATGGATCCAGAGCCTCCTTACCCAGTCCTCCTGGATTAATTTAGGGCATATGGAGCAGAGAGGGTTTCAGGCGGAAGGCATCAAGAAAAGAGAAGACACCCCGCTTTCGAGGGGCTGCCCCTGCACCCCCAACCCCTCCTTTGAGCAGGGGGAGCGGCAGGGGACCTCCTGGGGAGTCCACGGAGCTGGTCCGCTTGAGCCGCAGGCGGGCACGGGCCTGGGCACCCCAGGCCTTGCCTCGAGCTGCAGAGGCCACAAGACACTTCTGGTACTGAACCTACGGAAAAGGGGAATGTGAGGATCCAGCTCCTTTCTGCCCCTGGACTCCCTGAAAGCTTCTGCAGAACAGGCAACTGGCCATGGCTTCAGTCTGGTATGAAGGAGGCTGGTAGTCGGCCCCATCTGGAGCCCCTACACACTCCCAGGGAGCTCAATAACAGAAACAAAATTTGACGTTTACTGAGCTAAGCATTTAAGGAGAGCTGGACACCGTGCTAAGTGCTTCACATAATCAAACTTAATCCAAAGTTATTCATCAGGTGTTATTACCATTTCGTAAATGAGGAAATTTTGGTTCAGAGAGAATATACGTGACTTGCCCAAGGTCACCTATGCAAAAAAATGATAGAACTGGAATTCAAACTTACCCATAAGGTACCTTAAGTGGTCTTCCTGATCCACAAACTTAAATTCACTGCTCAAAACCTTTCAGTGGCTCAAAGTGACTTGGGACAAAATAAACTTGACCACAATCTCTAAATTCTTCCATGACCTGGCGTTTTTTTCTGCCCCATCTCACTTCATCCGCCCCTCCAGATACACTAGATTCTTTTAGGTACCGTAATCCACTAACATTGCTCTCATCTTCGCAGCTGGGCATCCTTGTATTTGGCACACCTTCTGTCCCATTCCCCTTCACCTAACTTCTTCCTTGGACCTTCAGCTCTCAGCTTTCTATCACCTCTTTCAGGTAGCCTTCTGGAATGGGCTGTCTTCTCCATCATCCTGTGGTGTACAACTCCCTTCTGGTCTCTGATCTAACCTGAGTGTTTGGGTGTTCTGTGAGGGCAAAGTCTGTGCCTTCGGTATCAATGAATTCCCAGGATCAAGTATGGTGCCTGGTACCCTGTAGGCACTCGTGTTTGTTATGGAAAGAGTAAGCTGAATTCATAGAGTGCAAGCATCCCACATTCCAATGCCCACAGATGCCAGGAAATACCCTAAATGAGACAAACGGGAGAGATAGTGCCCACCCTACTGCGAACAGCCCCTACAGGATTCAGCTCAATGTTGAAATTTATGTGTGTGCACCCAGGATCAGAGGTTCTGATATTTTAAGAGAAACAGGAATAGTAATTAATACATAAAATGTCCTGCCTCTAAATGTTAGCAATTAACTTAAACTTATTAAAAACAACAAGAGGGCCAAACAAAAGAGTAGTTTACTATAGTCAGCCCTGGGATTACTGGTTGGGGATTTCTGGAGAGTGCCGATCCTGAGCCCCAGTCACCAGCACAGAGCAGCTGCAGGGCCACCCCACCCACCCATTCCCACCCGTAACTCACCATACAAGCAGCCTGCACAGCTTCAGAGAGTCCCCCTGCATGGGGCTGGCACCAGAAGGCTGCACACTGAAAGCTCTGACGGCCCAGGTCAGCAATGAGGCCAAAGGTGTGAGGGTCACGGCCAACACCAATAAAGGTCACAAGGCGCACAGGGCACTGCCATAGTGGTTCCTCCTCTGCACCAGCTTCTGCCTGCCCACACCAGGCCTGGTCACTAGAGGACCGGGCACTGGCTGGACCCTGTGAGCTCTTTCAATAGTAAGCAATGAGCCCCTCAGCATCCATCCCACCCCTCCACAGCCCCCAACTTCACCTTCTTCTGGTACCTGAATGGGATGCGCAGTCATCAGAGAGTCAGACACACTGAGCATGGCAGGGACCCAGGTATCCTGGTCCCCTCGGGTGGTGAGGGTACAAATGGCCTCATTCAGCACGTCCATGCCTGGGGGGACATGCCCACCATAGTGTCTCCCAGATGTAAAGAAAGAAGGGATCTGCAGGGAGTGTCTAGGCCCCTCTCACTGACCTGGGATTCAGAGACATGGCAATAGAAGGGCTGGGGCTGGGCTTAGAATCCTGAGTTGGGAAGGATGGCACATTCTAGGCCAGACAGGGCCATGGGAGCACTTTGAAAAACGGTGATAGATCCTACCATACCCACCTTCCCTGACCTCATGTAGCCCACCTCCTCAGCCAGCTCAGTCCTCACCCATGGCTTTGTTGACTGGCAAGGTCCCCATGTACAGTGCCTCGTACTTCTGAGCAGCCTGACTCACTGCATCCAGCAGCTCCACTGAAATGTACACACAGCAAGTTGGCCTGGGTGCTCTCTCAATGACCCCCTTACAGGAGGACAGGAGGGCCCTTCTGAGAATTGGAGCTAGCAGAAAGAAGGCCACGGGTGCTCCTCCAATTCAGAGTTTGGGATCCCTGGAACCAGCACACATCAGAAGTCCCACATCTCCAGGGAAGTACTAAACAACCCACTTTCACTAAAGTAGCCTCTTACTGCAATGAAGGACCTCCCTCCCCATACCTTGCCGTGGCAGGTCCTCAGGGGAGATGGGGTCTAGGGAGGAGCAAGGGGAATCACCATTGACACCTACACGCTCTGACAAGATCTGAAACACAATGCAACCAGCATGAGATAAAGGGAGAGGGGAGCTGAGGTAAGGAGCCAATACTTCCTGAACCCAACCACCTTGGGAGCTTCAGACCAGCTCCACACCCACATTCCCCGCACCACTCTTGGCCCTTACCTGGGCACAGAGCCCATGTAGGGCACTGGCGATGGCCTTGGCAGGGACATCACAGCGAAACACATGGCACTTGAGCATACAGCTGTCTTTGTCCCCCGCCACAAAAGCGAAGTCCCTGGCAGGGTCAGAGATGGGGCTGGGGCTGGGGCAGGGATGGGCAGAGATTGGGGTAGGGTAGAGGCTGGGTAGGAACAGGGACCTCTAGTGCTTGCAGGACAATGGAAAGTCAGGCAAAGGACGTGGCGGGGAGAGAACAGGGAGATCAGGGCTGGGGCTCAAGGCACCGGGGCTGTCGCTCACCTGTCACTGTTCCGGAAGCATGTGGGAGCACAGGAGAGAATCAGCCCAGCCTCTCAGGCTCTCCCCCATCCGTCCCTGCTGAGCTGGGCCCACCCTCCCCAACCAGAGCTGGACCAGGCAGGGGAGGCAGAGCTTGGGTCCATGTCAGAGGATCTGTGTCCGGGGGTTCAAGTACAGAGGATCAGCATCAGTGGGGATCACAGCCTACAGGCGGGAGGGAGGAGCAACTCTCACTCGGCGGGAGGTAGGGGTCCTCACCGGCCCTTGGAGCTGCCCACACCCCACACACGGATGTGCACCAGAGGCTGGCAGTGGATCAGACTGTGGTCCAGAGGATTCACCAGGCTCATGGCATCCTTCTTTAGGATCATCAGCATGTTCTGACCCTGCCAAGGAAAGGTCAGTCCAGAGCTCAGATGAAGGTGGTTGCCACAGAGAACAGGCAATTCAGCAACAACTGTCTCTGCTGGGCCCTGGGCCGAATCCCTTGAAGGCCCAGCCAGCTCACCTCACCCCAGGCACCATCTGGGGGCTGGCTGCGGCTACGGCTGCGCATCTGAGCCAGTTGCTGGATGCAGTTATTGACTGCAATACTGCTCTTCCCTGGTACAAGATCCTCTTCGGGTACCTCTACCCAACCCAGGGAGCGGACTGCAAAGCACTGACAGGTTAGGGGAAAGGACAGGAGGGCCCTGAGTGAGTGGAGGTGGACATGGAAGTGGAACAGGAGGCAAAACAGGATGAGACGTGTCACAGGTTCCACACACATAAACCTGCCAGTACCCACTCCTTTCACCCTTCATCATCTCTTCTCAGCCCAATCCCACCCCTGACCTTTCCCTTGGAACAATCCACCACCGCCACAACCATTCCTTGGGCCCTCAGGCCCAAGACACTACCTTAGCTCCTGGTTCCATGCTCTGGATGTAGGATTCCTCACCATACCAGGACAGAGAGTTCCTGGAAGAGTGGAGAGCTCGTAAGGTGATCACACTTCCTACAGAAGGGACAGTGGGGAAACCCTGACTGCCTGATGTCATGAGATGTAGGATAAGACCCAGAACATAGTGCCCCAAACATAAAACCAGAGTGGGAGAGGGCCCAAGACATATATAAATGTAACTGAGAGTGTGGTTTAAAATTCGAAAAAAAAAAATTCAGGACATGGGACATAGAATAAAAGTTGCAAATATGGGGGCGCCTGGGTGGCACAACGGTTAAGCGTCTGCCTTCGGCTCGGGGCGTGATCCTGGCGTTGTGGGATCGAGCCCCACATCAGGCTCCTCCGCTGTGAGCCTGCTTCTTCCTCTCCCACTCCCCCTGCTTGTGTTCCCTCTCTCGCTAGCTGTCTCTGTCTCTGTCAAATAAATAAATAAAATCTTAAAAAAAAAAAAAAGTTGCAAATATGGAACAGGATCCAAAACAACAGGACCAGAACCCCAAATTGAGAAAAGACTCTCTAGAACACAGGACAGGAACCCCCACGGAAAGAGCTCAGTACAGTGGCCAAGATCTAGAACATGATTTATCAGTACCCAGAATAGGGAAGAACATGTAGCAAAACACAGATCATGGAACAAAGGACAAACTTCAAAATACTAAGACTAAAAAATGGGACAGAGCCAAGAACCTGGGCTTGAAAGCAGAATGTGGGTCCAGCTGCATCACTGAATGCCATAGAACCCCAAGTCTTTCATTAGGTCTTGCCTATCCCTGTTACCTGCGGTCCAGTGAGCTCTCCAGGCTAGAGAAGGATCTCCCCTTGGGGGGCCGAAGTGCCCAAATCCCCTCCGTCCTCTGTAGAGAGGGAACCAGGTCAGTGTGGCAACAGGCCTAGATCCACACACGGACTCAGACCCCCTTCTCCCACTCCACCTACCGTGCCTGGGTCCTCTGCATCTCCTGTCTCCCAGGTTGGGCGCTGCCACTGGGTGCTGCCACTAGGCACATGCCAATAGTAAGTACCTGCAGCATCGCGTATCTTTCTCCAGCCAGGGGGCAGTCCTGGCTCCCCCTCAAGACTCTGGTCCCCCCACAAGTCATCTACCGGAACATAGGATGGGGAGAGGAATCACGGGATTGGAGAGGGAAGGCATATTAGTGAGTTCAGAATAACCCTGTCAGAACCCTCCCTCCAGGGGCGCCTGGGTGGCTCAGTCGGTTGAGCCGCTGCCTTCTACTCAGGTCATGATCTCAGGGTCCTGGGATCGGCCCCACGTGGGGCTCTCTGCTCAGCAGGGAGCCTGCCTGTCCCTTTCCTCCCCGCTTGTGCTCTCTCTCGCTCTCTCTCAAATTAATAAATTATAATTAAAAAAACAAAAAACAAAAAAACGCTCCCTCCATCCCAAAGGGAACAATCCTTAGGATGGAGGTCCAGAAGGTAGGTCCTTTACAGCGCAAAGATCCAGGGTTCATTTGTCCCCTGGTCCTCACCCTAAGACATACCCCGTCAACTCGTTCACCCTCCCCGTCCTCCCATTGGGCCCCTCCGTGCACACCATCGCAGTTGACCAGAATGATGGCCAGCATGTAATCCTTGCCCAGCATAGCCCCGACCGCGTCCCCGCCGGCCTTTGCCGGCCCGCAATCTCAGCCCAGCTCGACGTCCGGATCTGCTGCGCCCACAAGCCCAGCCTCTCTGCGCTGGCCGGGCCAACCGGCGCCGCACAAATCCGAGGTGGGGTAAGAGCCGGATCCCAGGGGCGGGAAAGGACGAGCCCGAGCAGCGCCGCCCGCCGAGGGGTGGCGCGTGTAAACAGGCCTCTGAATCCCCAAGTGGGTGCGCGTTTCCGTGCGTGGCTCCGGGAAAGGCGCACCGACGCCAACGGCCCCACTGACATCACGCCGCAACTGTGAGTTCATCAAAGGGCGGACGACCAGCCAGACGAACGTGCACAGCGCGCACATGCGCACGAGTGAGCTCTTCGCTTCCAGGTCGTGTGCGCGCGCGGACACGCAGCTTGTGCCGCGCCGGAGGCGTCACGTGGGAGTACCTGAGAGACGGAGACTAGCCGGGCTCCGCCGGCCGAAGAGCACCTTCATCCTTTCCAAAAATGCCCCGGAAGTGCCTCCGCCCTCAGTAAAGATGGCCGTAGCACTTAGCATGAGGGAGGCGGGGCTGCGCCTGCGCAACAAGTTCGGCGGGGAAGATGGCGGATGACAAGGTGAGTGAATGTGGGGATTTTCTGCAGTGTGGGATGGTCTTCACACCGTCCTTGGGAGAGGCGACACTGGAGCCTCTCTTGCGTAGGGGTGCCGTTTATGGGGTTTTTCCTCTTGTTGGGTTTATACTGTCGACTGCCTCAACATTGGGGAGTGGAGTAGCGGAGCACTACACGAGGCAAGCAGAGCCGGGCATCTCCCAAGTGTCCTCTCCCGGGACCCTCACGATCCTTAGTTACCGGCACACAGCCAAACACACTCACCCTGACACACTCCTCACTCTTTTTCATTCCCTAGCCCCCCGAAATTTCTCTCCCAGGAACACGACGTTTCCAAGCCACACGGATACGCACATTCTCATTCAGACTCTATTGCGCATACGCTGAATTTCATACTTTGAGGTGATCAGAGCCACTCGGTTCATTTACCCATACTCCTGCAGACAGCCACCCCACCCCTACCCCAGCTAGTGCATCCAGTCACACATTCAGTGTGAGAAGCCCAGGCAGAAATCAGATTTATCCCAGAGCGTCCAGGGAACTGCCTCAGGCCATTATTCACCATTGGTCTGAAGTTCAGCACCATCCTCACATTTACTAAGTACTTACCAGTCTTTGTGTTAGGCTTGGGGACCCAATAGGCAAGACCAACCGGTTGCCACTTTCAGGTAGCTTATAGTCAAGTCAGTCAGCCCGATAAATTTAATTGAAGGGGCTAGCTGTTCCTCTTGCCTCTCTACACACTGCTTGCTGTACAAAATTCTGTAACGGTTGTCACAGATGAGGATCCCATATATCACTCCCTCCGTGGCTCCCGTGTGAATTGACTTTTGAATGTCTTTTCTTCGTTACCACCATCATCTCAGGAAGTTTTTGTAAGAAGAGATTTCTCATGCTCGCACCCCCACCCACCCAGCCTCTGATAGACCTGAGCGGAGAACGGGGCTGCGTTAACCTGCTGGAGGCGGCTTCTTTCTTGTTCTAGGATTCTCTGCCCAAGCTTAAGGACCTGGCATTTCTCAAGAACCAGCTGGAACGCCTGCAGCAGCGTGTGGAAGACGAAGTCAGCAGTGGTGTGAGCCAGGTAAAGTTGCACGTGCCTACCACTCTCCCCCACCACCACCGTTGGGCTGCATTGCCCTATATGCTTTTGAATGGGTAATAGAGATTTATTCAGCAAATGGTTATTGAGGGCTGTTTCACTGTGACCCCAAGGAAAGTTTCCCTAAGAAAATGACACTTGAACTGGCATCTTAAATAGAAGTTAACTAGGTAAAGAGGAGAGGATAGAACATTTCAGGCAGATGGAACAACATATGCAAAGCTTTCATGGTTGGAAGTAGCATGATGAACTTGGGGAGTGAAAATAGTTTAGTTTGGCTGCAGTAATGGGGAGCATGATAGGAAGTGAGGCTGGAGAAGCAGGCAGGGGCCAGATTCCTCAGAGACATCTCTGTACCTTTGTGGTAGGGTTCTGTGGTTGGAGTCTTCTAACCACAGGGTTCTGAGACTGTGTGATCAGGACTTCTAGGTTCTTTTTCTGCCTCCAGAACCTTGAGAAAATCTTTGAAGAGAATACTGCAGAGTAAGGAGGAGCAGGTGGCGGGATGCTCTAGGGCCAGCTTGAGTAGATCCTGGGTCGAGAAGGGAGACCCTGGCTGAGTTTCCTCCTTCATTTTGCTCCACAGGATGGCTCGCTTATGTCCTCCCCATTCCTCAAGGGCTTCTTAGCCGGCTATGTGGTGGCCAAACTGAGGGCATCAGCAGTGTTGGGCTTTGCTGTGGGTACCTGCACTGGCATCTACGCAGCTCAGGCATATGCTGTGCCCAATGTGGAGAAGACATTGAGGGACTATCTTCGGTCATTGCGAAAGGGGCCTGACTAGCTCTGGATCTCATGGGGGAGGAAGGATGAGCACCTCAGTCCTGCAGGTTGAGGCCTTTCAACCACAGACACCATATTTGGCTTCCCCACCTATCACCCTTTTGCTGTCTCCAACTTGCCCACAGCCTTCATCCTTGCTTTCCTTCCTGCAGAGGGTAAACATTGGCTTATCAGCCAGCAGTTTGGATGCCCCTCCTTAACCCCATGGGACTGGCCCCAAGACTGTAGCTTCTAGGGCCACACCAGCCCCTTCCTCTTCCAGCCCTGACTGTGGAGTTTGCAGCTGGCTCTGATTCTAAGTATTCTCTCTAGCGATGTACCACGGCTCCTTCCTCCTGCGAGCTGGCTCCGTACTGATTTTCCCCAAACTTGTTACAATTCCCGCTACCCCCTTGCTGGCTACGCAGGCCACCCAGGGTCTGGTTTGGGCATGAGTGTAGAGGACGGGGGTTCGCCAGGCCTGGGCCGACCCAGGCAGGCCCGCTGGACCCTGATGCTACTCCTGTCCACTGCCATGTATGGTGCCCATGCCCCGTTGCTGGCACTGTGCCATGTGAACGGCAGAGTGCCCTTCCGGCCCTCCTCGGCTGTGCTGCTGACTGAGCTGACCAAGCTACTGTTGTGCGCCTTCTCCCTCTTGGTGGGCTGGCAGGCGTGGCCCCAGGGGGCCCCACCATGGCGCCAGGCTGCCCCCTTTGCACTGTCAGCCCTACTCTACGGAGCTAACAACAACCTGGTGATCTATCTACAACGTTACATGGACCCCAGCACCTACCAGGTGCTGAGCAATCTCAAGATTGGAAGCACGGCCCTGTTCTACTGCCTCTGTCTCCGGCACCGCCTCTCTGCACGCCAGGGCTTAGCACTACTGCTGCTGATGGCAGCAGGGGCCTGCTATGCAGCTGGTGGCCTCCAGGACCCTGGGAACACCCTTCCTGGACCCCCTTCGGCAGCTGCGGCTGGCCCCATGCCCCTGCATATCACTCCACTGGGACTGCTGCTTCTCATCTTGTACTGTCTGATCTCAGGCCTGTCGTCCGTGTACACAGAACTGCTTATGAAGCGACAGCGGCTGCCCCTAGCACTTCAGAACCTCTTCCTCTACACTTTTGGTGTGCTCCTGAATCTAGGTCTGCATGCAGGTGGTGGCCCTGGCCCAGGCTTCCTGGAGGGTTTCTCCGGATGGGCAGCGCTTGTGGTGCTGAGCCAGGCACTAAATGGACTGCTCATGTCAGCTGTCATGAAGCACGGCAGCAGCATCACACGCCTGTTTGTTGTGTCCTGCTCACTGGTGGTCAATGCCGTGCTCTCGGCAGCCCTGCTGCGGCTGCAGCTCACAGCTGCCTTCTTCCTGGCCACGCTGCTCATTGGTCTGGCTGTGCACCTCCACCCAGACTCCTGACCCTGTTGATTGGGCACCACCATCAGAGCCACCTCCCAGGCTTCCGGACCCTTCCTCAGCAGCCAGCCCTGTAACAAGTGCCTTGTGACAAAAGCTGGGGAGGTGAGAGCAGCCAGGTTAGTCTCTGGAGATAGGTAAATGAAAGGTTATCCCAGGAGACTTGAAGACTGGGTTTGATTAAAGAAACTTTCCAGAAGTTCATCCACACTAAGGAATTGGGGGAGCATCAATACCTAGGCCTTAGAAATGACCCTACCCCCGATAGAGGAGGCTCCTTGCCTCATCCTGCATGAATGCAGTTGTTTCAACCAGGGTATGGGCAGCAGTTGGCTATCCTTGCCTCCTGTGGTCGCCCCAACAGACCCATTACCCCCAGGCCTGGTATGGGCAACTCCAGCCCCGCTTTGGTACATGACTCCCCCATTAAAGACATTCACCCTTCACTGTTATGCAGGAAAGCCCAATTGCCACAGCTTTTATACTGATCACCCAGGCCACTCTTCCAAGCTCCCCTAGATCCAGCAGCACCTGGAGACAATGCCCCATGCTCCTTCCACAGCACTGCTCTCCACACCCATCCAGCCTTTGTTGGAAACCCCAGAGAGGGCTGGAGCTTGACTCATCTCAGGGAATGTTGCCCCTGGGCCCTGGCTTAAGGCTACACTCCTGACCTCTCTGCTCACCCCAAGGGCCCTCTCAAAGCCCACTGCCCCCCTCTGCAGCTCCTAGGAGGTACCATTCTTCTCACTCTGGGTCCTGCCACTGCCTAGCAGTGTCCCAGCTCTCAACAGTTTAGGGAAGCTCTACACAGAGTGACCTGGAACCAGGCACAGGGAAATTTGGTGTAGCTCAATCAGTGTCTCTAACTATGTAAGCAATAAAGTCTTAATAAAGTGTTCTGGGGGTGCAGGTGGTTCCTGCAATTGGCTACGATAGTCCTGCGTCTTCTCTGTTGCGTAGCTTCACTCAAACATAATTTTGTTCTCCTAGTGCCCTGAATGTCTTAATGCTGGAGTAACTTACAGACTGGGAGCATTATTTCCTTTCGGGCTCCATGGAGTGGAGACTGTTCTCTGTCAATAGAACTTTCCAAATTTCTCTGAAGCACAAAACTTGGGCACTAGGGAATTTGGAGGGATTCTTGGGAATAGAAGGTACTAGGCCCGGCAGGACAAACTAGATTTTAGGCTAGAGAACTCATGGGTTCCATATGGTTTTGATTCTCATTTCCTCTAGTTTCCTCATTGATATTCCTTCCTGTCATCTCTCCTCATAGCCAGACGAACAGGAGGCCCTGCTCCCGTGGGAGAATACCAAGTAAACTTTAAAAAAAAAAAAATTTAAAAAGGAAAATAAGAGTGAGACCTATTGGAGAATCTTAGGAAGTTGCGTAGAGTTCGGGAATCTTTTTTTCTTTTCTCTTGTTTTTTAATGTCCCTAAATGATACCAATACACTGCATCTTGTGAACCACTATGTGCAGTGTAGAACTATGGTCAGCCAGGCTTGAATTTGAATTCTGGCTCTGTCACTTATTAGCTGCCTGTGCTTGGGCAGTTACTTAACCTCTCCAAGCTTTAGTTGCCTTACCTCTGAAATGGGGGTCAAATGGCACCTACCACTATATAGGATAGTGGGGAATGCTAAAATGAAGTTGTGGATATTTGGCGCTTAACAGGGACTGGCACAATGAGACCCGGTTAGTAGTATCATTATCCATAATGAAGGTTAGCTTGGTTATTGTGTCCCAGCTCCCTCTTCCTTCTAGGCCCCTTAAGAATGAAGAGACAGGAAGCTGCCCCTGCAGGATTACAGATCATCAGATTTCTCCCCAGGGCAGCAATCCGGCAATGACAGGCCTCAGCCTAGTCTGCTCCCTGCCGAAGCTGCTGGTTCTGGGCTTGGAGCTCCTGGTTCTGCGTGGCTAGGCTGATGTTGTCTTGCAGGACACCAGCCAGCAGGCTGCGGTGGTGATGCTCTGTGGTCATGGCCTGCTCCTCCCACAGACTTCGCCAGGCTCGGAATACCTGTGCCCAGATTCAGAGATGCTCGTCAGTCAGCCAGCCTTGGAACCATTTCAAGGGCTGCTTTTTGGCCTCACTGACCTGCAGCATATGGCGTGTCCGAGCTCGGGCAGACTGCACGTGCAGGTCATAGAGGGCTGCGAGGTCCTGCTCAGCAGTGTCCTGTTCTGCCTGAAGGGCCTCCAACTGGAGTCTCAGCACCTTCTGCTCCCGGGACCATCTCTGCCTCTCCTTGCAGGCCTTCAGTGATAATACATATTCTTTGTTCAGTGCCACCTGTGTGCCAGGCTCTGTTCTAAACACTTCATGTGTATTATTTCATTTTATCCAATGAAAACCATATGGGGTAGTTGCCATTTTAGTTTTCCAAATCTGGTAGATAGATACGGAAACTGTGGATCAGAGAAGTGACCTAACCTGCCCAAATTCACATGGCTAGTGAGGGACAGAACTGAGATGACACGTGCCTTTCAATGGTTCTCTGTCATTCTTAGGGTAAAGTCCAAACTCAGAGGCATGGCACACACTGGTCTCTTTAGCCTCGCCTCTGACCCTGCACCTGCCAGGCCCTGCCAGCTGGGCAATTTGCTATACCCAGACTGTACTTTGCCACTGCTTCCCTCTGGACCTTTGCTCATACAGTATTGTCCTCAGAACATATCCCAACCCCCATGGACACAAATTTTGTTTCTTAATTTGTTCAAACAAGTTATATTTACTCAGTGCCTCTATGTGGTGAGTACAGACTGGCCAAGCGGAGCTCAGTCTAGTGAATTCCTCTGGCTGATTTTTTTTTTTTTTTCGTCTCAGCTAAATGCCATCTTCTGTGATTCACTCCAGCCTGGGTCAGGCACACCTCTTTGTTCCCACAGGCCCTTAGCTCCCTGCATCACAGCACTTAGCACTGAAAATTGCTTCATCTGTCCCCCACAAAGCTGTGAAGACCATGAGAGAGGGTATGGCCCAGTATGTTGTGATTGAGGCTGGACCCCAGCCCCCAGCACAGTGCCTGGACCAATTAGAAGGAGCCTCAAGTCCCCTACTTGACCCTCCTTACCTCCTTTCCAGCCACCAGGCCTTTGACCTGGTCACCTGCCACCTCCTCTTCCTGTTCCAAATGCTTCAGCTCCTCTTGGATCCATATTTGGTGCTGTTCGTGCAGTCTCTTCCTCCGTGCCTGGGCCAAGAAGAACTGCAGGGCCACATCTGGGACCTGCCAGGCCTAGGTGGCATTAGTCTAGGCTCAGCCAGAAGCCCATGTGTGTCCACAGCCTTGGGACTCAGGGTCCAACTTTTCAACAGAACCCCACTACCAGGACTGCTCCTAGAGCTACAGCCAGGACCTAATGGCCTTTAAGAGCCTGTAGCCTGGACAGAGACTTGAAGGTCATAGGGACAAAGGGGAGGTATTGGCTCTACCAGTAGGTGCCATGGAGGCCTGAAGGATCCTATACCCCTAATGTGACCCAGTAGGAGAACAGCCTTCCTTCCCATGCCCCTCCCTTAGGAACCACATAGCCTTTTGGGTCTTCTTTTTGCCAGAAGCTCCATATTTCTCCCTGATGTTGAGGCAGGGAAGCAGTAGACGTATTAACTGGGCTCTGCAACTACACTCCCCCAACAGCTTCCAGCTGTTCTGGGGCACATGGGGTATTACCTGTTCCTCAGAGTCCCTAAGAGGATGATTTTGGTGGAGCCCAAGTCCTAGAGATGCTGTTATTCCTACCACTGGAAGAAAATGCAGTTAAGCCCAGTAAAGGTGGAAAAGATACCCAGCTCCACCCCAAGCCCCAAACCCACCTTCAGGCTCTCCCTGGAAGCCTGGGCTGTGGCGTGCTGTTGAATCTATCACCTGCTGAGAAAATAGTAGGAGTGAGAATTCCATACCCTTCCTCCCAGGATAGTGTGAGTTAAGCTCAGGGCTTTAAAAATCAGATAGATCGGGTCCCAGCCCCTCCTCTCCTCAGCTGTGTGACTTCAGGCAGGTGACTAGTCTTTTGAATCCATGTAAAATAGAGCTGATAAAAGTTGTAGAGAGCATGAAATAAGATAAGGCACCCAAACCACAAGTGACAGGCACTGCTCAATAAATGGGAGCTTACATGCCTAATTCCCGAGCTGTAAAAACAAGTTGTAAGTAATTATGAAAAGGGCAGGGGAGGTGGATAGGAGCAGCATTCCAGCCACACTGTGGCAAATCCTGGAAGACAGTGCCCCCTTCTGTACAGGACCGGCCATGCAGTCTAAACATATGCAAAATTACCATGTTGAGTCTAAAGACGGGTATGTTTGCCCCTCTGTTGCCTTTGATTGTGTCAGTGACCCTGAGATACTCAGATCACTTCTCTGAGCCTCAGTTTGCTCACCTGAAAAATGTAAGCAGTATTATCTTCTCTGCTTAAAAAAATTCTATGGTTTCCCCATTGACCTTCAAGATGAAGTCCAAACATCTCAATAAATTTACAAGGCCCTTTATGACCTGGCTCCTGCTTCACTCTTTTTTTTTTCTTTTTCCCACTTCACTCTTCAATCCTTCTCTCTTGACTCTTCTTCAAACTATTCTCCAGCAAAGTGAGCTACTTGCAGCCCCCGAAAGAGATCAAGCTCTCACTTATTTCTGAGACTTTGCCTGTTATCTTCTGTGCCTGGAATGTTCTCTCATTTTTCCTGGCCACCTCTTTCAGGAATCAACTTCCTCCATGAAACGTTCCTTCCTTCTCTTGCCAAGACTAACTTAGACGCCCCATAGAACCCTGTGTTGATAAGGCCTTCAGAGCATTGATCATCTCGTTTCTTTCCAGAAATTGTAAACTCCATGAGGACAGGGATTTCCCAGGGTCTACATAGCACTGTGCCTGACACATAGTGAGAAGTCAGTAAACGTCTGGGAATCATTAAATTAGTGAATGAAAGAAGGGCCTCCACATAGTGCTCTGCAAACAGGACAGGAAGCCAGACATCAATGGGGCTCCTAAGAGGTTGAACGAGAAGACCTACCTGTAGTTCTGGGAGCCCCACAGCCTCAGCTTTTACCCTTTCGAGCATCCGGCTTCCTGGGCGCTGGCTCCAGGCTTTTACCACCTGTGGAGAGACGGTTCAGGGAGGCTCCACCCGTTGCTCTCTCAGGCACCTCCAGGCCTCACCTTGCTTACCTGCAATTCTCGCAATGCCCTGCCCAACTGGCTGAGCCCACTCTCTGTCAGGTTGTCTCCAAGGAGGCCTGAGCGCAGGCTCTTCAGGCCAGCGCGGCGGGCCCGGGCCTCTTCTACTGCATCCCACAGGGTGGGCCTCACCTGTTTCACCTGCATCCTCCTTCCCTCGGCCCCTAACAGAGCAGCCCAGAGCAAGCTCGGGGAGCCACCTAGTGAGGGGAGATTCAGAGTGAACCACTCCTGGATTCCAAAGGACGCCACCTGTAATACTTTTAATTTTTATTAATAGCGCTATTTATAAAGAGAGCTAATATCTATCAGGTGTTTACATGTGCTTGTTGGCACCACGCTAAGGCTTTGCACGGATCCCCTTTTTCATCCACGTAACACTCCAGTGGGGCAGCAACTCTAATTTGTCCTACCCCCGCACTTTCTAGATGAAGCAAATGAAGCTCAGAGAAGTCAAGCAACTTCCTGGTGAGTAGCAGAGCTAGGACTCAAGTCCAGTTCTGTCTGACATTAAGGCCTAGGCCCTTTATCATGGTACCAAACCGGCCAGCGGATACACACACTTTTGTCCTTCACTGCTTTTCCTTGAGGGCATGAACTGCCCTAACTTATCCTCCTTACTCCACAGGGCCTGGCACAGTGCGTAGTCTGGGAGTATATTAGTCAAATTAATGTACTTTTGTTGGTTTGGGAGACAGAGAGCCAGGCTCTTTTTTTTCTTTTACCTTTGTTATAGAAAATTTCAAACATATACAAAGTAAAGGAAACCCATCTATTTATCACCCACCTTCAATAATTATCAACTCTTGACCATCCTTGTTTGATCTATACCCCCACTTGACCTCCCACATGTCTCTGACATCATATCATTTCACAGAGGCCCGATATTTAATAAGTGTGTGAAAACAGGCAAGTTCTTTCCCTTCTCTGATCCTCCCTTTCCTCACTTATAAATTAAGCTTCCCTCTCTTTCCTCATCTAAGTTGGATGTGTCTTATGGGGTTATGGTAAGAATAAAAGGCATTGTATAAAAATTCTTGGTAAACTGTTGAGAGTCTCTGAAGGGTGAGGAGTTGCTTTTACTATTGGCCCTGCCCCTCCAGACTTTGGCAACCTAACCATCCTGGGACCTTTCTGAATCCTGGCCCTCCCAGAGGGTCAGGCTCTCTCTGGACTGCGGGTGGGGCTGCAGCTGATTTGGTGAGAGGGTGAGTCAGGCATAAGTTAGATCCCAGAGCTTCCCCTAGACCCCCATACCCTCCCTCCAGGCCACCTTGAGGGTCCAGGCGAAGAAGAAGGCCACTGTAGTTGTTTCCTTCCAGGAGCCGTGTGACAATCCATGGCAGAGAGCCTTCTACCTCCTCACCAATAACCTTACCAGCCAACACCTGCAGCAGGGGGCAATCTCTGCCAGAGGGAGGGAGGAAGAAAGGACATGTCCACTGGTGGATGGGGAAAGAAACTGGCCCAAGTCACACTCTGATGGAAAGGTTGACTATTTCCAGTAACTTTTGTGCACCACCAGGCAGATTTGCAATCTTGCCTAGATCTTTATTTTATTTTATTATTTTTTAAATTGTACAGTGTATTCTCATAGTACAAAATTCAATTTGTCTATCTGATAAGGGACTTGTGTCCAGAATGTTTAAAGAACTCTTACACCTCAGTAATAAAAGACTAATCACCCAATTTAAAATGGCAAAGCAAGGCCATCATGAAAATGGCAGAGTAGGGAACTCTGGGAGTCTGTCCTTTGCCAGAAACATGTGGCAAAAATGGTCAGAATCAACCTTCCTGGAACTCTGGGGGACAGTCAAAGGTTTACAGCAACCAAGTGAATGCTTCACTGAGAGAAACCCAACTTAAATATGTTGAGCTCTTTGTGGTGTTTTAACTGACCCCAGCCACAACCTCTTCCCCAGCACAGAGGTGGTCTTGAAAACAACAACCCACATTTCTGGTGGGGGTACTTGGCTCTGGAGGGAGCTGAGCAGGTCTTGTTCCCAAGGAATTGTGTTTGTTGTTTTGACTCTCTAGGGTTCCCCCGAAAGGACTGACAAAAAGGGGCTTCCCTTTGTTTCACTTGCCTCGGAACTCTCTCAGGGCCGAACAGCTATGCTGGAGGACAGTCCCTCAAAACTTTGAAAGATGAAAGAACGAGCAAAAATAACAGTTGGAGCAAACAACAGATGCACGGAAAGTCTGGGAAGAAAAGTTGGGGAGTGAGATTTGGGGGGAATAAGGAAAATTCCCCCACGCCCTAGGGAACCTAGGAAGCCACACACATGCCCAGGGCAGGATGCATACTGCGAAAAGACCTGAGAAGATCCTGAGTTTTCATTTCTGGCTGATTTTTAAGCTCAGTGCAAGCGGGAAGGGAGGCTAAGGCAGAACCATAAATGTACTGGCTAAGCATAGAAGGACCAACCCAACACAGAGCCATCTACAGAATCTTGGAAAAAGTTTTTTCTTTTTTCTCTTCTTTCTTTCTCTTTTTTTTTTCCTTTAAAAAAAAGGGGGTGGGGGGTTGGTCCCAGCAGTTTAAGGATTTCTATGTCAGGTCACTAGTTAACCACTGAGATAACAGAATGGAGACTTCAGTGAGCACAAAGAAAACAGTCTTTGCAAAAATTGTTTGGAAAAGTAACTAAGCAAGCAGATAGCTGCAGCCCATAGCAAGCAACAATGCCAACCCTAGAGAGGATGGAGAATCTGGTTTTCAGAGTTATCACATTATCATACCCAAAATGTCAGAGCATTAAGGAAAAGAAATGGAGACTTAAGAGACTAGCACAATAAAGAATATAGTCTTTACAAAAATAAAAATTCTCAAATTGGTCAGTTTCCAACCAATCAATTCCAACCAAAAATATCAGGCCTGCAAATAAACAAGAACGAATGGCCCACCCACAGGAAAAAAAAATGAACAGAAACTTCCCTGAGGAAGTATAGACTCTGGGTTCACTACACAAAGACTTTAATTCAACTATCTTAAATATGCTCAGAAAACTAAAAGAAATCAAGAAAATGATGTCTCAATGAATTGAAAATATCAATAGAAGCATAGAAATTATAAAAAAGGAACCAAGTAGAGGGGCTCCTGGCTGGCTCAGTTGGTGGAGCATGAGGCTCTTGATCTCAGGGTCATGAGTTCGAGCCCCATGGTGGGTGTAAATCTTACTTAATAAAATAAAATAAAATAAAATAAAATAAAATAAAATAAAATAGGAACCAAGTAGAAATTCTGGAGCTGAAAAGTACAGTAACTGAAATCATAAATTCCCTAGAGGGCAGATTTGAGCAGGCACAAGAAAGAATCTCAGCAAAGTTGAAAATAAGTCAAACAGAATTATGCAGTCCAAGAAGCAGAAAGAAAAAATGAAGGAAAATGAGCCTAAGGGACTGCTGGATGCATCAAGTGTATAAACATAGGCAGAATGGGAATCTCAGAGGGAAAGGAGAAAAGGGGGGCAGAAAGATTATTTGAAGAAATAATGCTCAAAAATTCCCCCAAATTTTATGAAAGACATTAATCTATATGTCCAAGAAGCTCAACAAATTCCAAAAAGGATAAGCTCAAAGAGATCCATGCCAAGACACGTTATAATCAAATTGTCAAAAGCCAAAGAGAAAACCTTGAAAGTAGCATAAGAGAAGCAACTATGTACAAGCGATACTTCATAAGACCAATTTCTCATCAGAAATTATGGAGGCCAGGTGCTTCTGGGTGGCTCAGTCAGTTAAGCATCTGCCTTTGGCTCAGGTCATGATCCTGGGATCAAGCCCCACGTCGTCGGGAGGGTCCTTGCTCAGCAGGAAACCTGCTTCTCCCTCTCCCTCTGCCTGCCACTCCCCCTGCTGTGCTCTCTCGCGCGCTCTTGCTCTCGCTCTCTCTCAAATAAATAAATAAAATCTTTAAAAAGGAAAGAAAGAAATTATGGAGGCCAGAAGTCAGTCAGACGACATACTTAAAGTGCTGTAAGACAAAGCCTGTCAACTAAGAATTCTATATCTGGGAAAATTATCCTTCAAGAATGGGAAGAAATTAAAGTATTCCCAGATTAGTAAAAGCTGATGGAATTCATTGCAAGTAGACCTGCCTTACGAGAAATGCTAAAGGAAGGGGTCCTTCACCACGTCCGAGGTGAGGAAAGGAGAGTCTGGGGTTGCCCTGTGTCTGCATCCATATTTCAGCCTCCCCCCCCAGTCACCACTCCCGAAAGCAGTCAGAAGACTCCATCAGACTTACAGGGCTCTGGGGAGCTGCAGGATCCTCAAGGCCCCTCGCCACATGCCCTGGATCCCAGGCCCCTCAGGAGGATCAGGCCCTGGGCAGGACATGGTGACAGTGAGCAGAGAGCAGGCCCTGTGAGAAGAGGGTAGGATCAGGCCAAACACCTAAGGGATGGGGGTGGGAGGTGACAGGTACCCTCCTGTCCTCACCTGCCTTCGCCCCCTGCAGCCTGCAAGTACAGCTCCGAGGCTGCTCTTGAGTCAGACACCTCCACCTCACTGGCATTTTCCACCACCCTGCAGGAAGGGGAGGCTGAGCTCAACTCCTAAGCACCAGGGTTCTGTCCAGCCCCCCAGAACCTCTGTGTGGGAAGTCCATTGGGATCCCAAGAGCCTGTGAGAATCATCCCCAATTTCCAAGCTCAGTGTATCCCCTAAAAGCGTCTCATCTTCATGATCTCTTTTTGCCTCCTGTCATCTGCCCAATGAGGCAAAGAGGCTCATTGGGATTTCTCCCATTTTACAGATGGAGAAACTGAAGTTCTGCTCCGTGAGATGCTCAAATCTCCCAGGATGATAATGACTGAGTTGAAGAGGGTAAGAAGAGTGAGAGGGTTGGGGCTATGAGATGCAGGGAAGAGGATGAGAGGGCGT
>NW_024426663.1:53289083-53371798 GCF_017311325.1 Ursus maritimus | reverse complement strand
AATAAAATAAAATAAAATAAAATAAAATAAAATAAAATAGGAACCAAGTAGAAATTCTGGAGCTGAAAAGTACAGTAACTGAAATCATAAATTCCCTAGAGGGCAGATTTGAGCAGGCACAAGAAAGAATCTCAGCAAAGTTGAAAATAAGTCAAACAGAATTATGCAGTCCAAGAAGCAGAAAGAAAAAATGAAGGAAAATGAGCCTAAGGGACTGCTGGATGCATCAAGTGTATAAACATAGGCAGAATGGGAATCTCAGAGGGAAAGGAGAAAAGGGGGGCAGAAAGATTATTTGAAGAAATAATGCTCAAAAATTCCCCCAAATTTTATGAAAGACATTAATCTATATGTCCAAGAAGCTCAACAAATTCCAAAAAGGATAAGCTCAAAGAGATCCATGCCAAGACACGTTATAATCAAATTGTCAAAAGCCAAAGAGAAAACCTTGAAAGTAGCATAAGAGAAGCAACTATGTACAAGCGATACTTCATAAGACCAATTTCTCATCAGAAATTATGGAGGCCAGGTGCTTCTGGGTGGCTCAGTCAGTTAAGCATCTGCCTTTGGCTCAGGTCATGATCCTGGGATCAAGCCCCACGTCGTCGGGAGGGTCCTTGCTCAGCAGGAAACCTGCTTCTCCCTCTCCCTCTGCCTGCCACTCCCCCTGCTGTGCTCTCTCGCGCGCTCTTGCTCTCGCTCTCTCTCAAATAAATAAATAAAATCTTTAAAAAGGAAAGAAAGAAATTATGGAGGCCAGAAGTCAGTCAGACGACATACTTAAAGTGCTGTAAGACAAAGCCTGTCAACTAAGAATTCTATATCTGGGAAAATTATCCTTCAAGAATGGGAAGAAATTAAAGTATTCCCAGATTAGTAAAAGCTGATGGAATTCATTGCAAGTAGACCTGCCTTACGAGAAATGCTAAAGGAAGGGGTCCTTCACCACGTCCGAGGTGAGGAAAGGAGAGTCTGGGGTTGCCCTGTGTCTGCATCCATATTTCAGCCTCCCCCCCCAGTCACCACTCCCGAAAGCAGTCAGAAGACTCCATCAGACTTACAGGGCTCTGGGGAGCTGCAGGATCCTCAAGGCCCCTCGCCACATGCCCTGGATCCCAGGCCCCTCAGGAGGATCAGGCCCTGGGCAGGACATGGTGACAGTGAGCAGAGAGCAGGCCCTGTGAGAAGAGGGTAGGATCAGGCCAAACACCTAAGGGATGGGGGTGGGAGGTGACAGGTACCCTCCTGTCCTCACCTGCCTTCGCCCCCTGCAGCCTGCAAGTACAGCTCCGAGGCTGCTCTTGAGTCAGACACCTCCACCTCACTGGCATTTTCCACCACCCTGCAGGAAGGGGAGGCTGAGCTCAACTCCTAAGCACCAGGGTTCTGTCCAGCCCCCCAGAACCTCTGTGTGGGAAGTCCATTGGGATCCCAAGAGCCTGTGAGAATCATCCCCAATTTCCAAGCTCAGTGTATCCCCTAAAAGCGTCTCATCTTCATGATCTCTTTTTGCCTCCTGTCATCTGCCCAATGAGGCAAAGAGGCTCATTGGGATTTCTCCCATTTTACAGATGGAGAAACTGAAGTTCTGCTCCGTGAGATGCTCAAATCTCCCAGGATGATAATGACTGAGTTGAAGAGGGTAAGAAGAGTGAGAGGGTTGGGGCTATGAGATGCAGGGAAGAGGATGAGAGGGCGTGATAAGCATGACCCCAAGTGCATGGCAGTGGGGAGAAATCTCTAAGGGCTGGGTTTGGGGGTGTCAGCCCTGCTTTAAGACAAGCACCCTCAGATCCCATTGGGCCCTGGACACTCACAAGCCCAGGGGGGACACATCTAGCACTGACAGGTTCTCTGTCCCCGGAGAGAGCAGGTCCCGAGTCCTCCTGTCGTGGCTGAGCTGGAATCACGCAAGCACAACACTAGTTACAAACAGAGCCTTTCCCAGACTTCAGCTCGCACGATCCTCCCGCTGGGGCCCTGTGGGCCAACCAGGGCACCAAAATTCTGCCATTTCAGGAAGGAAAATGGAGACCTTGAAGGGCAAGCCCACGCTGGTGAGCAGCAGAATGAGGCTGGGCTCAAGCTCCTCTGCGTGCTCACAAGCCTCAGGCACTTTCTGCAGGACCGCAGGGACCTTGGCTCCCAGGTCTCCCCTCCCTACAGGGTCTCACCTGCACCAGGCTAAGGGTAATAAGCACAGGATCAGTGCCCCCGCGGGGCAGAGCTTCCTCAAACAGCATCTGCAATAGCTAAAGTGGAGAAAGAGCTTCAGTGGGGACGCAGAAAGGATTAATCCGAAGCACTGAAAACAAAACTGTCAAGTTTATTACCAGTATTATGAAAAACTGTGAAGATTAGATCTCCCTGGATATTTGATCTTTGCACGCCACCCCTCCCTGACCCTCACCCTATGGGCCCCAGCTTCCCACCTTCCCCAGCCTCTCAATCGCTGCCCAGATTGGCCCTGGCAAAACATTCTGTATGGTCTGCAGTGCATTCTAGGAACCCCAAGGAGGGGAACCTAATCCAGCTAGGAAGGGGAAGGAAAGTTTCTCAAAGGTATCCAGCAGGAAGCAACACCTGAGCCTCAGGACACCTATGCCTGGTGGCTCCTCTGGGACTCACCTGAGGTACCAGCCGGGGTGTCTCTGCTTCCCGACCCCGAAGCAGTAGCGCCACACTGTACCCTCGGGCCACCAAGCCTAGTGTGGACTGGACTCGTGCTAGCAGCTCCTGCTCAGCCTCCTGCAGGGGACACAGAGACATCCCCTGCTCTCAGGTGCCCTGACCCAGTCTGTCCGAGCAGAGGGCTTGGGAAGCACTCAGCATTCCAGGATCCAGGAGCCTGAGGGCTCCCGTGCTCCTCCCATCTCCCTACAAACCCCCTACCTGAGCAGCATCAGAGCCCAGGACTCTGTCAAAGGTGATGCGTCGTTCCTGTGGGGAGTGCTAGGCTCAGCATTGTCATCCCCATCTTCCCCAGCCTTCACCCGCACCCCATCCCATTTTTACCTGAGTGTCTAGAGTGCCCGGCTGAAGCAAGCAGATGCTCTTGGGCCCCTCCAGAAGGAGTGTGGGGCAACAGGTCTCCTCAGGGCCTGAGAAAGATGGACTATATATCAGCTCTCATGGGCGAAACTGCCAGGACTCCTAGGGCCTGCTCTCAACTTTGGCCTCAGTTTCCTAACCATTGGTACTACGCATAGGAGCAGAGCCCCTGAGAGGGAGAGCTTCCTCAAACAGCATCTGCAGCAGCTAAAGCAGCAAAATGACCTCATCCTTCCCCTCTCCCAAGAGGCTCCCCCAGGCCGCACTCCCTCTAAGAATGAATGTGTAAGGACCTCTTACCTGATCCTCTCCCTCGCTCTACTTCCACCACTACAGTCAGCCTGGCCTGGGGGTTGACCATGAAGGCTGGCGGCACAGAGCTGTCCTGGCTCAAACCAGCCCCTGCTCTTGCTGCCTCTCCACACTCCATGGCTTCCATGCCTCTCAGATTCCCCTCAATAATTCATCTCCCTGATCTGAGAGCTCTGGGGAGGGCCTCTAAATAACAACTTATGAAAGGAGGTGACAGTCACCCCCTTTTCTTTCTTTTTTTTTTTTCTTTTCTTTGTGTGTGTGTTTGATTGTTTTGGTGAGTATAAGCAATAGAAGTTTATTAAGCAAGGATACAGAAAAAGCTCTCCGGAGTGAAAGGGGTCCCGATAGGGTTAACCTCTTTCTTTTTCTTGAAAGATTTTATTTATTTATTTGACAGAGAGAGAACGTGCACAAGCATGAGTGGGGGAGGGGCAGAGGGAGAGTGACGGAGCCCAGCAGGACCCCGATATGACCTGAGCCAAAGTCAGACACCCAAGTGCCCCAATGGTCCCCTCTTTTCTGAGTCAGAACATTGGATTGGATTCTTCTTTTTTTCCTCTTTTGAAAAATGTCAAACACATACAACTGTAGAGAGAAAGTGTGATGACCCTCCAAGCACCCAGCTTCAGCAATTATCAACCTATGGTCAGTCTTCTCTCTTCTGTTCCCCTCCCCATCCCCTATGGATTTTTTTTGAAGCAACTCCCAGACATCTTATGTGTCATCTATAGCTATTTCAGCCTTTATTTATAGAAGATAACCAGCCTTTTAAACAAAATGATGGCTTACTTTGGTGAGGATGAAGAGAAAGGGGAATCCCCTTACATTGTTGGTGGGAATGCACACTGGTGCAGCCACTCTGGAAAACAGTATGGAGGTTCCTCAAAAAGTTGAAAATAGAGCTGATCCAGCAATTGCACTACTAGGTATTTATCCAAAGGGTACAAACATAGGGATTCAAGGGGACACATGGCACCCCGATGTGTATAGCACCAATGTCCACAATAGCCAAACTATGGAAAGAGCCTAGATGTCCACTGACAGGTGAATGGATAAAGAAGATGTGATATATACACACATTGGAATATTAGTCATCAAAAAGAATGAAATCTTGTCATTTGCAATGACGTGGATAGAAAAGAGGGTATTATGCTAAGTGGAATAAGCCAGAGAAAGACAAATATCATATGATTTCACTTGTATGTGGAACTTAAGAAACAAAACAGATGATTGGGGCGCCTGGGTGGCACAGTGGTTAAGCGTCTGCCTTCGTCTCAGGGTGTGATCCTGGCGTTATGGGATCGAGCCCCACATCAGGCTCCTCTGCTATGAGTCTGCTTCTTCCTCTCCCACTCCCTCTGCTTGTGTTCCCTCTCTCGCCGGCTGTCTCTATCTCTGTCAAATAAATAAATAAAATCTTTAAAAAAAAAAAAAAAGAAACAAAACAGATGAACATGGGGGAAGGAAAGGAAAAATAAGATAAAACAGAAAGGGAGGCAAACCATAAGAGACTCTTAACCATAGGGAACAAACTGAGGGTGGCTGGAGGGGAGGGGGATGGGGGATGGAGTAACTGGATGCTGGGCATTAAGAAGGTCACATGATGTAATGAACACTGGGTGTTACATGCAACTCACCAATCACTAAACTCTACCTCTGAAACTAATAATACACTATATGTTAACTAACTTGAATTTAAATTTAAAAAAATTTTAAATGTTGGCTTATCAAGATATAATTCATATATTGTACATTTTACTCATTTAAAGTGTATATTTCAATGGCTTTTACTATCACCATTTTAGAACATTTTCTTCACTTTATAAAGAAACTTGGTTTCCTTTATTATCACCTCCCTAACACCACTCTACTACAATCATTAAACAACCATTAATCTATTTTCTCTCTCTATAGATTTGGTTGTTCTGGACATTTCATATAAAAGGAATCACACAGTCTGTGTTCTTTTTGTGACTGGCTTCTTTCACTTAGCATAATGTTTTCAAGGTTCATCCACACTGTAGCATGCATCAGTACTTCTTTCCTTTCTATGACTGAATGATTTTCTACATAGAGGTGAAATGACTTCTGTCACCAACTATGCAGAGTTTGGCCAAACTTCACAGCTAACAGCACGTCCCACAAGATTGCCCTTACTTCGAAATTAGTCTCAAGCTTGGGGTCCCCAGTGCTTCCTCATTCTGACAAGCTAGCAACGTTTTCAGGTGTTCCCACTATTCTTGCAGGTGCCATAATTTGCTAGAATGACTTACAGAACTCAGGAAGGCGCATTACACTTACTGTACCTGATACCAATTCTCTGACACCAACTGGGTATCCAATGTTTCAATCCAATTTTGACACCAACTACTTGGAGTTAGCACCAGTTCCCACAAGGCCCTCAACAAGACTGCCCTTATTTTTGATGACAGCCACAAGTGGGGTCCCCAAGGGGCTTGCACTACTGTCTGACTTGGTTACAGATTTGGGGGTTCTGATAACTACCCTTCAGGGTCAATAATTCACTAGAATGACTCACAGAACTCAAGAAGGTGCTCTACTTATGATTACCTTTTTATTACAAATGAACAATCAGAAAAAGAGGTACCTAGTGCAAGGTCTGGAAGGGGCCTGCGCACAGGAATTCCTGTCCCTGTGGAGTCAGTTGTGCCGCAAGAGTTATTTTTAACTGAGCTTTCATTATGTAGGCCTGTTTCATTAAATCATAGGCTATGTGACTGAACTCAACTCCAGCCAATTACATGGTTGTTTTTTTCTGGTGAGCAGCCTCCTCCATCCTGAAGCTATCTGGGGGTCCAACCAGAAGTCACCTCATTAGTGTAGCAGAGAATCCTATCATTCAAGAAATTCCAAAGCTTTTTGAAGCTCTGCTCCTTCAACTGGAGACAAAGACCACATATATTCTTTATTATATCATAAGCCACTTGATGGTTTTTTACCAAGGATCCCTTAGAGCAAAAGGATCATACCTGTTTGATTATCTACATTTTGTAAAGTATTTATATAAGAGAACGATAATAAAAACATGAATATGGTAGTCCCCCCTTATTTATGAAGGGTATATTCCAAGACACCCGTTAGATGCCTGAAACCACAGATAGTTCCGAACCCTATATATGCTATGCTTTTTCTTATGCATACCTATGGTACAGTTTAATTTATAAATCAGCCACAGTAAGAGATACACAACAATAATAATAAAATAGAACAGTTATAACAATATACTGTAATAAAATTTCTGTGGATGTGTTCTCTCTTTCAAAATATCTTATTGTTGGGGCACTTGGGTGGCTCACTCGGTTAAGCATCTGACACTTAATTTTGGCTCAGGTCGTGATCTTGGCATCATGAGATCAAGTCCCGCATCAGCCTCCATGTTGAATATGGAGTCTGCTTAAGATTCTCTCTCACCCTCTCCTTCTGCCCCTCCCCCTGCTTGCTCATGCTTGCACGATCTCTCTCTCTCTCGGAAAAAAAAAAGAAAAAAGTATCTTATTGTACTGTACTCACTCTTCCTCTTCTTGTGAGGATGCAAGATGATCAAATGCCTCCGGGAGGAGACGAAGTGAGGTGACTGATGTAGGCATTGTGACAGAGCCTTGCGGAACTGAAACTGCAGAGTTAAACTATAGAAAAGGGGGTAACGAATTTATGTATGCCTAACATTTGAAGGAATTAGTGTGGGGTAGGCATAGGAGGCTGTTAACTAAATTTCCCAGATATTATAATCTTATCAACAATGCCAGTGCTTTATCTCATTGTGTAGATGCCATAGAAAACATAAGAGTAATTAGTCCAGTCCATCACTCTTATTTCGTGATCACAATGTCTCCCAGGGCAGGCTACCCAGGTTTGCAGTCTTCCATTTTAATCTGGTCATATAGTTGAATTGAATAGTGCTGCTATGAACATTTTGGTACAAAATTTTGTTTTACATATCCCTTTTCAATTCTTTTGCATATATACCTAGAAGTAGTATTGCTGGATCATTATACGTTTGTATAATGATCAGTATACATTGCTGTTAATTATACGTTTAACTTTTTGAGGAACAGCCAAACTGTATTTCACAGTGGCTGTCCCATATTACATTCCCACCAGCAACATGTGAGGGATCTCATTTGTTCACATTCTCACCAACAATTCTTTTTCTTCTTTCTTTTTGTTAGAGCCATACTAGTGGATATGAAGAGTTGCCTCATTATGGCTTTGATTTGCATTTCCTTAATGACCAATGATTTTGAGAATCTTTTCACGTTGCCTGTTTGGCCATCTGTATAGCTTCTTTGGAGAAATATCAATTTAAGTTCTTTGCCCATTTTAATTATTGTTTGTCTTTTTGCAGTTTATTAATGAAGAATGATATTAAGCATCTTTTCATGTGCTTTTTAAACATGCGTATAGTTTCTTTGGAGAAATGGCTATTTAAGTCTTTCCCCCACTTTTTACTTGAATTGTCTTTTTTGTTGATGAGTTATATGAGCTGTGTATATATCCTGGATACTTGACCATTATCAGATATATAATTTGCAAATATTTTCTCCCATTTTGTAGGTTGTGTTTTCATCTTTTTGATAATGTTTTTTGATGCAGAAAAGTTTTTAATTTTGATGAAATTCAGTCTATTGTTTTTTTCTTTTGTTGTTCTTGCTTTTGGTGTCATATCTCAGAATTCATTGCCAGATCAGAAGTCATGAGGATTAATTTCTGTGTTTTCTTCTAAGAGCTTTATAGTTTTAATTCTTATATTTGGGTAATTGATCCATTTTGAGTTAATTTTTGTATACAGTCTGAGTTAAGGATACAAATTAATTCATCTGTACCTGGATAGTCAGGTGTCCCAATGCCATTTGTTTGAAAGATTTCTTCATTGAATATTCTCGACATCCTTGTCGAAAGCAGATGTCCATAGAAACATGGGTTTATTTCTGGACTCTCACTTCTTTTTCACTGATCTCTATGTTTGTCCTTATGCCAGTACCACAGTGTCGTCATTCCTATTGCTTCACAAAAAGTTTTGAAATCAGGAAGTGTAAGCCCTCCAACTTTGTTCTTGTTTTATAAGATTGTTATGTCTACAGCATCTGTAGAAATTCCATATGAACTTTGGAATTACCTTGTTAATTTATACAAAAAGGTTAGATTCTTATAAGACATTAATTGAATCTGCAGATCAATTAGGGGAGAATTGACATCTTAACAATATTCAGATCCATGTATATGGGATGTTATTCCATTTATTTAGATCTTATTTAATTTCTTTCAACAGCATTTTGCAGTTTTAGGAGTATAAGTTTGCTCTTCTTGGTTATATTTACTCCTAAATATTGTATTCCTTTTGATGCTATTGTAAATGAAATTTTTTTGAAATTTCATTTTCAGTATGTTCATTGCAAGTGTATGGATATAAAGTTGATTTTTGTACATTGACCTTGTATCTTACAACTTTATTGAACTTGATTAGTTATAATATATTTTAGTGACTCCACAGGATTTTTAAAATATACATGATCATAAAATCTATGAATTTAGATAGCTGTACTTCTTGTTTTCCAGCCTGGATGTCATTTATTTCTTTTTCTTGAGTAATTGCCATGGCCAGAATCTCTAGAACAATGTCAAATGAAGGTGGTAAGGACATATATCCTTGCTTTGTTGCTCATCTCAGGGCAAAAGCACCCAGTCTTTGATTATTAACTATGACATCAACTGACTTTTTTTCATAGATGCCCTTGATCATGTTGAGGATATTCCCTTCTCTTCTTAGTTTTCATGAAAGGTGTTGGATTTCATCAAATGATTTCTCTGTTTATTTAGATGGTCTTGTTTTTATGTTCTATTCTGATATGATATGGTGTATTACATTAACTGATTTTCCGATGTTAAACCAACTTTGCATTTCTGGGATAAATCCCAATTGGTCATGGTATATAACTCTTGTTATACATTCTTCTTATAAATTGCTGGAATCAATTTCTAGTATTTTATTGGGGGTGCTTTTATTCATATTCATAAAGGATACTGGACTGTAGTTTTCTTTTCTTGTGATTCGTCAAGCAGTCTTTCTTAAATTTAACCACAGTATCATACCTATCACATACAATACCATACATAAAAAAACACTAATGATTTTTTTATATCCTCAAAGATACAGGTCAGTGTTCAAACTTCTTCCACTGTAGGTAATTTGAGTTGGCTCATAAAGAGCCTCTCCTGATCTAGAAAATAAGGGGTTTCTGATTATGATAAGTGGGGGGGGGTGTCAGAGAAAAGAAGACTCTGTGGGAAAGAGCAGAAACTCTTGACTCAGGGTATAAGGACTTCTGAGGTAAAGAATTGACAGCCATTTGGCTCCAGATGACAGCACAGGAACAAAAGAGGAAGCTACAGGGAGACTTTTTGGCTCAGAAATGCAAGTCCTATGACCGCAGTCCCACTCTTGCAATATACAATTCGTCACACCACACCAGCTATCCAAATTCATTGTATATGTGGAAGTAGAACCGTTGCTTCTCCTAATCCATGTCTCACTTCTTGTTACTTCCTTCCCTGTCTAGGGCACATTTTTCAGCCTCGCCCTTATCAACACAGCTTGTTCAATCCTTGGGTCTCAGTTGGGCTACCCTGTGCACCCACCCTCAATTTTGCTTTGCCAGTTTTTAAGTTTTTTTTTCCCCAGAAGAAATTGTTTCGTGCATAGCTGTAGATTCAGTGTATTAGTGGGAGAAGATGAGTTCAGAATCTTCCTGCATCACCCTTTTGAACAAGAACCTCTACCCACCCCCAATTTTGAATGAATGAATCCTACTCCTATGCTGCTGTACGCTGTCAGATCAGAAAATGCCACAGGCCTTGTGACTGGAACTGTGACACCTACTTTATGGCCTCCCACCTCAGCTAGACCAATATTTTTATTTCACCTTAATGAAGCAAAACACTAATCAGTTTTTTCTCACTTAACTCACGGCAGCAATAAGGCCCTCAGCCCACTCTTTCCATTCATTCAATCAATTTTTTATTTAAGATTTATGGAGCACCTACCGTGTGCCAGGCACTGTCTTTGGAACTAGAGATTCAGAAGTAAACAAGATTGACGCAGCTGCTGCTCTCAGCAGTTGTCATGCAACTTCCAACACAATACTCAACAAACAAAAAAGGTATAAATAAGATGATTTCCAATTGAGATTAATGCTGTGAAGAAAATAACATAGGATGTTGCGATCAGGATGATGAGGCAGAAGGGGCTCCTTCAGATGAGGTAACATTTGAATTGAATCCTGAAAAATGAGGTGCCTGCCATAGGAAGGTCTGTATTTAGAGCTTCAACTTGGCAGAAGTTCCACAGTCTACTGTTACTGCAGCATCTTTGCCCAAATACTCTGCCTTCCAGCCTGGTGAATATAAGCTGACTATGTGCTTATCCGAAGGCCAGCCCCTTTACTGGTGAATTAGGTACCAGTCCTTTTTTTACCTGTTCAAGAATATTCCTCCAGCAGGACTCCCTTCTTTCTCCTATATCATCAAGTTTTCCCTCTCTACTGGATTATTCCCATCTGCATTCAACCATGCTATTTCTCTTATCTTAAAAGTCAATTGGGGCGCCTGTGTAGCGCAGTCTTTAGGCGTCTGCCTTTGGCTCAGGGCGTGATCCCGGCGTTCCACGATCGAGTCCCACATCGGGCTCCTCTGCTGGGAGCCTGCTTCTTCCTCTCCCACTCCCCTGCTGTGTTCCCTCTCTCGCTGGCTGTCTCTCTGTCACATAAATAAATAAAATCTTTAAAAAAAAAAAAAACAATTAACATGGGGCTCCTGGGTGGTTCAGTCGGTTAAGGACTGACTCTTGATTTCGGCTCAGGCCATGGTCTCATGGTCGTGGGATGGAGCCCCACATCAGGCTCTGCGTGTCAGGAGTCTACTTGAGATTTTCCCTCCCTCTCCCTTTGCCTCTACCCCCGCTTGCACGTGGGTGATCTCTCTCTCTCTCTAAAATAAATAAATCTTTTAAAAAAAATTTATGTCACCAATTAACATAACACCATGCTCAATAGTGAAAAACTGAAAACTTACCCTCTAAAATCAGAATCAAGACGAGGATGCCAACTTTTGCAACTTCTATTTGACGTAGTGGAATCCTAGCTAAAGAAATTAGGCAAGAAAAAGAAATAAAAGGAATCTAAACTGAAAAGGAAGGAGTAAAATTATCTCTGTTCACAGATGACATGAACTTATATGTAGAAAATTGTAAAGAGGGGCACCAGGTGGCTCAGTCAGTGAGGCATCCAACTCTTGGTTTCAGCTCAGGTCATGATCTCATACATTGTGTGTTTGAGCCCCTTGATGGGCGCCAGGCTCAGCGGGGAATTGGCTTGAAGATTGTCTCCTTCTGCCTCTCACCCCACTCACTCATGTGAGCTTGCTCTCTCTCTCTAATAAATAAATAAATAAATCTTTTTTAAAAAAGAAAATCATAATGATCCCACACACAAAAAACTGTTAGAATAAACAAATTCAGAAAAGTTTCAGGATACATAATTAACACATAAAATCCAGTGAGTTTTGGGATGCCTGAGTGGCTTAGTTGGGTAAGTGTCTGCCTTCCGCTCAGGATCCTGGGATCGAGTTCTGCATCGGGCTCCTTGCCCGCTTCTCCCTGCTTCTCCCTCAGTCTGCCACTCCCCCTGCTTGTGCTCTCTCTCTTTCTCTGTCTGACATATAAAAAAATAAAATCTTAAAAAAAATAAAATCCAGTGACTTTCTATACACTAATAATGAACAATCTAAACAGAAAATTAAGAAAAACAATTCCATTTACAATAGTATTAAAAAGAATAAAATACTTGGGAATTAACCAAAGAGATTAAAGACTTGTAGAGTGAAAACTACAAAACATTGCTGAAAGAATTAAAGACACAACTAAATTGGGGTACCTGGGTGGCTCAGTTGGTTAAGCGTCTGCCTTCTGCTCTCTCTCTCTGTCATATAAATAAATAAAATATTTTATTTTATTATTGTTTAAGATTTATTTATTTGACAGAGAGCACAAGAAGAGGGAGGGGGAGAGGGACAAGCAGGCTCCCCACGGAGCAGGGAGCAGGGAGTCCGACTTGGGGGTCGACCCCAGGACCTTGGGATCATGACCTGAGCTGAAGGCAGACCCTTAACTGACTGAGCCACCCAGGTGCCCCTAAATAAAATCTTTTTTTAAAAAGTTTCTGAGTGGCTCAGTCGTTAAGCATCTGCCTTCAGCTCAGGGCTCGATCCCAGAGTCCTGGGATCGAGCCCTGCGTCAGGCTCCTCTGCTTGGAGCTTGCTTCTTCCTCTCCCATTCCCCCTGCTTGTGTTCCCTCTCTCCCTGGCTGTCTCTCTCTCTGTCAAATAAATAAAATCTTAAAAAAAAAAAAAAGTTTCTAACCATTCATTCTTGACTTTTTAAACTTACCTCCTCGTAGTTTGGTAATAAACAGTGTGTAGGCTGGCACTTGCCTTAAATGTATTTTGAGTAGCATTGCTTTACAAGGCCCTACATAATCTGGCCCTGCCATTCTCTCATGTTTTCTCTCACTGCTCACCCTGCTTCAGCCACACTGGCCTCCTTATTGTTTCCTTTAACATTCCAAAGACCTCAGGATGTTTATGCTTGCCATTGTCTCTATCTGAAATGCTATTCCCTCAGATATCCCCAAGCTCACTTTCCCAATTCACTCAGCAGTTTTTTCAAATATCCCCTATCAGAGAGACCTTCCTAACACTCCCATATAACATATCAATCCTCAACAGTCTGTCCTCTTTCTCTTCACAACACTTATCATAGTTTGATATATGTTTATTGTCTTCCCCTGACCCCCATTATCCAACTAGAATCTGAATTGCATATGAACAAGAACTTCTGTATTATTCCCACTATATCCACAGGGTTTAGCATAGTTCCTGGCACATAATTGGCACTTGAATGAGTGAGTCTCCAGCTTCCATCGCTGTGATCTCCAGCCCTACCTAATCAGCTGTAATTCCCAGATCTGGCCATATACTTTCAGGTTTCTGAGCCTTTTAAAGTACCCATTTTTGCCTGGGAATGTCCTTCCTGAGGAAGTGATAGTCACCTCTCAGACCCAGATTAAGTGTCTCTTTTCCTTTTTTTTTTTTTTTTAAGATTTTATTTTATTTATTTGACAGAGAGAGAGAGGCAGCGAGAGAGGGAACACAAGCAGGGCAAGTGGGAGAGGAAGAAGTAGGCTCCCAGCAGGGCAAGGAGCCCGATGTGGGGCTCCATGCAGGGCTCAATCCCAGGACCCTGGGATCACGCCCTGAGCCGAAGGCAGAGGCTTAATGACTGAGCCACCCAGGCGCCCCAAGTATCCCCTTTCCTGTACAGCCTTCCAGAGGACCTCATAGAGTTGATCCCTCCCACTCACTGAATCACAACTATCTTTTCTGTGTACCTCTCCCTTATTGGATTGAGAATTCCCTGAGGACATGGATGTTTTGGATTCATCTTTGTATATCAGGATCCTAACATAGGGCCTGAGGTTGAGCAGGGGCTCCATAACTTTGATGAAGAGTGCTCAAAGCTATTCAAATGTAAGGAGCTGCTTGAGGTCATTAGTTCTCTGATACTGGAAATGTTCCACTAGGCTGGATGAAGTTCTCTTGGGGATACTCCAGGGGGTTTCCTGACTGGGGTTGGCAGTTTATCGGTCCCCATGATTCTTTGAGTCTGTGGTCTGGTAACCTGTGTAACTCTCCCAACAATGTTACTTTGTGTCTTTCTTTCCTACCTGTGTGGCTCTGGACACTGGAAGGCAGCAGGCCAGAGAGCTGTGCATATATATACCTTGCCCCCCACCCCGTCCCTCTCCCAGATCCTCTGTAAGGCAGGTGTCTAGCTCTCTGATGGATGTGGCTGCCTCCTCGATATAAAGAAGGGACTCCTAGAAGGAACAGTACCTCTTGGCTGATGCCCTGGGTCTCTGAGACAATGTGGTTTGGAGTGCACATGTCACTAATTGCCCTGTGAAAGTTCTGAGATCCTGTGAAGGGTCTAAGCTATTATCCTATTTGCAAATTAAAGATCCAGCCTGAAACAATTATACACACATTTACTAACCTAATGACAAGATAATGTGGTTCAGAGACAGACTGTTTAACAACAGCACCTTGCAACAGTGCTCCATGCACAAATTCCCCATGAGATGACACAGTGAAAGCCAGTGTAGCTGTGTTTGCAGAGGAGCTTTACACAGCGGAACAGAAACCCTGAAATTACGAAACTCAGAACTTATGTAGGACGGGTGGCAGAGCTGTCCCTTCTCCCTGGAGAGTGGGAGAGAGAAAGACAGAGAATCAGCAAGTAACTCTGGGTTTTATTACCTTTGAAAGGGGGAGCAGCTGGCTCTTGCACCAGAGAGGAAACATTCTGTACCTTCCTAGGCATGTTCACCATTCAAACATCCTTTAACACGGGTGTAAGTAATCTCAGAAAGCGGGATTGCACAGACACCCTCGTTTCTCACCCACAACCCTAGACAGGAAATATTCCCTGCCTCTTCCACCGTTTAAGTTCTATTCTTAGGTTTCTAGGGAATTAAGATGAAGAAAGCTAAGTATAATGGATTCCACAGCCAGCACTGTGCCCCGGCAGATCACAGACACCCATTGAGCGAATGACACGCATCGTTCTTTCACATTTTAATGAAGATGGGGCAGAGGGTTGGTTGGTTACGACGTCCTGATAAGGCTTCCCTGGGGCAATCTGAGCCAATTCAGTCGTCTCTCGTTGGCCTTAGACGAAGCCCCCCACCCTTTGAAGTACCGCGAAGGTTCCTGACATCCCCACTGCCAGGGCCGAATGCGCGCAGGCTGGGACCACGCCAGACTTCGTCGGGTCTTCTTGGTAGTTGGGGGCTTCAGGGTCCAGAAAGGGATTCCCATCCAGTGTCAGGTTACTCACCTTGGGCAGCTCTTCTGGCCGAGGCTCTCTGTTCAGCCTGTTGCACCTAAGATCAAGCACGCTAAGCCTGGCGGGTAGTCCCTTAGGCACCTGCTCCAGCCCAGCGAAGGACAAGTTGAGAGAGTTCAGTGTGCTGGGCCAGACACACCCAGGAGCGCCTGGGGCGGTGACGCGCAGCGAGTTGCGGCTGAGGTCTAGGTGCTGGGGTTGCACACCCGCCACCGCCATCGCCAAGCACACGCCGTTGGGCGTCTCTATCCCCGCGTTCCGTAAAACTAGAGCCCGGAGGGCTGGGAACTTGTGCGGACAGAGAGCTGCAGTCAGTCCATGCTCGCCCAGTCGGGGATTGTCGGATAGGTCTAAGGTGGTGAGGGCGGGGAACGTGCGGAGTTGCGCGCAGGCAAAAGCAAGCGGGTGTGCTTGCGCAATGTGCAGTACCTTGAGGCCCGGCTTCAGCCACTGGTGCAGTTCGGTGAGCCAGGCAACTCCCGTTGCCCACGACACGTTCCGCAGAATGAGGGTGGAGAGCGCAGGCCCCGTGGCGTCCAGAGGCGGCGGCGGCGCTGCGCCGGTTACCTCCAGGTCCTGGAGCGTTAGTTCCTTGAGGCGGGAGTACCCCAGCGCACGCAGGAAGGCGCCCACAAGCACAGCAGGAACCTGTGCAGAGGCCACTGTGAGCCGCCGCACGCGCAGAGCCTTGACCATGTCAGCGTACTCCTTTGGGTCGGTGTCTGCGCCTTTGAGAAATTGTTCCAGGCTGCGGCCGCCGCCATGGATCTCCACCTCGACGGCACTTATACACTGGAAGGCGCTGGACCACTCGGGCTGCGGATCCGTGAAGTTGCAGAAGCAGCGGAAATCATCGTCGTCCACTTCGCAGGGCTCCAGTGCGATCTCAGAGACGCACAGCACTGGCAGCAGCAGCAGCAGCAGCAAGCAGGGAGCGCGCACCTAGGAAGAAAGCGGAGGTCAGGGCGGCCCCAGTCAGTCCCTGAGGTTCCTTGAGCAGTTCCCTTTCGGTCCCAGGACCGTACACTCACCATGGTCGTTTGGTGCTCCGAGCCTCTGCGTCCCGGCGGGCTCAGGGAAGGCTCCGGCTTCCTTCCTGCACAACCGCACCCACTGGTTTGTAGGCTCCACACGCGTATCTGTCCTCTTTGGCGGCCTGAGAGTTTATGTAACCCTGGGATGTCACTTTGTTCTTTTCTCTGTGAACCCTGGTAACTCCCCCACCTCTCTGCCACCCAACTATTCCAAGCAGTAAGTACCCTTCCGGGAAGTTTTGCAATGAAAGATGTTGCCAGGACTGTAACAGGAAGGATCTTGTAGGGCATGTAGGGTGCAATGCTCCAGGCAGTGCCCTGATGAGTCAGACCCCCCGGGCTGTTTGCTAGCTTTGGGAAAAGAAAAATACCTAGTGCTTCAGGCCAGGACTCTCACCTCCCCCTGCGTTTATCCCAGGTACTCAACCGGGGTAGTTTCTTTAACTTTTCTCCAGTCTTGGTGTTTACTATTTACTTACCTACACCCAAATCTGATCTCCTGAATACCCTCAGATATTTATCTAGATATTCTGTGGAGGTGATGGCAAACTTCATCTGTTGACTCCAAGGGGTAGAATGAGGTTCAAGAGAAGGAAGCTGGTCTGAAGAAAGACTCCCTTCCTTTTTTTTTTTTTTTTTTTTTTTTTTGCTGACTTGGTGCTTTTTTGAACTTTGTTTATTAAGAAAGTAACAGCTTTTTTTTCCCCTTCAAGTTTATTTATTGGGGCACCTGGGTGGCTCAGTTGTTAAGCATCTGCCTTCGGCTTAGGTCGTGATCCCAGGGTTCTGGAATTGAGTCCCGCATAAGACTCCCTGCTCAGCAAGGAGCCTGCTTCACCCTCTCCCACTCCCCCTGCTTGTGTTCCCTCTCTTGCTGTCTCTCTTCCTGTCAAATGAATAAATAAAATATTAAAATAAAAATAAAGTTTATTTATTTATTTATTTGAGAAAGACAGATGGAGAGAGAGGGACCACAGGGTGAGGAGCAGAGGGAGAAGGACAAGCAGACTCCGCGCTGAGCACCCAGCCTGATGAGGGGCTGCATACAAGTATCCTGAGATCATGACCTGAGCCGAAACCAAGAGTGGGACATTCAGCCAACTGAGCCACCCAGGCACCCCAGTTTTCCTTCTTTTTTAAGAAGATTTATTTATTCATCTCAGAAAGAAAGACAGAGAGAGTGCTCTAGCAGGGGTGGGGGGCGCAGAGGGAGTGAGAGAAGCAGACGCCCTGCTGAGTGAGGAGCCCCATGCAGGGCTCAATCCCACAACCCTCAGATCATGATCTGAACAGAAACCAATACAAGATGCTTAACTGACTGAACCACCCAGGCATCCAGAAAATAATAACTTTCTTAAAAGTAGAGGTGTTTAACAGAGACACATTGGCCAACTAGCTCCACCTCTTGCAGTTTCCATTTCCTTGCCCCGAAATTGAGAAATAGGTATTTCTAACCCAGTTTTCCCCCTTGCGCCTGGCTCTCCCTCCCCCCCCCCCATCCCCAGCACAGTTGCTATGTCCTGGGAAGGAAAGGCTGACCTATGTTGAATGAGGATTAATTAGTAACTCGCCTGTTTTGCCAAGAAAAAAAAGCAAGTGTCCCAGAGGGTGAATAGGGGCTATGCTTTTACAACCACCCTCACAGTTCTTCACCTGTAGATTCTGGGGCAAGAGCTATAGTAAAAATGTTTGAATTCTCACTTCTCCCATTTTTTATAAATGGCTTCACATCTGTCCTCATTCCAAACAAGGAGGTTTCATTAGACCTCACTGCTCCCTGTGTATCTTGTTGGGCATGCCCTGATACCCCTAGCCATGCCCCAAGACCAGCCAGGCCAGGTCACTGGAATATCCCTGAGGACCAAGAATGTGAATATAACTCAGTGTTAAATATGCTGACTCTGTGGTCAGACAGCCAGGCTTGGAATCCCAGCTCTACCACTGAGGTTGTAATACTTGGGCAAGTTCGTGGGCCTCAGATTTCCGGGCTCCAGATTTGTAAAATGGAGATAATGGTAGTACTTGTCTATGACTACAGAGCCATACCTATTAAGAGTAGTTCTGATTTTTTTGTTCTTCATCAATGCCTCTGCATTCAGAAGACTCAGGCCACTGAAGCGTGGCTCCTTAGCAAATCCCATTGTTTTAAGGGAGGCACTCAGGATGACAGTTGCAAGCAAAAAAGGGGCAATAATGGTTCTTCAAGGATCCCCAACTCACACCTCAATTCAACAAATATCTATCATTTGTCTACCAAATGTCAGGGCTGGTACAAAGCCCAGGGATGCAAACATGACCATTACACCATCCCCCCAAGTACTCCAGTAGGTGGAGGAGGCAAACGCAGATTCAAACTACAGTCCATAGGGAAGAGGACTCACAGATGAGAAACTAAGGACTTGTGGGAGCTTTGGAGAAAGGAACAGCTAGCTCTGTGTTAGAGAGGACATGGAGCTGTTTTTTACAGGGTTGACAGTGTTGTTGGGCAGGTAAGTGCAAAAAAACAGAGTGGGCAGCTGTAACTGTCTGGGCAGACATTTTGCCTGGTGACTTGGATTACCTTCCCCATCAGGGGAAATATGTGGGTGTTAGAAGCAGCCTGTCCCATGACAAAGGAGATAAGACCCAGACTCTATCCCCAGCCAGAGCATTGTGCATAGCAGTTGCTCAGTAAATGGCTGTCCCAGAGCTGGGTGCATGCTGGACCTGGAGAGATGTAGGGGCAGGATAATGGTCTGCAGATATTTAACTAGGTGGTTTGTGCAAGAGATTAAAGGCAATTGACTCCAAGAGGTGGAATTAAATTCTAGGAAAGGAAGTTGGTTTGAAAGTGCTCAATCCTAACCACTAGACCACCAGAGGAAGTTGATTTGAAGAACAGTTTCCTTTCTTGGATTTGTTCTTACTTGTACATTTCCCTAAATAATAGCTTTCTAAAAATTAGAGACCTCCAATAATTTTTTTTTGTTTTATTTTATTTATTAGAGAGAGCAAGAGCACAAGCGAAAGCAGGGGGAGTGGGAGAGGAAGAAGCAGGCTCCTGGCTGAGCAGACAGCCCGACTTGGGGCTCGATCCCAGGACCCTAGGATCATGACCTGATCAGACAACAGACGCTTAACCAAGACTGAGCCACCCAGGCACCCCCTCCAATAAAAATTCTTAACTGTTACCAGGACTCCCCACTCTCTTGGAGCTGTGAAGGGCATTTGGGGAGCAGAGGACATCAAACAATTACACTATAACTTCATGACAGTAAAAATGGTTATGAAGTATATGGTGCTATAGGCTCTCATGACAGGGACAGAGGTCCAATAGCTCTGAGTAGGGGACATTGGAATTGAGATCTTGAGGGTGGTGTTAATTAAGGGAAGGGTGCTGGTTGGGGGGGGCGGGGCGTGTCAGGCAGAGACAGGGCTCTAGGCAGAGCAATAGCCTGGCCAAAAGCCTGGAGGAGGAAAAGAGGAGGGCTTGTTCAGGGAACAAAGAGAAGATCCCAGGAGAGATGAATAAGGTAAGGTGCCCTTCCAGTGAACACTGAAGAGGTATGCAGGGATTAGACCATGTAAAGCTTATTTTGCCACAATTTGGATTTCAAGGGTGAGGAACACGGTTTTTTAATTCACCAGTGTTTCCCCAGTAGTTAGTGGCGCTTAAAATTTGGTTTAAGAATTACTTTATCCCCCAAATACTGAAATTCACTTTTATGCAGAACAGTGAAATAATTATATTTGTCTCATTTTCTTCATACACGCATAATGGGGATAATTATCGTTGTGGAGAACATTCAATAAGGTAATGCAAATCCAGCGTTCATCAGTGGGAGCTGAGTTTTTGATGAAATCTTCCTAGAACTCGGGGTAGTTTTGAATGTTCGTCTACGGTGTGTTAGGTGTAGGGAGGCTGTATTTGTTGAGCGCAAGTTGACGCAGCGGCAGTCCCGGTGGGGGTTGAGTTTCTTTCCTGGAATTGGGAAAGAGAAAGAATTGGAAAGGAGAAATACCAATCAGAGGCAGAGCGGATGCGGCCCTCCGCCGCCCAGGTCCAACCCCGCCTCTGGCTTTTGCCCCGCCCCTCCCTGCCCTTACCCCACCCCATTCTACTCTCCCTTCGCTCCGCCCCTCCTTCGGTCCGCCCGCCTTCATTTTGCACTGTGCTCCGCCCACTCGCCCCTCTTCCGCTCTGCGCTGCGGCTGCGCGGTCCGTCACGTCTTCTAGGCTCGCGGACCGGTTTCCTGGCTCTGGGCTCCGTGCGACTTTTTTTCGGTTCTGCCATGTGGAGCGGGCGGCAGAGCCGCCTCAGGCCGGTGGGCTGCGTCGTGGAGGAGCTACGGTGCCGTCGGCGGGAGCGGGAGGCAGGTGCGGAAGGGCAAGGAAGACGGGAAGATGCCGGCGGGGGCACCGTAGCTGCTCCACTATGGAGGAGTGGTGTGGTGTGGTATGGCGGTCGGGGATAAGATGAGGCCCCCGGGTCGCAGACGGGATTCAGGGTCCTAGATGCACCTCCTACGTTCAGCCGGCTCCTTTGCCCCCAGCACTGCGGAAGGCGCGGAGGGAGCAGCAGCTGATCAGTAAGAGGCTGCTGAGAGACGACGTTCTGGTGGAAGCCGAAGGGGGATGTGTGGCCATGATCCTCGGAGAAGCTGAGGTGAGGGGACCGGGTGCGCGGTGAGTTCTACGCCTACGGGCGCCAGATTCCTTTTGAGGTCCGCGCCAGACCTGAACGCGGCCCCTCAATACCTCCATTCATACAGTGGGCCAAGCCAGAAACCGGGGAATTATCCTCGAGAACTCTGCCCCTCATCCCCACATCAACACATCAAGTCCTAACCGTTTTTCACCTCCTGAAGAGCTCTGGCGTCCTTACGATGGTGAACATCGCGGCTACCACCATCCTCTTCTCCGTACACTCACAGTAGCCTTCCAACAGGTCACCTGCATCTATGCTTGCCGCCTTCAAGTTCGCATCAGTCAGATGTGTCTCTTAAAAATCCAAAAACCAGGGCGCCCAGGTGGCTCAGTCAGTTAAGTGTCTGACTCGGGTTCAGCTCAGGTGATGATCTCTGGGGGGTGAGATCCAGCCTCCCCCCCTCCCCAGTCAGGCTCCGTGCTCAGCATGGAGTCGGCTTGAGATTCTCTCTCCCTCTCCCTCTGTCCCTTCCCTTGCTTGTGCAGGCTTTGTCTTTCTCTCTTTCTTTCTCTCGAAAATTAAATAAATCTTTAAAAAAAATCCAAAATCCTTCCTTCCTAGACGGATGGCCTAACGTTTGTCTACCTCCAACCTTGTCAGTTTACTCATCTTAGCCAAAATCCTCCCTTTTCAGTTTTTCAAAGAATATACTAGGCTTTTAACTGCCTCAAGATCTTTACATTTGCTTCATCTAAAAGTGGGTCCCTTTTAATATTCTGTCTTGACAGCGTGCTTGTTTATCGTTTCTTCAACTGGACTTTAAATCCATGGGAATCTAGACTCTATCTTATTTGTTGTCATTGAAAACTCAGGTTCCCTATAGTATCTGGCATATAGTAGATAGGTCATTATTGAATAACTGAATGGCATGTTTAGTTTTAGCTGATTTATTCATTCAGCAAGCATTGGGCATCCCTTTTGTTTATTTTGTCTGTTTTGTACATGTTGTTTACAAAAGCCCTTATGCCTAGGTTATACCATTGGTTCATTGGTTCATTGTGTGCTTACTTTATGCCAAGACACTGTGCTGGGGACTGAGGTACACAAAGATGAGGGAAGTCCCTTTCTTTGTGGTACTTGCAGCGGCCCAGTGAAAAAGACTGGCGTGCTACCACCTGTCATGAAGGAAACATGAAGCACAACAGAAACCCCTAAGTCTGTGAAAGGAAGCCAGAAAGAGCTTACTTCCCAGAGGCAGTAATAGGAAGGGAATGGAGGACCTGGAGAGTATCCCAGGCAGAAGGAGTAGATTGTGCAAAAGCTTGGAAGCATTAAAAGACAAGTCATGTTATGTTGGGTGGTGTTGGAGTATAGGTTCGCAAGGGGAGAATGGCTAGGGGGTAGGTTGTGCCAGACTGAAAGGTTTAAATGTTATCCTTGAAATAACTCTGAAAGAAGGCAGGAAACATGTTATTCCCATTTTTCAGGTGAAAAACTGAGGTTTAGGTTCCTTGTAAAGTAAGTGGCAGGACTGGTATTTAACCCAGTTCTGATTCCCTCTTCTGTCTACTGCAAGATTGATGCTTATTAGCCATATTAGTGTGAATGACAAGTTCTAGGGATGGTGGGACATTAGAGTGCTCACAGGTGAAGTGGGCAAAGTAGGACTCATGCTTGCTTTCTGGCAACTTTGTGTTGCCATCGCTCCTCTCCCTGCTCTGCGCTCCAGATCCAACAGTTCCTCCAGCTGGCGCAGCGGGGGACAGAGGAAAAAGAGAGAGAGAGGGCTCTGGTCAGCCTTCGTCGAGGCTTGCAGCACCCTGAGACACAGCGGACCTTCATCTGGTCAGTATGGGTGGTGAGTGGGGGCCTGGGCCTCTGAGGGATGGACAGGAGTGTGGAGGGGATGGGCCACAGGCTGAGCAGGGCTCTGGTACTCACTCATGTAGGCTGGAGGGCAGCATGCGGACCTTGGTCGGGCTTCTGACCAGCAACCAAGCCCTGTTGCAGCTAGAGGCCGCTCGGTGCCTTCATGAGCTCTCTCATTCTGAGCAGTCTGCGGTGGCTGAGGCCTGCCTGCCAGCCACTTCCTACCTTCTCACCTACCTCTCCGGTCACAGCTCAGACTTTATAGTAAGCCCTGTCCCTTCCTACCTTGTTCTTGGCTTGGATTTAAATATTGTGCTTTTGGGTCCAGTTTGAGCTGGCACATAGGGGGAAGAAGAAAATTTGTTTCCCCTAATGTTCATAGCCATTATCTTCCGCTCCCTTTTGCCCAGAGCCTCAAGGGCAAGACTGTTCATCCTCTGCACTCCCACCCCCACCTTAGCCTGAGACAGTCCATGCCCCGTGCTTTTGTTGTCCCACTCTCAGGAGCTCTGTCTGTATACACTGGGTAACCTGATTGTGGAGAGTGAGGCTGTGAGAAGGCAGCTCCTGCCACAGGGCATTGTTCCAGCTTTGGCCGCCTGCATCCAGGTAAGCATCCGATTACTTTCTCCGTCCTTGGGCAGCACCCCCCCCCCTTTGTTTAGGCAGCTCCAGCCTCTGCCCTCTGCTAGGGGGTTGAAAGTCACAGGAAATCTTATGACCCAGCTTCCAGAGTCAGATCTCTACCCTGTCTACTTCTAGTCCCCTCATCTGACTGTGCTGGAAGCCCTTGGATATGCCTTGTCCCAGCTCCTGCAGGCTAAGGAAGCTCCAGAGATGATCGTCCCGTAAGTAAAATTGTGTCTCCAGATGTGGAGGCAGGTGTGACCCATTTGCTAATGTAGTCCCTGGACACCTGATCGAGTCTTGTTTCCAAAACTGTTGAACATTTTAGCTCGATGTATCTGGTTGGGAAGAGCTGTGGATTTGGATACTTTCCCACCTGCTGTTAGGGTTTGGGAGGAATGTCTGGCATTCTTGCCTTTTGTGGTTCCAACTCACAACTCTCCTGTTGGCAGCTCCGTCTTGGGCTCCACTCTCCCCCAGAATATCCTGCGACTATTGCAACCTGGCCCAAAGCTGAACCTTGGGGTCGCTGTGGAGTTTGCCTGGTGCCTGCACTACATCATCTGCAGGTAACACAGACCATTTGCAGAAGTGCCACAGACTTGCCCTGGGGCTCCCTTCCAGACACTTGGGTTTTTGAACTTTGGCTTCTGGAACTGCAATGAGTTTTCTTCGTTCTGTGGTCTTCTCTGCTTGGACCCCAGGAAACCCACTGGTTTCCTAAAGGCCATTTACCATCCTAAAGGTGGGATTGACTGAGTAGTGACTACTTGCTTTCTATTGCCTAGCCAGGTCAACAACGCCCTGCTTATCTCCCATGGGGGTCTGTCCACTCTGGCGATGCTGCTATTGGACGTGGCTGGGGCTGTCCAGAGAACTGAGGATGCAGGACTGGAGTTGGTAGGTGAAAAGGACAGGTGAAGATCTGGGCTACCTTTCTTCCTTCTTTGCTCCTCCTCCACTATGTAGGTAGTCCCTTCCTTCTTACACTGTACTCCCAACTTGTCTCTGCAGCTGGCATGCCCTGTGCTTCGGTGTCTAAGCAACTTGCTAACAGAAGCAGCAGTGGAGGTTATGGGAGGGCCAAATCAGCTCGAAGATGAGCGTGTTGTGGTGGCCTTATTTATCCTTCTGCAGTTCTTCCTCCAGAAACAGCCCAGCCTACTTCCTGAGGGCCTCTGGCTCCTTAACAACCTCACTGGTACGTACCATAATGTGCATAGGCCTAGACTTTTAGATTCTGGGTATGCTTCTTCACTGCCTGGGCTGAGGTGGGTAGGATTGGGGCCAGGGGGAGGGGTGGGGGCAGCCAGGTTCGGGCCCCAGTTTGAGGGACTTTACCCTGACATTTTCCCTTCCAGCGAATAGTCCTTGTTTCTGTACCTCCTTGCTCTCTATGGATCTGATCGAGCCCCTCTTGCAGTTGCTTCCAGTTTCTAATGTGGTCAGCGTATTGGTAGGTATTGGGGTCGCTTAAGTCCAGGACCTGATGGCCAAAGTAAAAACACTGGGAGGAGGCTTTGTACTCAGAAGTACCCTTACCTGTGGACTCGCAGGTGGTGTGGTATGGACGGCTTCAGGGCCAGACCAATCTAGGTGTGAATCCCTAAACTGTTTTACTAGTTACTAACCTTGGGCAAATCAGCTTACCACCTTGAACTTTAGTTTCCTCATGTATAATTTGAGAATAGCAGTGCTACCCGAGGCCAGCTGTGGGGATTACAAAACATGCATGTAAGTGCTTGGCACAGTGCCTTACCATGTGGTCAGCACTCCTTGTATTTTAGCTATCATTAGCCTTTAGTTTTCATCCTCTGTGGGGACTGTGTATACACGTCTCTCTGCAGGTGCTCACAGTTCTATGCAACGTGGCAGAGAAGGGTCCTGCTTACTGCCAACGTCTGTGGCCAGGGCCCTTGCTCCCCTGCTTGATGGGCACGCTGGCCTCCTCTGAGACTGAAGTAGTAGGTCAGAGTTTAGAGCTGCTGCAACTACTGTTCCTCTATCGGCCAGAGGTGAGTTTTGGCCCTGGTACCCCTGTTCTGAGGCCTCTAGTCTCCCCATGGCCCCTTGCCTTCCTATCCTATAGTCACTTCTCTGGGCCTGGCAAGCCTGTGTGGACTCCAGGTCAGAACTTCCAGCTTCTTGTTGGGAAGGCACTCTTCGAAATAGAGGTGGGCTAACCTGTAAGGCTGTGGGAATCGAGTGTTGGGGCACAGGGACCCAGGTGTGGAATCCTATCCTTCCCTGTCCTCAGGCTGTGGAGGCCTTTCTGCAGCAGTCAGGGCTGCAGGTCCTAGAAAAGCATCAGGAGGAGGCACAGCTCCAGGAACGAGTGCATGCTCTTCAGCAGACAGCTCTTCACAGGTGACCTGGCTTCTCGATGTCACTCATTCAACTCATCACCTCCCCTGCTCTCAATTGCTTTGCCCCTGGATCCCCTTTTGAGGATTTAGAACCATAATGACATCTCGTGCTCTCTGCTCCTATGTCTGGGACAGAATAAAGTTTTATTTTTATATTAAACTGCTTTGCCTCAGTGGCTGCACGATAAGTGGCGGAGGGTAAAACGAGGACAAGAACATCCAGAGATGGCATTTTTCGGCACAAGCTTTATAAAGAACAAATGAACGCTTTTTTTATATTGTACTCAGTCCAAAAGAGGCCAAGCTGTAGGGCTGTTGCTGTTAACAATCAGTGGAGGCTTCAGGCCTTGCTACTTAGCACATTCTCCACGGCTCTGGTTACCTGATCAGCACTGAAGTTGTTCAAAGAGACATTCTTCTCTTGTCCAAATGCTGAGGAGAGAAAAAGGGGACTAAATATCTAATATGCACCGTGGGGGTTACCAAAATATTAAAAGATCTTTGTCTTCAACTTTGTCTTGTTAGAATGGAAAAAGTAGTATAGAGATATGACCGAGGTGTATTTGGGATGCCTAGAATTTATCCAGGGGGTCTCAAACACATCTAGGAAGCCCAGGTCCTAGGAAGTCTAGAATTGTGGCTGATTCTGGGTGGCAGCAGTGGGAAGGAAGGTGTTTCAGGGAAGTTTTTATTAAACACTATGAACAGTGCTTTGCGTGGGCCTAGCCTTGGCTGGGTGCCAGTTCTGTGGCTCCTGTAGTACTGGTATAATACACTAATTTGCGTCCATCTCCTCTAGTCTCCTGGCTTTTCCCTCCTCCAAACAATTTTTAATGCATACTGCAATTATCTACTGTTAGAACCAGACTATCTTAGGTATGACTTCTTTTCTCCCGGCCCTGACATTCCTAGAGGAAGGCCTACTATGTGTCAAGCAACATAACCGTAATTTTCAGACTGTGGTAAACTTGGAGGATATAATAAAAAGGAGCAAAGGGCAACGTTACATAATTTGCCAGGGAATGCCTTATTAAGGAGGTGATATATAATTTCAGACCTGAATAACAGCATAAATTCTAACCAGCTAGCCATGAAAATCTGGTAGAAGTACATCCTAGGAAGAGAGGACAGGTGTAAAGGCTAAACCCTGCTGTATCCTAGCTACATAACATTAAGTATATTCCATAAAAAATTTTTTTTGGTAAGCTCTATGCCCAACGTGGGGCTTGAACTCATGACCCAGAGATCAAGAGTTGCATGCTCTACTGATTGAATCAGCCCGTGCCCCTGTTCCATAAAATTTTTGATTCGCCTTTCTAACCTCCACAATGAGAAAAGAAAGACTCCAGCCCCTCATATAATTAATGAAGATTAAATGACATTTAGGCAAGGAAATACTCAATGGAGACCTTAACATTAAGTGCTCAACAGAGTCATTATATGCTTGTATTATTGAGATTCTCACACTACCTGAAATGGCACTGTCCACAAATCATGTGTAAGAACCCGCTTCGATAGAAATTGAGCATCTCTTTCTTTTCCCTATCTGAACCCTGTTCTGAGTTATGAAACCGACAGCTCCTGGTCCCTATGCAGGACAGGGCCCACCTCCACATTGGTATTACTCGAGAATCAGCATTCTAGAACACCGCGAATGTAAGTTTATCTGAAACAACGTCAACAGCAAGGCCTAAGTTCCGAGTTCCAGTCTCCCTACAGGTTTTTCTGTGACCCTGGATGGCCCTTCATCTTCTCCAACCCCTATTCTCCTGCCGGGTTCCCAGATCGCCCACTTCCCCGGCTTACCGTAGCGGGCCCAGAGTTTGGGCTGCACATCAGAACACTCGCGGATTAGAATGGGCAGGCCAGGGTTCGCCTTCTTCAGCTCCACATAGCGTTTCTCGATGAATTCCCTATGGGGCGGGAGAGAAAGCCGTGCGTGCTGTCTACGCGCGGGCCTCCCCAAACACCCGGAAGGTAGAGGTCATGACCTAGGCGCCCCGAAGCCTACCGGCCCTACCATCTTGCGCCTCACCTGACGCCCTGGCTGCCGGGCGAGCGCTGGCACAAATGGAGGCGAATCTCACGCAGGCCAAGTTTGGCCCCGATCCCGCGACTCGCTGCTGCAGCCGCCATCTCCGCGGGAGCCTAAGTCTCCAGCCCGGGACTTCCGGCCAAGCTCTCCAAGAAGACCAATCGCGGCCCCTCCTGTTCCCGCGATAGTTAGATGACGTGAGGGGGCGGGGTAAAGTTTAGCCAATGCCTTAAAATCATTGCAGAGGAAGCGCTCCACTTCTTCCCATTTTCTCCGCGAGCGGGTGGTAGCGGTCGGTCTACGGAGCGCAAAGCACTGTGGGCTTGTTCCTGAGGTGCATCGTGGGAAAAATCTTGTCCCGGCTGTGTTGTCTTTGGAGCGTCAGTGCCGCCGGCGTTGAAACACCGCAGGCGAGATGCCAGAACGAGACAGTAAGGCTCGGGTCATTTGTCCTTTATTACCTTCAGGACTTGGGACACTTGGCGCGTTGTTTTCGCTTCAGAGTTTAAGCCCTGTGTAGGTGGTGTGACGCTGGAATCTGGCGAAGCCGTTTGGTCTCGAAGCCGGGCAGCTCTGGACTATTGTCTCTAAGCTTTGTCCTTGCCCCAGTGACTACGGGTGTGTTTTGTCTGCGAACTACCCCCTACCGCCCGCATTTAATCTTGGGTTGCGCCGGTTTATCTTACTCGTAGTATCTTGGATGTCGTTTTCCGGAAGTATTTGCTGATCCTCCAGCGCTGGTTTAGGGGCCGCCTCCTCTGCACCCACAACTCCTTGTGTTTTCTCACTTGGGCGCTTACTACTTTGTGTGGCCACTGTCGCTGTTTTTGCCTGTGAGCAGTTTGACGTGAAAACGTCAGTATTCACTATTATAGTCCCAACTTTCGCACAGGAACTGACACGAAAGAGCTTGATTAAATTAATGCCCTTTTTTTTTTTTTTTTTTTTAAGGCGAACCTTTCTCCAACCCTTTGGCTCCAGATGGCCACGATGTGGATGATCCTCACTCCTTCCACCAGTGAGTATTTCAGCCTAGGACTACGGGCATGAACTGGGGGATGAATAGAGTGGTGTGGGAATGGTGAAGGAATTCTAAATGTCTTGTCAACAATGATGGTGAGAAAAATTGTACCACTTGACCCTTTATCTCTAAACTTTAGCTGGATCAGGTCAACTGCATAAGAGTATTAGAGGGGGAAGTTCTGGCTGAGAGGGTGCTAGTTTTTAAAGTTAATGTTTAATTATACATGATACAGGAATTGATTCTTGTAGAAAATTAAAGTAGAAGTAAGGGTAACGTTCTTTTTGATAACATCCCCAGTTCCAGTCCCTTTCTTAGAGGTAACCACTGTTCGTTTTTTACATGTGTCTTCTTTTCCTACTTTAAAAAAAAATCCATTTATATACATACATGTATGTCTGAGGAAGATATGTTACTATTTAGTAAGTTGAAGTATTAAAATTAAATGGAATATATTTATATCATTTTGCCACTTGCTTATTTTCCCCACTCATTGTTTGGGAGATTATTTTCATGGCAGTGACAAGGACTCCATCCTTTTTTTTTTTTTTTTTTAAGATTTATTTATTTATTTTAAAGATTATTTCAGAGACAGAGAGAAAGAGTAAGTGCGTAAGCATCAAGGAGGGACAGAGAGAGGGGGGAAGCAAACTCCCCACTGAGAGGAGCCCCGGGCAGGCTTGATGTCCTGTGCCTTGATCTCTGGATCTGGAGATCACGACCTGAGCCAAAACCAAGAGTCAGACACTCAACTGACAGGTTGCCCAAAGGACTGCTTCCTTGACTAGACTTTCATCAGGCTTCTCTGGGGCCCATTTTTGTCTAGGCCTGTTGGGTTCAGTTTTAGCAAAGAATGCTACTAAGCCATTTTATGGAGTGTCCCTTTAAGTAATCAAGTAGATCCAGTCAAGCTCTTTTTCCCCACCCTTGATGGCTAACCAAGTTCCTATTAGTAATTTTTTTATAAATCCTCAGTTGTCCCAGTTTTTTTTACAGTTGAGTTTCAGTCCTTCTCCCCTATGGCAGTAGTCTTTATTCCTATTACAGTAATCTTGAACAGTGTCTTTCTTGGGAACACTTAGCAGGATTCTTTGCTAAAACTGGGCACAGCAGGCCAAGGACGAGACTCAGTCAGAAAAGGGCTCAAAAGGGCGTGACTAAAGTTTGGTCAAGGAGTCTTTGTCACTGTACTGATGAAAATTGTATCTTATACCATCATTGCTGTTTGCCGCACATTTGGAAAACACTATCACAATCTAGTCTCTGGTTAATGGACATTTAGGTTGTTTCCAAGTTTTTATTATTTTCAAAGCTGAAATTGAGGGGTGCCTGGGTGGCTCAGTCCGTTAGGCATGTGCCTTTGGCTCAGGTCATGATCCGAGGATCCTGGGATCAAGCCCTCCGTTGGGCTCTTCGCTCAGCTGGGAGTCTGCTTCTTTCTGTCCCTCTGCCTGCCGCTCTTCCTGCTTGTGCGTGTTCGCTCTCTCTCTGTCAAATAAGTAAATAAAACCTTTAAAAAAAAAGCTGAAATTGAACCGTTTTTACATGCCTTTTTATACACCTATGCCAGTAATTAAGAAAGCTGAATATAGGTGAGTGGAGTTGCTAGGTCATAGGATATACACACTTAAATTTTGATATAGCCAAATTTCCTTCACATTGGGTATACTGACTTACGTTCCCTTTGGCAGAATATTCACTTTACAAATTCTCACACATACTTGATTTATCAGACTTTATAACAGTCAACACTCCGATGCATTAAAGGTGGCATGTTTCTGTTTTAATTTGTATTTTCCTGATTTCTGGTAAAGTTAACCATGTTTTTTACATATGCCTTTTCCAATTATTGGGGACTAATTTTTAAAATCTTTGCCTTCTAGATCAAAACTCACCAATGAAGACTTCAGGAAACTTCTCATGACCCCAAGGGCTGCACCCACTTCTGCACCGCCCTCTAAATCACGTCACCATGAGTAAGTTCTGGGGTCTTTGAAACTTTCTCCCATCTCCTTCCTACAGAAAATCTACTGAACTATATGTTGTAGGAACTGGAAGGCTACTTCTTTTTTGAAGCCTGTGATTCTGCTTCTCTTCACTGGAGATAGAAGCTCCAGTGAAGACTAGGGCATGCTAAGATCTCAGAGTATGTTCCACACACCACTTGTACTACTAGAGTTGCTGCTAGTTCTTAAATGGGCAGATTTCAGGTCCATTTGAGCCGTAGGGACTCAGATAGTGAGGTAGATATTGGGGGATATAGAATTTTAATAGTGCTTCAGGTGGTCGTGGTGCTTTCTAAAGCTTAGAGCCACCTACCTACAAATAGAGATCTGGATCTCTGCATGGTCAAAGCTGTTGCTTTGCTCCGTATTTTAGGCTTTTCTTCAGTCCTCAAGGCCAGTTGTTGGGGGTTTCTGGGGCTGTGGCAATATTTTGATATCACTGAATTTCTTTCTCTTCTAGGATGCCAAGGGAGTACAATGAGGATGAAGACCCAGCTGCACGAAGGAGAAAAAAGAAAAGGTGAAGGAAGGATGGAGAAGTGTTGGACTGTAAGGTGGATAGTGGTTTTTTGAAAGGAGTAGGGTCTAGGAGTTATGAGGCTGGAGATTGAGGTATTCCTTTATTATCTTGAGGTTCTCTGCTTTAGTGGAGAGGAGTGATAGGCAGAGTGGCCATTTAAGACTGGGGTCAGTGTGCAGTATTTTAATCTCATCTTTACCACTTCTTAGCTGGATAACCATGGGCATATTCCCTAACGTTTCTAATCGTCAATATACTCATGGGTAGAACAGAGTGATTTCATAACTTTATCAGGTTGTCATGAGGATCAACTGTGATAGTGTGTGTAAGCACTCAGCACCAGCGCCTGGCATGTTGTAACCACCCAGTAAATCTTGCCTGTCATTACCACCATCATGATCGCCATTATTTATAAGATACTAAAATTTCTGGACCTGGTATTTTGCTGTTCCTCTCTTCTGGGGGAAGACCAGCAAGGAGTGATTTTCTTTCTTTCTTTTTTTTTTTCTTAAGATTTTATTTATTTATTTTTGCGAGAGAGAAAGAGAGAGCAAGCGAGTGCGTGCATGAGCATGAGTTGGGGGGAAGGGCAGGGGGAGAAGCAGACTCCCCACTCAGCGGGAACGTAATGCAGGACTTGATCCCAGGACTCTGGGATCATGACCTGAGCTGAAGACAGACTGAGCTTAACTGACCGAACAACCCAGGGGCCCAGGAATGAGTTTCAGTTGAAATTTGGAAGGTGATAAAAATTTAGATAACTTCCTAGTTGCGCTTTGGAAAAGTCTCATACCTCTTAGAGACTCGGTGATACAGAGTTGGGTGGCATTAAAGAATTCTGAAATGACAGATGGAGTGTTCTGAGGTGGCATTGAAAGTATATCTGGGAGCTGGAAGATGCTATAATTCTGATTTTGAGGACTATCCGGAGGTGGCCAGCAGTTCTATGAGGACATGTATGAGCTTTCACCAGGCAGGAACAATTCTGCTGAACTTGCAATAGCAGCCGGTGAGCCTTACACATTTGTTTTTCTCTGGTCACAGTTATTACGCCAAGCTCCGTCAACAAGAAATTGAGAGAGAGAGAGAACTAGCAGAGAAGTACCGTGACCGTGCCAAGGAACGGCGAGATGGCGTCAACAAAGATTATGAGGAAACTGAGCTGATCAGTACCACAGCTAACTACAGGGCTGTGGGCCCCACTGCCGAAGCGTGAGTACCCAGGCGGCCAGGGCACAATTCCCTCAGCATCCCAGAGTCCTACAGTCACAGTGTGAATTCTTCCTAACACTTTCCCCACTTTGGAACCCAAGTTGAGCCATTTCAAGAGGGACTTGGCACTCACAAAGGACTATTCTAATGTGGCTTCTTTCATTATACAGGGATAAATCAGCTGCAGAGAAGAGAAGACAGTTGATCCAGGAGTCCAAATTCTTGGGTGGTGACATGGAACACACCCATTTGGTGAAAGGCTTGGATTTTGCTCTGCTTCAAAAGGTGAGCTGTGGTGGGTGGGTAGAGAGTAATCCTAGAATGCTGAATCCTCTCGTATGGGCCTTTCAAGGTGAAGGAGAGAGACTGCTGTCAGTCCAGACCATATAGAAGGGCTAATGGTGGCTCTTCCTTAGGACTAATTGCTACTCATCCTTTAAGTCAGCCTCAATTTTAGTTTGCGGGGGGAGGGGGGAACCTTCCCTGATCACCCAGGTATGGTTAAACCCCATTCCTCATTTCCCACTTCTTGTACCATTGCATAGCTCTTTTATTTCACATATCATAGTTATCACATTTTGCTCGTTTGTCTCTTCTGCTGTAAGCTCCATTAGGGCAAGGACTATATTGTCTTGTTCAGTATTGAGTTCTTAGTTCCTGGCACAATGTGGTAAGTAGTGGTGTTAAGTAAAAAATAATGTAAAATGAATAAACGTCTAAATCTTCGTGCTTCCCTGTTAGGTACGAGCTGAGATTGCCAGCAAAGAGAAAGAAGAGGAAGAACTTATGGAAAAGCCCCAGAAGGAAACCAAGTAAGTAAAAACCGGGAAAAGCTTGAGAGTTTAGGTAAGTGGGACCTAAAGTAGGAACACATTTGGCAAAAAAGAAAAAACGTTTTTGTCTTTTCAGGAAAGATGAGGATCCTGAGAACAAAATTGAATTTAAGACACGTTTGGGTAAGTACAGAATTTCTATACTAGTGGTTGTGTATTTTAGGTGAATCGTAGGGAGTTTAATGCTCTGAGCAGGATATGCTTTCCCTTTCTCTCAAACTGCTTTCCTCTCTTTCTTTCTCCCAGATTAGCTGGTTCTCTTAGAGTACTCTACCAGAACTTAGATGTGGACTTAGTCATTTCCTGTATGTTATTAATGTCTCCTCAGTTAGGTTGGAAGCTCTTGCAGATTGTGGCTTATGCACTAAGGAAGGTAGCTTATAGCTTATGTGTTAAAAGAGGTAGCATGGTTGGTGATTAAAAGTTCAGAATTTGCATTCAGAGACCTGGGTTTGAGTCCCGGTGATGAAACCACACTAGGGATGTGGTATTAGGCAATTGACATCACATTTTCAGTGCCTGTTTGTCTGCAAAAATAGGGTTAATTAACCTCTTGGGATTATTGGAGCAACAAAAAATAGTATCTGCAACATGCCTATCATATTGAGCATGTAGCTGACCTGGGTTTTCCATCACTGTCAATATACCCTTAAACCTCATCGTTCTTGGGCCTAATACAATGCGAAGCCCATAGTGCCCTTGAGAAGACAATGTAAAAGAGTGGGTGGGAGCTCAGGCTTTGGAGTTAGACAGGCTGGGTCCCATTGTTTATTCTCTTGCTTAATAGCTGTATGTCTTTAGGTAAATCACTTCACTCTCAGCTTTAGTATTCTGATCAGTTAAAAAGAGATAATAACGTGTACCTTAGAGGGCCTTTGTGAAGATTGAGGCAATAGTATTTGGTGTGGTGGGTGGCACAGAGTAAGCACTTACTAAATGGCTGCCATTATTGTAGAAGTTTCTCGGTGGCTATGCTTGCTCCTTCCTCTTTTCGTAGGCCGCAACGTTTACCGCACACTCTTTAGGAGCAAGGCGTATGAACGGAATGAACTCTTCCTCCCGGGCCGCATGGCCTATGTGGTAGACCTGGATGATGAGTATGCTGACACAGACATCCCCACCACACTTATCCGCAGCAAAGCGGATTGCCCCACCATGGAGGTAAGTGATCTGAGTCCTGAGAGCCTGTCATGTGGGCCTCAAACCTGGGCATCAGCCTGCATTCCGCCTGGACCACATCTACCACATTTGACCCATCACTAAGTCCTGTCCACTTTTTACTTCCTAATTTCAATTGAATCCATTCACTTTTACCTATTCTATCGGTAACATTCCAGTTGAAGCCATCATGTCTTGCTGGACTATTAAAAGATGCTTCTATTTTGTTTCCTCACTTTCACTCTGGTTTCTTTCCAGCATTTTATTTTATTTTTTTATTGAGTTGTAATTCATGTGCCATATAATCCACCTTTTGAAAATGTACAGTTCAGTGGCTTTTAATATATTCATAGAATTATGTAGCCATCACACAATTTAAAAAAATTTCATTCACCCCCCCCCCAAAACCCTCTGTACTCTAGTCATAAGCCCCACAATTGTCCTATCCCCTTTTCCATTGTGATTTTTACATATGGCCAGTGTGATCTTTTCAACATGGGAATTTTTGTCTCACCACACTTGAGAAGCTTTCAATGATTTCTCATTATTAGGATAAAGAGTAGAATCTCTGCAATTTGTGGCCTTCCAAGCCACTTTCTCACCACGATTCCCTGTTTGTTCTCCAGTGAATCCCAGCTTTCTTGAATGTGCTAGATTCACTTTTCTTTCTTTCTTTCTTTCTTTCTTTCTCTTTCTTTCTTTCTTTCTTTCTTTTTCTTTCTTTCTTTTTCTTCCTTCCTTCCTCCCTTCCTCCCTCCCTCCCTCCCTCCCTCCCTTCCCTTCCCTTCCCTTCCCTTTCCTTCCCTTTTTTCTTTTCTTTCTTCTCCTTCCTTCCTTCCTTCCTTCCTTCCTTCCTTCCTCCCTCCCTCCCTCCCCTCCCCTCCCCTCCCCTCCCCTTCCCTTCCCTTTTTTCTTTTCTTTTTTCTTTTCTTTTCTTTCTCCTTCCTTCCTTCCTTCCTTCCTTCCTTCCCTCCTTCCCTCTTGCTTTTGTGTTAGGAGAGAGAGCATGAGCAGGGGTGGGAGGGGCTGAGGGAGAGAGAGAGTCTGGAGCAGACCTATTGTGGAGCCCAGCTCAAGGGGCTCAGTCTCATGATCTTTAGATCATGACCTGAGCCAAAATCAAGAGTCAGATGCCCAACCAACTGAGCACCCAGGGGCCCCTAGATTCACTTTTGACCCAGACCTTTGTATATATCATTCTGTGTGCCTGGAATGTCCTATGACACCTCCTTTCCCTGTTTTTTACCTAGTTGGTTGTAATTTATCCTTCAGTTGGTTGAATGAATGAAGGAAGGGGGGAAGGAAGGAAGAGATTCTTGCTCTGTGGATAATATCCTTGCTGCTTCGGGTTTTCAGGCCCAGACCACACTGACCACAAATGACATCGTCATCAGCAAGCTCACCCAGATCCTTTCCTACCTGCGGCAGGGTACCCGCAATAAGAAGCTCAAGAAGAAGGATAAAGGTAACCTGGAGGGTTAGGAAGAGAAACCTGAACTCTGGAGGGGCATCTGAGGGTGGAACCAAGGTTTCCTGGAACTTTCTGTGTGTAGAACATTGGGAGGCTCTTGGGGAGCAGAAAAAATGGGAGCAATGGAGCATTAACAAGGAGATGGTTGCATCCAGGTTCTGTCTGCTTGACCTACCCAGGAAGCAATTGGTCAGCTTTAAGGCTTGAGAAGGGAGAGTATGGGGAGCTTTTGTTATCCCACCTTCTAAACAGATGTTTAAATGGGCATTCAGAGCTTGAGAGCACGGTTAGGCTGAGTGGGAATCAACTCAGGAATGTTTTCTTCACTACTCTTTTTATATTTTAGGGAAGATGGAAGAGAAGAAACCCCCTGAGGCTGACATGAAGTATGTATCCTAGCCCTGTCACCTCCTATGTGTGAGGAAAGGGTTCTGTGTTCCTTGTCTTTGGCATTTTGGGGAGGTCTCGATGTGAGAATCTGGAGAAATGGCCAGGGAAAATGGAAGTGTGTATGACTTTGGCAGCTAGTGATCTCTCTTTTTCTAGTATATTTGAAGACATTGGGGATTATGTGCCTTCCACAACCAAGACTCCTCGGGACAAGGAGCGGGAGAGATACCGGGAACGGGAGCGTGATCGGGAGAGAGACAGAGACCGTGACAGAGAGCGGGAGCGAGAACGAGATCGGGAGAGGGAGCGCGACCGAGAGAGAGAGGAAGAGAAGAAGAGGCACAGCTACTTTGAGAAGCCAAAAGTGGATGATGAGGTGAGATATGGCCCTGGTACCAAGTGGTGGAGCTGCCCATCCCTGTGCCTGCTCCGCCAGATACAAGACTTGTCATATAGGTGCCTGATGGTTCCGTAGCAGCAACTGGGTCCACTAATCCAGGGTGGAAAGCATCCTGAAAATGAGGCAAGAAGTGGGTAGGGAATTGAATCACAAATCAGTCAAGTGGGGGAGAGATGAGTACGAATCCCTCGTGGCAATACTCACTTCAGTTTCTGTTTTCTTTCCAGCCCATGGATGTTGACAAAGGTGGGTGATATGTGAGACATCTTGCATTCGCTCTGGCAGTCTTGGGCTGAGAGGCTGTCCTAGAGCTCAGAGCTGGCAAAGGTTGGGATTGTGGGACTTCCTGGTCTGAGTTCTCATTAAGATCCACGTCTTGCTCCGTGATATAGAAAGAAGATGAGTCTGGAATTACCTGCATCTTCCTGGGCGATGGCAGGGCGTATTTGCTGTCTTAGATAGAGTTCCTCCAGCTGGGGGTTTCTGAAGACATGAGGGAGGTCGAACTGGCAATATTCTGTGTACATAACCCCATCTCAACCAGAGTAGCTCATTATTTAAGGATTCATTTATTTTCGAGATAGTGCACGCATGCACACAGAGTGGGGAGAGGGGCAGAGGGTGAGGGAGAAAGAAAATCAAGCAGATTTCCCACTTAGCAAGAAGCCTGATGTGGGGCTTGATCCCACGACCCTGAGATTGTAACCTGAATGGAAACCAAGAGCTGGCTGTTCAACCCACTGAGCCACCCAGGCGCCCTGGAGTAGCTCACTATTAGTTGGAATTTGATTAAAATTTTGTTAGCTAAAAGTTTTTTCTGTTGCTTAAAAAAAAGATTTTACGAAAACAGGTTGGAAGTATGTGTGGGGGGCAAAGGTAAGTTCCTTGTTTTTCAGTCTGAACAGATCTGTCTTTCCCCCTAGGACCTGGATCTGCGAAGGAGTTGATCAAGTCGATCAATGAAAAGTTTGCTGGGTCCGCTGGTTGGGAAGGCACTGAATCATATCCTTTATTTCAGTATGTTGCTGGATTCTAGAAAACTGTTGTCCCGTTTTCTTTCTAATTCTACCTATCTCCCTATTTCCCTACAACCCCCGGCCCCCACCCTGCTTCTTACCTTTTATAGTAAATTTTGACAGGGTTGTGGCCATTTCTCAGATGACCATTCAGGTCCTTAAGAGTTTTCATTTTGGGGCTTCTGGCCCTTGGCCCTTCCTTCTTGAAGCTTTTCTACCATAGGTAGAATTATTTTCTTTAACATAGCATATGCTGAAGAAGCCAGAGGACAAGAAGCAGCTAGGAGACTTCTTTGGAATGTCCAACAGTTATGCCGAGTGTTACCCAGCCACGTACGTGAGACTGTTAAGGGAGGCTGGGATGGCTGGAGAACAAGTTGTGGGGAGGCATGAAGTGGAAATTCGATTACCTGGGACAGGGGTACTTCTTGGATGAACTGTTCTTTTAGGCGCTTAGTGGGAGGTCTCGGGTGGAGGGGGCTTGGTCATTTTTAGGCATATAGCATCTTAGTTGGGTAGGTTTCTGGATAAAGCAGAGGGGTCTGGGTCTGCACCATCTGTTTAACTGTTGTGTCCCTTAGGATGGATGACATGGCTGTGGATAGTGATGAGGAGGTGGATTACAGCAAAATGGACCAGGTATGGAGTTGGAAGGGTGAGTGGGGAGTCTTGGGCAGTTACTCTTTGGCACATACCCCCTTCCGCATTTCCCAAAAGATCTGTGTCTCATTTTCTGGGCCTTAACCTTCCGTCAGCTGCAACAGTAAGAGCAGCAGCATTGTGGAGTCATGGGAAGCTTAACTTTTAAAGTGCCTGTACAAAATCAAATGAGATAGGCCAAAAATAGATTTATTTTTATTTCCTACAAAGTGCCAGGCTTTGATTTCCACAGTAGGCAGTAAGCAAGCCTTTAGTGCATAAATAGAAAGGGTAGAAGGCATTTCAGTGTAGAAAATAATTGAATTGTATTCTAACCAGGATTGAAATATTCTTCTCTAGTCTTAAAAACAAAAATACTCTAGGGGTGCCTGGGTGGCTCAGTCAGTTAAGTGTAAGACTCTTGATTTCAGCTCAGGTCTTGATCTCAGGGTCATGAGTTCAAGCCCCACGTTGGGCTCCATGCTGGGTGTGGAGCCTACTTAAAAAAGAAAACAAAAAAACCACAAAAACCCTGACACAACACCATTAATGAAGAAATTTCATCTACTTTTTCCTTGTTTCTCTTTACTGCAGTGATTGAGCCTGGTTTAATTCCATCTTGGAGACTTGCTTAACCCTGGTTCTGCCACTTACTAGTTTTATGACCTTGCCAATTTATTTTATTGCTCGTGCCCCAGTTTGCTCATTCATCAGGAGAGTGGAGAGGAATATGGTTCTCTTTTAATAGAGTTTGAGAGAATTAAATACACGTTTAGTGTTCAGAGTAATGCCTAGTATGTAGTAAGTACATAGTAAGCATTTATTATTTATCAGGGTGGGATTTATGAATAAAGAAACAGGATAGTGGGAAACCTGGCTTTAGTAAGGGCTAAAACTCTGTTTTCACTGACATTTCTTCCTTCCCTATCCCCATTCTGTCCTCCAACAGGGTAATAAGAAAGGACCCTTAGGCCGCTGGGACTTTGATACCCAGGAGGAATACAGCGAGTATATGAACAACAAGGAGGCTTTGCCCAAGTGAGTCGGTACTAAATATGGCCAGAGAGTGAGGAGAGGGATGATGGGGTGGGCTAGCCTTCACCAGGTTAGAGGGTGTAGTCTGGCTGAGACATTCCTAAATAGATTGTTTAGTCACAGGGCCATCCGGGAACACCTTGGTACTGCTATGCAATCTCTGGTGCCTTCTTTCCCCCAACTGTCCTTTATTTTTCTCAGAGCTGCATTCCAGTATGGCATCAAGATGTCTGAAGGGCGGAAAACCAGGCGCTTCAAGGAGACCAATGATAAGGCAGAGCTTGATCGCCAGTGGAAGAAGATTAGTGCAGTAAGTGAGATCACCTCTTGGGTGGACTTCAGCTGGAGGAGACACTGGCCCACAGATGCAGGAACAGGCAGAGGGTTGGAGAGCCAAGGAAGTAGGAGAGAAGTCAGGCTTGTGCCTCAGGTGATCTTAGACTGACAGTGTAATTCTTGGTTATAACTGTTCTTTTTTGTAGATCATTGAGAAGAGGAAGAAGATGGAGGCTGATGGGTGAGCACCAGCATTCTTCTTCTGGGGCACTGTGGGAATTGCTTAGAGTATTGATTTTATGCTGACTCACTTCTCCTTCCATTTCAGAGTTGAAGTGAAAAGACCGAAATACTAATTTTCAGTTCCAAGTCCAAAAAGATTCCCCACAAGGATGGGCTCACCAGTGCTTGCTTTCTACAACGCCCCAAAAAAGTTGTAAGATCTCTTCTTGTGAATGTATATAAAATGTTATTGTATAATCATTTAGTTCCATTAAATCTGGTTAACCTACTAAATCATGTCTTCTCTGTTTGAGCATCATCCTTCCCGGGCCCCTGAAGCACTAGGAGGGCTACTAATTCCACTGATGTGTAAAACGCCCATGCAGAAAGTTAGCCCAGTCCTTCTCTGAGCTGTGGTTTTAGATTCCTAGACAGTAAGGATCCTAGCCAGGATTCCTAGTGGAGAAGGAAGTAATGACCTCACGATGGGCAAGAGGTAGATAGAGGAACGTAAGGATGATTGGTCTCCAATGTCAGTCATTCAGGCCCATTTGGGGGCCTGTTTTTAGCATAGAGATTCCAGGGGAATTAGGGTCCACCCAGTGGGCTGCCAGTCTGATCCCAGGGTTATGCAGGACTAGGCTGTAGGTGAAAGCAGCTGATGAGAATCACTTGGGGGAACGAAAGTGCATTTATGCCCTCCTGAGAGCTTTAGTAATTCTAAGCACAAATTGCTGCTTCTTTGGCTGAAGGGATAACCTTGGGGAAGTGCCTTGGGGGATTCCTATGCTAAGCCAGCAGGGTTTGGTGCCCTTCAGCACCCTGAAATGTTTGCCAAGGCCTAAGGCAGATCCCTTGGCCTCTGAATCATTCCATCCCCAACCTTTTCCTCCTCTCTGCTCGTTGCCAGCACTTTGGTCTAGTGCTCATAAGGGTCATCCCTTTTTTTCTGGCTGGATCCCTAGCTGCCACTGCCTGCCCTGAGCCTAAGACCTGTGGCATCAGCACATACAAGGGAAGCTAGAAGGCCACCTTAACCTTTGCCTTGCCTTTGGTCACTTTCAGCTTGAGAGGGCAAGAGAATTTGAGGAAGGCAGCCTTGTGCATGGCATGTAGGAGGTTGAAATTGGGCTCTGTCTGCAATAGCACCTAGAATGCTAATATCAGACAGTAAAGGACGCCCTGGTTTCATGGTTGTAGGCATTGGTCCCAGTTAACAAAAAGGTCACAGTTAACAAAAAGGCTTAGATGAAGATACCTAGAGGGTCATTAAATTTAAGGCCTGGAGGTTGGGGTGTGTGGCTGGCTCAGTCTGTAGAGCATGTGACTCTTGATGTCAGGGTCCTGAGTTCAAGCCTTGGGCAACATTGGGCAGAGAGCTTACTTAAAAAACAAAACCAAAAAACCTGGGGTTGACTGTCCGTTTAAAAAATCTGTTTCTGCAGGGGAGCCTGGCTGGCTAGCTCAGTTGGCAGAACACGTGACTCTTGGTTGTGTGTTCAAGCCCCGCGCTGGGTATTGAGCTTAAAAATAAAATCAGTTTCTACAAATACTACCAAGCCTGTGGACATGCAAAAAGTCCTGTGGTTGGCCACATGGTGAATGACAAGGACCCCCAACACCACACGGCAACTTTTCCATTCACACAGGACATACAGCTTCTCTGAGGTTCCTCACCTCACTTTCACTTCACATTGATTGAGGGCGCTGGGCATCAGCATAACAGATGTCTTAGAAGGCTTAGAAGAACAGTAAAGTGAGTAGCTTCTTTTCAGTCGCAGGAGCTTGTGCTCCTTCTTTGCGGCACCAGAGCCCATCTTTATGGAACCTGTGATAACCAGAATGTTCAGAACGTCGACTGTTGTGGCCATTTTCCTCTTAAGCAACTCCTTGCCAGCTCTGAGTACTGCTGGCCTAGCCCACTGAGGGTCTGCCGCCAAACCTCAGGACCCGGCAGAGCGCTGTTCCTTTGGCCCGAAGATGTTGCGTACAGACCGCAGCAGTTGAGGCGCGTGCTTGGGCTGCCTGCTGTCCACGACCTCCACTAATCAAATTCTCGCGGTGTGGGCTTTCGCTGCTTCCGGACTAACCTGGAGGCTGCTCTTGGGTGTCACCAAGCCACGAAGGACTGGCGTCCCCCTTTCCTATCCTGAGGGCAGTAAATCATCCTTACTAGTTGCTGGAGGGAGTCTAAAACTGTCAGCATCGATCAGGATGAGGGGAAAGGACTTAAAAAGTTCCCAGCTTTACGTGACGTGCCCAAGGTCAGCACTGACAGTCGCGCCGTCTACCTAGCCCAGGAAAGAGCCACGGTAACGCGGACAAGGATAGGGGGCTCACCTTTAGGGCCCGGCCCCTGGGATCCACCGCACCCACTGGCCGCGGCGGACCCCGCCTTTTCCCCCCGTCTGAGCGCCACTTCCGGCTCCGCCCACAAGCCGGAAGTGGCTCTGGGCCACTCCTCCAAGTCAGTGGGAGGGTTTCGGGTTCACCGCGCGACTGTTGAGCAGCTCGAACCCTTCGGTGCATGGACCGCACGTGTGAGGAGAGGCCCGCCGAGGATGGGAGCGACGAGGAGGACCCCGACTCCACGGAAGCCTCGGTCCGCATCCGAGACACCCCGGAAGACATCGTGCTGGAAGCACCGGCCAGCGGGCTTGCGTTCCATCCGGCCCGTGACCTCCTGGCGGCGGGGGACGTGGACGGGGACGTGTTCGTGTAAGTGCGGGGCAGGGCTCAGGGCTGCGGGATCTGGAAGCTCCCTAGAGATGGAGGTGGGATGAGGAGAGAAATGTGCAGGGAGACAAATCTTGCAAGACTCATCTGGTCCGATTCGTTCAGTAACATTTGGTTTTAAGCCAGTTACCACACAAATCTCTTGAAATAACTGAAAGGAAAACAAAGTGGCTGGAATATCCTGACGAAGCCCAGAGACAGGAGTAGGACAAGAAGGCATTCAGGACACTGTTATTTTTCATTGGATTATTATTATATTGAGCTTGAAACGGGCTGAACGCCCCCCACCCCCGCTTTGCTTCTTGCCTGCTTTTAATTGATCTTTCAAAACCACAAATCCAACCACCTTTCTTAAAACCCCTCACTAGTTTACCTTTGTTTTTAGGATTAAGTCAAAACTCCTTAATCTGGTTTATAGGGTTTCAGCCATCTGGTCCTCGCTCGCTTTCCCCTTACTTTCTGTGCTCATTCATTCTTACCTTTTTAATATATCTTAAATCCTCAACTCTTTTGCAGGTTATTTCTTCTGCCTAGAAAACCCCTTTCCCCCACTTGTACCCACTATCCCTGAGTTCTCAACATCTCTACACTCACCCTCCATTCCCCAGACTAAATTAGATTACCCATTAGATGCTGCTGAGTTGGCACCAGAGAGCTTTCCCTCATAAACTTCCTAATGATTTTTAATCCTACACCCATTTGTGTCATTATTTGAATGGTTGTCCCCTTCACTTAAAAAAATGTTTTTCAAACTTTTTTGACCTCGCCCCACACCAAAAGTAATTTTTATGTGTGATGCACCCTGATATTTTCTGGTTTATTACATTGTTATTGCAGGCACACGGACATAAAATGCTGATCGTAGTGATCGTAGCTCACTAATGGGTCGTGACTGGAGTTTGAAACACTTTTCTGTCGTCTGTTTTGTTCTCCTTTGTATCTCCTGCTTCTAGACGACGGTCGTGCTCAATACAAACTTGATTTTGAACGAGAGAAGTAGGCTGGGAGCAGTAAAAAGTCATTGAAGGTTTCAACCAGAAGAGTTGTGCTGTCAGATTTACTTAATGACATTTAACCTCAGTCTCCTCCTTAGCTTCAGTCACCTTGGGCAAGTTAACTTCTATATTTTCATATTCAAAAATGGGAAAAATACAGGCTCTGAGATATTGCAGGTTTGGCTCCAGACCATCGAAGTAAAGTGAGTCACACAAATTTTTCGGTTTCCCAGTTCAAATGAGTTAAGTACACACTATACTGCAGTCTATTAAATGTGCATTAGCATTATGTCTAAAAGACAATATACATACCTTAGTTAAAAAATAGTTTATTGCTAAAAAATGCTAACCATCATGAGTGAGTCATAGTCACTGGGCACAGATCACCATAACAAATATAGTGAAAAAGTTTGAAATATTGTGAGAATTACCAAATGTGACAGAGACACAAAGTAAGCAGATGCTGCTGTAAAAATGGCACCGATAGACTTGCTCCATACAGGGTCGCCACAGACCTTCAGTTTGTAAAAAATGCAGTGTCTGGGAAGCACAATAAAAAGAGATGTATCCGGATCTACCCTGCAGAGCAGTCAGGCGTATACGGAGTTCAACAAATGTGGGTGCCTTTCTACTACTGTTCATACTTACTTTACTTCATGCCAGACAGTTGGGAGACACTCTGGACCTCCACCATTACTCACATCGCCATTGCTTCGGTTTGTCTCCTCTTCCCTTCCCTCAGCCACTGCCTTTTGTCAGGCTTCTGACTTCTCCCATGATCATTTCAAAGAGGTTCCTTTTCCCATAGCATTAAATTCATACTTCTGCTTGGCCCATATGGTGCCAAGTCCAGTCCAACCCATCTTTCCAGATTCAGCCATTTCACTCTCCTGCCACTAGAACCCTCCTCATTCCCTGTCTCTGCCCTAGAAGGGACACTGATATCTGCCTCACTATCTGCCAGGTTAACTCCCCAACTCTTCATGACCTAACTCACATTTTGACCTTAGCTTTCTAGGGCTCTTTTCTCATGCTAGGCACTGGGACAGAGCAAATAAGCAGCCCAGTTCTGCTCACCTCAAACTCCCTGGCAATAAAGCACTTTGTCATCTGGCCCTTTTTGAAGATCTGCTCTGAGGTAGGCGCTGGGGATATACTCTGGACAAGTACTTGCCTCAAAGCTGAGCTTCCAGGCTGGCCCTTCTCTGTTCCACCTCCATTTTGATCCTGCCTCCTTTCCAGCATGTGACCACACTGTGCTGTAATGAGTTTTAACTTTCTTTAGCTCCTACAGACCTGGAGCCTTGTCTTATTTTTTGTTTGTCAGTTCAAACTCCTGGGGCTGTTTTTTTTTTTTTTTTTTTAACATTTTGTTTATTTGAGAGTGAGAGACTAAGAGCACAAGCTGGGGGAGGGGGAGAGGGTTAGGGAGAGGGAGAAGCAGACTCCATCCCAGGACGCTGGGATCATGACCTGAGCCAAAGGGAGATGCTTAACTGACTGAACCACCCAGGAGATGCTTAACCGACTGAGCCAACCCAGGTTCTTCTGTCTTTAGCACGTATTTCATGCGCTCCGTAGTAGTCCAGACCTAATCTAATCTTTCCCCAGGCTGGGGCTTTTAAGGATGATGTGGGGTCAGTTCACAAAGAAGTCCTGAGCAAATGTACTTTGAATTAAAAAATGAACATTTGAAAATGGACAAATGGGATGGTAAGCTCTTTGGGTTTGGTGGTATACATGCAGCAGTTCCTAGATAGGCCGAACGTTGACTAGTTGGCTTTTATATTTCATGCTGGCAGGGTGTGGAGTCATTCACTCTCTTCCTCCTCCCCCTAGCTTTTCCTACTCATGCCAGGAGGGAGAAACGAAGGAGCTCTGGTCTTCAGGTCACCACCTCAAATCCTGCCGAGCCGTGGTCTTCTCTGAAGATGGACAGAGTGAGTATTGGGCAGGGCAGCCAGCAATTTGGTGGCAAGGGAGCAGTGAGCAGCACCATGACCTGGGCACCTTTCCCCCCAGAACTTGTCACTGTCTCCAAGGACAAAGCCATCCATGTTCTAGATGTGGAGCAGGGCCGACTGGAAAGACGCATTTCCAAGGCTCATGGGTAAGGGGAGCTAATTGTGTGTTGAGGTCAAGGGTAAGGTGGTAGGTTCCTCCCGGGACAAAGATGCTTCAGGAAGCTCTGTATCTCTAGTGCCCCCATCAACAGTCTGCTGCTGGTAGATGAAAATGTCCTGGCCACTGGGGATGACACAGGTGGCATCCGGCTCTGGGACCAGCGGAAGGAGGGCCCCTTAATGGATATGCGGCAGCATGAGGAGTATATTGCCGACATGGCTCTGGACCCAGCCAAGAAGCTGCTGCTTACAGCCAGGTACAGCCTCAAAGCTGCTTCCCTTTCCCTTCCCTGTTAAAGCGCCCTCCTTCAATGGGAGCTTTGGCCAAGCCTGCTGCTCTGCTCTTTCTACAGTGGGGATGGCTGCCTGGGTGTCTTCAACATCAGGCGACGCCGGTTTGAACTGCTCTCAGAGCCTCAGTCTGGAGACCTGACCTCTGTCACTCTCATGAAAGTACATCTGGGTATGGGGGTTTGGGAGTATGATAGGATCTATTCTGACAGGGCTCCACAAACATGGTTTTATTTCCTGCAGTATGGGAAGAAGGTGGCCTGTGGCTCCAGTGAAGGCACCATCTACCTCTTCAACTGGAATGGCTTCGGGGCCACAAGTGATCGGTTTGCCCTAAGAGCAGAGTCTATTGACTGCATGGTTCCAGTCACTGAGAGCCTGCTGTGCACGGGTTCCACTGATGGAGTCATCAGGTGAGAGAAGCCAGGACAGCCCTGAGATCACACGAGGGGCAGACCCAACCAGCCAAGATCCAACACTCTTTTCTCCCTGCCCAGGGCTGTCAATATCCTGCCGAATCGTGTGGTGGGCAGTGTGGGCCAGCATGCTGGGGAGCCCGTGGAGAAGCTGGCCCTCTCCCACTGCGGCCACTTCCTGGCCAGCAGTGGCCACGACCAGCGCCTCAAGTTCTGGAACATGGCCCAGCTGCGGGCTGTGGTAGTAGATGACTACCGCCGGCGCAAGAAAAAGGGAGGGCCACTGCGGGCGCTGAGCAGCAAGGCCTGGAGCACAGAGGACTTCTTTGCAGGACTGAGGGAAGAGGGTGAAGACTCCACAGCTCAGAAGGAAGAAGAGGAGAGTGAGGATGATAGTGATTGAAAAGATGAGCTGAATCTCAAGATAGGTCCTCACTGGGCAAGTCTTGCTTCCAGGCTGGATACCCAGAGAGGCTACGAACTTCTAATCTCTTGCGCATGTGCGGAGATGCACAGCTGGAGGCTCAGGACTGAGGGTCCTGACGGGAGGAAGTACTCGCTCCGCGGCAGCCGCGCCCTCTGCCAGAGTCAGAGAAGCCCACAGCTGGGGCAAGACAGCACGGACACAGGTGTACACCAACCAGGGGTTTAATATAAATACAACCAGCATAGAAAAACCCAAAATCACACATACACTATAACCAGAATGTCAAGTAGTGGGGACAAAAGGCAGATTTCTGACCCTCTGGCTCAGCCAGCCTCCAAATAAAATCAACAAAGATGACAAACCAAAGTAAGAAGTGAGATTCATACTAAGCTGTGGGAGAAGAGGGGGTGTTTGTGTGTCTATCACACACAGAACGGCCAAGGAATCCCACGGGGCCAAGTCAGAGCCTGGGCCAGGAGGGGGAGAGCAAGGTCCCTCACCACAACTTAGCCAAACCCGAGCTTTCCCAGGTGTGCTGGGGCCCTGCCCCAGCGGGAGGCTGCGTCAGAGGTAGGGCAGGGCCCGGCTCCTCCTCTTCGAGATCAGGTGGTGGCTGCCTAGGCCTGCTGGGCTGGGGACTGACACAGGTTCTGCCAACTCGTTCAGGCTGCCTGTGAAGAGGACGGGGTCACTGCTTAACCATGGCACCCGCCTCAGCCGGCCGTAAAAGGCTGGCTCCGGACTCACTCAGCGCCTCTAGCAGCCTTGCAGACACCGCATCCTTAGCCACCTCGTGCCCATCCTGCCCATCCGGGGCCAGCACAACCCAGATGAGGCCGCTGAAGGGCACCGGATGCCCAGGGACCACCACCTGGTACCAGAAGCGGTGCCAGCCGGCAGGGCCTGTGCCCAGACACTTGGTGAGGAACACAGGGCTGCCCAGCTTCATCCGTTGGCACAACAGCTGCAGGGCAGCCCGAGCCCCCTGGGACTCTAGCTTGTCCCTGGCTGGGGCCAATCGACTGCCCTCTGGCTGTAGGCACTGCAGTGAGGGACCCACAAGCTGCTGGCGGAGTCGCTGCTTCAGGTCTGGCTTAAGCCACTCCACTGCCACCTGTTCTCCGCAGAGGCGTGACTGCCCTACAGGAAAGAGAGACAAGGGGAGGTCTAAGCCCTGGATCCAAGCTCCCAGGCCCTGGGAACCCTTTGGAGTCTACAAGGCCTGTTAAATTTCTAGCCTTCCCGTTTCCTGGTGGCGTGACCTTGGGCGAGTTAACTTCTCCAACCTTCATTGTGTTTCTTTGAAAAGGGGGTGTAGTATGCTACCTTCTAAGTTTCCGTACTGGAGTGCTGGGGGATGCAGGCTTTGTCTACCTCATAACCATCATAATAGCTAACCTTTACTGTGATTACCTTTACTGTGAGCCCTTTTCACGACTCAGGCAATGTGCTAAATGTCACCTAATTCTCACAACAGCCCGAGGTAGGAAGTTCTATAGTACATAAAAGGTAGACTCAGTAGGACTGCCTAGGGCGGATTTAATTTCTCTCCAAACCCTCTCTTCATTTCTAAAGAGGGAGATAATTCTGTGTTTCCTGGGAATGTTGGAGACTAAGTTATGAGATAATGCATGGGAAATGTTAACGTAGGTGGTACCTGGTGGCACCAGTGGAAATTAAAAATCTCAGGTCATATATAGTATGACGTCGAAAACTCAGGCATTCTTAACCCTACGATCTTGCTTTGCCCTCTATGCTGACGGGTAAAGTTCATGGCGAAATGTGTGCGGCCCCTACCAGCGGCCCCCCGCAGCCTCGCCCCCCTACCTTCCACCAGGGCTTTTTTGGCCATGGCGGCCGCGCGGTGCGAGTTGAACTTGAGCAGCGCAATCTGCGCGGGCGCCGGCCCGGGGCTGGGCATCAGCAGCGCCTCCTGCAGGCCGGAACCCAGGGGCTGCAGCGCGAGCAGCAGCGCGCGGCGGCTCAGACCCGGAGGCAGCCCGTCCACACTCAGCTCGCACTTCTCGGTACTGCGGCACACGAGCAGCGGGCAGGACGGCCGCAGCGGGTGGTTGTGCAGCGTGGCGATGGCTGCCTGCGCGCCCCGCCGCGAACTGTAGCGGGCGTAGGCGAAGCCGCGGTTCAGGCCGCTGAAGGTCATCATCAGGCGGAACTCGTAGAGGCGGCCCACGCGCTGGAACAGTGGGATCAGCTGGTGCTCGTAGACGTCCTGAGGCAGCCGCCCGATAAACACCTCCGACCCGGCCGGCGGCGGGCTGCCCACCCAGCCTGGGGAAGGGGCGGGAAGGGGCACCGTCATCCTACGGGACGGTTCCGGGTGCGGGCCAGGGAACCCAGCGCGAGAGGGCCTGTGCGCAAACGTCTGTGAAATGGGTGCAGCACTCGCACCCCGTGTCGTTGGCATAACTGGGTGCCTGAGCTAACAACGGGGCTGGCACAGAGTAGGTGCACCTTAAGGCTGGCTCCCTCCCTTGAGGAGGCTAGGTGGGTGGGCGGAGAGCCACAGACAAGTTTCCTCAGCTGCTTGACTGGAGGGGGTGCAACGGACAGAGACTTCTGCCAGCAGAGCACTGGGACAGGCCCCTCCCCCAGAGGGTGCGGGTCGGGACCGTCGAGGCTGGTGGAGCCCGGCCGAGGTAGGGCTGGGGCTACCGTACCTGGGGGTGGCCCGCCATACTTCCTCTGCCCGTTCACCTGCACCAGGCGGATGCCCGTCTCCCTGACCCACGCCTCCAACGCCGCCTTGTTCTCTGGATTCACCCTCTCACACCACAGCTGAAGGCGAAAGGGCAGGTTGGAATGGCGGATCGCCGCGCCCGCCCCACCTCGCCTGTGCAGCCGGAGCCCAAGGGGCCACTTCTCCCTGCGCAGGTGGCACTTGTCGAGCCCCTCTTGCCAGCCACTTACCTCACACTCCCGCTTGGACTGCATGGCTCTCCCTCCTGCTCGTTGGTACCCCCTTTATAACCTCCTCCGCATCTGCCTCTGGAAGCTTCCCTACTCCTCCTCCCCCCAAGCTCTCATTGGCTCTGAACGCGACCCCGCCTCCCAAGGGGGTGGGGGTATCCACTGCACGTGCGCCGCGGGAACCTCGGACCCTCAGATGAAAGCTGGAAACCTTAACCGGTGAGTGTGCCACAGCCCCACCTCCTAGGGCATGGATGTGCGCTGGAGCCAGGAACCTCGGCGGCGCCCTTGACCCTGGGCAAATGCCCGTGGGGCCTACTGTAAGTCTTTCTCCCCACTTTCCCACCGCTCGAGCGGTTGGAATGCAAGGCCCAGGCTCCCAAAGGGAAGGCAGGGCTAGGCAACAGCGACGCAGGCAGGCTCCAGTGATTGAGTCATTTTATTGGACCTTTAAGGATTGGTTGGGGGAAGCATTCCCTCCATCTGGTTAGGGTCCTGCAGGGGAGACCATCTTAGGCTCGGTCCCTGGAGCACAGCCTGGACTAAGCCTCCAGGACCTCCTATGGAAAAATGGTGTAATCCCTGGCCATTTTTGCCAGTGATTACCAATAAAATACTTATAATAAAAAGTCTCTGTTCTGACCACTGTTCAGGTCTTCCTGCTGGAACAGAAGTGTGCAAAGCTAAGTATATATGCAGAGTCTTGTCTTAGTCTCAAATAGTGCCAGTCCCACTTCCCGATAGTTTGCTCAACTCAGCAGATGCAAAGGGGCTGGCTTGTTCTCCTTTTGATTTCTTCCACAAGATCTTCTCTTCGGACGTCCACCTGGCCAGGATGGGGAAAGAAGGTGGTATGAGCATCTCAGACTCCATTGCTCCTAAGTGCCCATTCCTTCCTCTGGTCATCAGGCTTGGCTTAGCTGGGAGCAGGAACGCAGGCAAACACAGGCAAAAAGTAGATAGTGCTTCTTGGGGGAGCCAGAGACACAGGGTATAGATGAGGTGGGACTCCTACCCTACCACGACCATAGTAACAGGTGAGCCCTTCGGTCCTTTCCAAGTGGGTACTAACATGAGTGCTAGGCTTTTGCTTGGGCCTTGATTGGGCATGGCCTGCCAAAATGCCATACACTCCCTCTCCCTAAGCCCTCCTGCCCACCTACCTACCTCTTCCCTGCTGGCCACTGAGCGGAGCTTGATGACCCCGTCCTTGAGCTCCTGCTCACCGATGATGGCCACCAGTGGGATGCCTGCCTCCTCACAGTATGTAGAGCAGCTCTGCCTGCAGGGGATCAGGGCAAAAGATGAAGGATGGCTTCCACCATCCTCAGGGACAACTTCCTTGGGGCCCAACTGCTCTTAGTTCTCCTCCATGAAGTTGCTATGGATGAGCTTTTATTTAGTTTGTTCCCCTCACTCCCAAGTTTGCTGCCACCCTGGGGCTGGCCGCCTCTACCTTGATGCCAGCATCCCAGAGCTCCGAGACGAGCCTCAGTCTCTCCTCCAGCAACTTCTTCTGTGCAGATGCTACAAGCACTTGTGTCTCTGTGGTCCGCACCTTCTCCTCCAAAGCCTGGGGAAGGGGCAGGTAAGAGTCAGAGAGCTGGGCTACTTCAAGGAGCAAACAGAGCAGGCTGTTGTCAGGATTCTGAGACATCAGGCCCAACTGCATGAGCTCCGCCAGGACAGGGGCCCAGTCTTCTGCCCTAGCAACTGGGAGTAAGGTTGCTCCTGGAAGTGAGCTGACTGGCTTGTACATGACTTGCCAGAATGGGTAACGTAGGGCAAAAGCTAAGGTGGTTTAGGTACAATAACTTCAAGCTTGTCTCCTTTCAGTACCTTACAGGTCCGCAAGAACACTCACACAGAAGTGATACTGTGAGCTCACCCGGTTCCCACTTGCTGTCTGCCCAGTCAAGAGACTGTGCCTCTTACACTTCAGCCATAGGGCCCAACCCAGGGTGTGGGCGGACAGGAGGAAAGGGAGAATGCTGCTGCTGCCCCTTGTCTTTTTCTGGAAAACTATTTTCATAGTTCTTAAGAACATAAGATGCCTACTGGAACAGTGACCTCAAATGGAAAACATGGGTGGTTTTGGCTCCAGAGAAAAGGATGGGAGCACTGGGAAGATTACTGCTAGAGAATTCCCCAAGGGATGAAATGCAGCCAGCCAGATAAGAGCAGCAGCAAAGGAGGGCCTGAGCCATGAGGACCTTCCCTGGTGTTACTCTAGGGACCAGAGAGTCAAGATAGCCATCTGAAGGACCCCAAGGCCTCAGGTACATGCTTACCACTTAGAGAAAACATCAGAGGAGTTACGAGCAAGACTTTGGAGTTAGACTGCGTGGATTCGAATTCTGACCCTGCTACTTAAGAGCTGTACCACCTTGGGCAAATTATGACCTGGAATGCTTCAGTTCCCTTGTCTAGAAAACGTAAATAATACATTTACAGGGCTGTGTAAGAATTTTACTAGATAATGCATTAAAAGCAGTAAGCATTAGTAATAAAATATTAAGCATTCTGTATTCTGAAGAAGTTCCGGGTCTTTGGTTATACCAGCCATGACTTCTGACAGCACTGAGGGAAGCAGGGACCCAGAGGAAAGAATTCTGTGAAGAAAGAATGATCAAAGATCCATAAAGCTGGCCTACAATGGGGGTGGGAGTCTGTGAAAGACAGCAACCATCTTCTCTCCATTTCTTTCCAAAGACACTCCTTGACCAAAACACTACCATTTGCTCCCTTGATCAAAGAAAACAGCGCACATGCCCCCAGTTGCCCACGCCCAGAACGTACCTCTAGCCTCTGTTCCACAATGGAAAAGATCCGCTCCACCCCAACACTGAGCCCCACGCATGGCACCTTGCGTCCTTTAGGGTCGAACATGCCCACCAGCCCATCGTAGCGTCCTCCAGCAGCCACACTGCCCACCCCCAGGGGCTCTTCCCCTGCCCGGACTGGGGTTTGTAGCAGCACCGCCTCATAGATCACCCCAGTGTAGTAGTCTAGCCCTCGAGCAAGGCTCAGGTCAAAGGAGATCTGTGGAGACAAGATCACAGTCAGTACCAGATGAGGATCAAGGATGTGAAACCCTGGAGCTCAGCTAAGGTGTCCACCCCCAGCCTGACTCACCTTGTCAGGGATGCCAAACAGGGTCAGGTACTCAAACAGTAGTTTTAGGTCTCCCAGGCCCTCCAAAGCCTGTTTGTTTTGGGACAGTTCAGGATCCTGGAGCAGCTGTTCCACCAGGGATACCCCACCTGGGGAGACATCATTTGTGAGCCAGACTGACTGACAAGAGCAAAAAGGTAGAGGCGCTCTCTACCTTTTTGCCTGGACTACACATGTATCCATGTGTGTATATACCACACACACACACACACACACACACACACTCAGTTTTGGCCTAAGATTTGAAGCCAGGTAGATGGCTGTTGGAGATGCAGGGTCTGTTCCTCACCATGCTGCTGGACATAGTCCCCAATGCGGTCAGCCACCTCGGGTGCGAGGCCCTTCTCTCCCACCATCTCGTTCTTTACTTCCTCCCAGGACACCTAGGCAGACAGATAGCAATAAGGGACCCCTGGGTAGTTCCCCACTGCAGAGCAAGTGTGGGCCCTCCTGAGGGGGCAGTTTTGGAGCAGAAGCTGCCTTTCACCCTATATTCTGGCGCTAATCTTCCTTTGGTGAGCACAGAGGCAGGCTCCCCCCTCCTGATCTTGTTTTACGTTTCTCAGAGCAGGGTGGGATCTGAGAAAAGAAGAGTGACGTGTTTAGGTCATTACCTTGTCCAGCTTGTCCACTGAGGAGCAGATGGTCCGGAACTTGCTGTCAGGAACACCACAGACGGCAAACATCCCATCTAGGATGCGCCGATCGTTCACCTGCAGGGACCCAAGGCACAGTGAGGAGAGAATCTCTTAGTGTGACCGTCAGTAGTCTTGGTCACTTGGGCTACTGGTCTCTCTGCACAAGGATCTTCTCCTATGAGAAGCTAGGCCCACCTGTGCCCTCGTAAACCCATTCAGCTCTGACCTTGACCAGGAAGTCGCCTATCTGAAGGGAACTCAGGATCTCACACATGATCTTCAGGCACTCTGCATCAGGGATCATGGGGTCAAACTGTCCAGCAATGTCGAAGTCCTGCAAGGAGATGGGTAGGTACAGTCCTCAGGGTTTTAACCTTCTTAAGGGTGGGGTGGGGAAGGGGGTGAAGACAAGGCCCTGGGCGCTCTGCTTTTTCCCTATAAAGGCCTGTCTGCACTCTTGCACACACCACCTTCTTCATTATCTGTGCGATCACCAACCTAGAGGAAACTCCCAGCATCCTGGGGTCTCTTACCAGTCTTGGTTTCCCTTCTGTCTACATTCCTTCATTATCTCACTCATCCACTTTTCCTTATTTTCTCCTAGCATTGTGGGGGCAAATATATGTGGCCTTACTCCTTAGCCATTTTCTCTATTTATTCAGCAGCTCTGCCACCACTCTGGATGATCTGCTACTTCCAATCCAATTTCACCACCCTTTGCTGTGATCCAATCACTGTGGTTTAATATAAAGAAAACTGGCCCAAGAGTTCCACTCCGGACTTTGGCTTTCTTATCCCTATGATCTCTTAATCCTGCTCAGTCTCAAGTTGACTGGTAAGTAAGATGGGGAGGATATGCCCTATCCTCTACATGAAAACACTCAAGACACCTGAGGGTTAGCACCGTGCGGTGCGTCCAGTTTGTTCAGTACAATATAAATACTCAGTAGATTCTGCTACGTTGAGGGAGGGCCAAGTAGCCCATCACGCCTCACATACTCACACACTGATAGAATTCCCGATACCGGCCGCGGGTCATGGCTGGGTTATCTCGCCGATATACTTTGGCTATGTGGTAGCGTTTAATGTTGGTCAGTTTATTCATTGCCAAGTACCGAGCAAAAGGAACCTGATAACAGTTAAGGAGAAAGCCCCCTCCTCACACAGTTTTTCGGCGGTTGATTATCACCACCAACAGAAGCTGGGGTCTCTGTGTGTGAGTAAAACCACAACCTGTAAGATTAAGAGCATTTCTGAACATCAGAATCGACTTTGGCAGCACAGCAGAAGTCTCAAACAAGATTAGGGTTCCTCTCTCTTTGGTTAGTGTCTCCCCTGGACTATGCTGAGCACAGGAGGGGGCCGGGCAGATAGGCCAGAGAGCAGAAAAAGGTCTCCATGTAGGATTTCTGAGCAGAAGATTCTCTGACATAGCTTGGAGATAAAGGAAATGTTCTGTGGGTCAATTAAGGAGAACTCTGTCCATTGGACAGGGCAGGGGAGAGATATTCTGGAGCCAAGGGATTATTGAGTTGGAACTGGTTCCCACCATAAAGCTGAGGTCTCACTCGGGATTCTGAAGACTTTTAATACGTTCTGTTTGGCTAAAGTCCCATTTCTGGTTTAAAGAAATAAGCATCATATTTAATCCCACCTATGTGTGGGTATCCCCAAACCTGAGGCTAGAAATAGCCCCAGCCCAATGAGAACCACTGATCCAAAGTACCAAGAGCCCAAGTTTAGAAAGATACAGTGAGGTCATAGCGAAGGGACAGGAGCTCTCCACCCTGGTCTTTCAGGTCATAGATAAGCTTAGAGTCTTCTCCATACTTTCCAGTCAATGTTTCCTGGAGAAAATATAAAGAAAGGTGGTCACAGTGATAAATATAACAATTTAAAAGGAAGTTTTAAAACAAAAACCCACCATCCTAACATGACTGATCCCAACTTTCTATACTTCTGCTCTCTATCCCAGTGCTTATGTATTTGATATTAACTATAATGAATAGGAAAGACCAATTTCGTTTTCTGCTTATCACATTTCCATTTTGTGTCACAGCTAAAATATTATTTTTAAAAGCTGCATAATACTTCAGTGAAAAGCAGCTCTGTATTTCCTTCCTTCCTACCTAGTGTTACACTGTGAGTTGATTAGGTTATTTTTTTAAAAAAAGTTTCCTAACATTTCAATAAATACACTTCGGTATATAGTTTTTTCTTTGGAATATACATTTTTTGAGGATTAACTCCTAAGAGTAGATTATTAGATCAATAAACTTAAATGTTTTTATGATGCCTAAAGTTTGAACAATGTCAAAAGGCAAAACTGAGATAGCAGTTCTTACCATGTGATGCCTTCAATAAGGTGATAACATATTTCACTTACCAGACTGGCAAAGTTTAAAAAGCCTGAAAATTCCTGGTGTGTAGAATTAGAAAGACTCATACACTGGTGTTATGGGCTGAACTGTGTCCCCTTCAAAATTCATATATTACAGTTTTTTTTGTTTTTTGTTTTTTTAAAGATTTTATTTATTTATTCAACAGAGATAGAGACAGCCAGCGAGAGAGGGAACACAAGCAGGGGGAGTGGGAGAGGAAGAAGCAGGCTCATAGCAGAGGAGCCTGATGTGGGGCTCGATCCCATAACGCCGGGATCACGCCCTGAGCCGAAGGCAGACGCTTAACCGCTGTGCCATCCAGGCGCCCCCATATATTACAGTTCTATTCCCCAGTAACCTCAGAATGTGACTGTATTTGGAGACGGGGTCTTTGAAGAGGTAGTTAAACTAAAATGGTGTCATCAGGGTGGGCCCTAATCCAATATAAGTGGTGTCCTTATAAAAAAGGAAAATTGGCCACAGACAGGGAAGATGATGTGAAGACACTGGAAAGACACCATCTACAGCCAAGGAGCAAGGCCTGAAATAGATCCTTCCCACATGACCCTCGGAAAGAACCATCCCTGCTGATACCTTATCTTGGACTCCTAGCCTCCTGACACTAAATTTGCTGCGTCAGCCACCCCGTCTACCGTACTTTGTTATGGCAGCCCTAGCAAACTAGGAGAATTGGTAAACATAAATGAGTACAATCTTTTGACCCAGCAATTTCATTTCTATGAATTCACCCTGCAAATGAATGCCCACCAGTACCAGACATTGTTCTAAGCACTGAATATATATCAGTGAACAAGACAAAGGTAGTCTATACCCTCATGGATCTTTCCTACTAAGGAGAGGAGACAGGCAGTAGATTAAGGCAAGGAAACAAATTAACAGATAATTTCAGTTAGTGATAGCTCCTCTAATGGAAATAAAACAGGTCAATATGATAGACAAGGGATACTTTAGACAAAATAGCTGGAAAGGACTATTTGAAGAATGGCATTTTAGTTGAGATCTGAAATTAAAATCTTTAATCTCTACTTTAATCTGAAATTAAAGTCAAATAAAGAGCCTGGGGCAAGGGAGTTCAGGAAGAGGGAAGAGCAAGTACAAAAGCTTTTGTTATAAATGGATTTTGTTATAAATGCAATGGTTTTTAACAGGGAGTGATGCAATCTGTTTTTTTTAACAGTAAAGAACTAGAAGCAATATCAGGGTCCATCAACTGGAGAACAGTTACATATTTATTTTTTATATGTATGGTCTGCATGTATCTCAAAACATCTCAAGTACAGGTACCAGGGAATTCATCGCAGATAGGACCATAACAACGTCCACTAACAAGGGCTCTCTTTTGGAAGCCACCAGCCATGACCGCGGCAAATAAAAAGCAGGGCCTCTCCTTCTAAACCAGGCCTGCCCTCCTTCTCATTGGAGAAAATACTGGTCTTTGTCCCCAACAGGAGAGACACCTCTCACTCTCTTGTCCTCTTCTTTGTTGTTTGTATATTCACTCTCCCACCACGCAGTTTCTCCTCACCCATCCCTCACCTTTAGTTCAAACACAGGCGTATCGATTACTTCTGCACCATGACGCTTGAAGCAGCTGACAATTACATCAAACACCTTCTCTCGAACGGCCATCTGCCGGGGACTGTAGTCTCTTGTACCCTTGGAGTCCAAATCAGCCAAAGAACCAGAGATGGGATTTAAAAACAAACAGGGAACATTAAGGTCTAGAAATATAAAAGCATGACCTCGAAGATGACAAATGCAAACACCACCCCAAACTTTTTTTTCTAGGGGCTATGGAGTTGTAAAGCAAGCACAACCAATTCCCTAGTAATTATCACACCCATTTGCTATCACCCTTCTAAATTCTATCCCCTTTTTAAAGATTTTTTTTTTTTATTCGACAGGATAGAGACAGCCAGCGAGAGAGGGAACACAAGCAGGTGGAGTGGGAGAGGAAGAAGCAGGCTCATAGCAGAGGAGCCTGATGTGGGGCTCAATCCCATAACGCCGGGATCACGCCCTGAGCTGAAGGCAGACGCTTAACCGCTGTGCCACCCAGGCGCCCCTATCCCCTTTTTAGAGTGGTTCTATTTTCTAGAATTCTTAGGCTATTTTCTTTCTTTCTTTAGAACACTATTTTCTGAGAAGTTTTCCTAAAAACTTTTTCTGTGATACCAGAACATTTTCCTTCCTAAGAAAAAACATCTACCTGATGACAGGTATATAACCAACTCAAACTGGCTTAGCTAGTTGAATTCCAAATTTTATAAGTAACACTTTCCCCCAGCATAACTTAAAAAAAAATTCTAATAAATACTATTTGTTCTCTAATTTGTTTCTAATAGGCCTATGACATAGGCTGGGCAGATGCCTTTTATGGATGAATTACAGGACACTGAGAAGTTACATCATTACCTAAGGCTCTAAGCAGGTTCGTGGCAGTCAGGACTAGAACCCTGTTCTTCCAGATCAGACCTTCTGATCTGGGTGTTTACACCATACTCTCAAGTCTTTGGTCTCAGGACCTCCTTAAACTTTTATTATTTATTAAGGACCCCAAAGTGGGTTATGCCTATCAAAGTTTATTGTATCAGAAATGAAAACTGAACATTTAAGAATATTTATTAATTCACTTAACAAATAGTAAATCCATTACATGTTAACTTAAATAACATTTTAGGAAAATGTAACTACTTCCCAAAACAAAAAAAATTTGATTTAATTTTTGCAAATCTTTAATGTCTGGCCTAACAGAAGACAACTGGGTTCTTATACATGCTTTATGCATTCAATTCTGTTGTGATATGTTGTTCTGGTTGCATAAAGAAAATCTAGCCTTACAAAGATGTGTAATTGTAAAGGAAGGAATATTTTAATAAACTTTTCAGCTAACTGTAGATATTCTTCTTAAACTACACCAAAATCCAACAAATGGTAGTTTCTTAAAGATTGGTTGCAAGGTGGAATCTGAAACTTCTTTATCAATGAACTTTTCCTACTGTTACATTAAAATCCATTACTTATATATGGTAACCAGAATTCAGAGAGACAGAAAGTAGAACAGTGTTTACCTGGGAGCTGGAGGGAGGGTAGAGGGGGGAGTTACTGCTTAACTCATATCATACCAGGTTGGTATGATAAATAAAAGTTCTGGGGATGGGGGCGCCTGGGTGGCACAGCGGTTAAGCGTCTGCCTTCAGCTCAGGGCGTGATCCCGGAGTTATGGGATCAAGCCCCACATCAGGCTCCTCCACTGTGAGCCTGCTTCTTCCTCTCCACTCCCCCTGCTTGTGTTCCCTCTCTCACTGGCTGTCTCTATTTCTGTCAAATAAATAAAAATAAAATCTTTAAAAAAAAAAAAGTTCTGGGGATGAATAGTGGTAATGGTTGCATAACAATGCGAAACTACTTAATGCCACCAAACTGTATACTTAAAAATGGTTAAAAAGGGGACGACTGGCTGGCTCAGTCGGTTAAGCGTCTGTGCTCAGCCCAGGTCATGATCCCAAGGTCCTGGGATTGAGCCCCACATCGGGCTCCGTGGTCAGCGGGAAATCTACTTCTCCCAGCTTCTCTGCCCACCCCCCCGCCCAGTGCTCTCTTACATACGCTGCTCTCTCTCTCTCTCTCTCTCTCAAATAAATAAATAAATAAATAAAATCTTTAGAAAATGGTTAAAATGGCAAATTTCATGTTACATATATTTTACCATAATTTAAAAAAATATCAATCACTCATCTTGTACTTTGAGATTTTTTATTTATTTATTTGACAGAGATAGAGACAGCCAGCGAGAGAGGGAACACAAGCAGGGGGAGTGAGAGAGGAAGAAGCAGGCTCACAGCGGAGGAGCCTAATGTGGGGCTTGATCCCACAACGCCGGGATCACGCCCTGAGCCGAAGGCAGAGGCTTAACCGCTCTGCCACCCAGGCGCCCCCCATCTTGTACTTTGAATCTTTTACCCATGCATGATTTTAGAACATTATACATTGGTCATGTGGAAAATATTGGTTCACTGATCAATTATACAGATCTGCCAAATATTTACACACTTCATTATATCCGAAAACACATTTGTTAATATCAATACAGATCTCACCTGGGAAGTCTTTAACTACTATATTGAGAAGCCGTCTAGATCATGGAGAAAGATACAAGTTCCCTAAAATCCTAACTTTCACTTGAATGCTTGAATTTTATCACTGGCAACAAATATTGTCAGATGTTTTCCTTGAGGTGACAAAACTCACTTCATTTTCCTCAAGACGTCTGCCAAATACCCAAATCTTTAAAACAACAGTTTGTCTTTCAGTTTTTCTTTCAAATAAAAAATGTCTTCTGTGAAAAAGATAGCTAGTTAGCTTAAACTCATGCAACAGCACAAGCGTTTTTCCTACTTTGAAATGCAGCACAAGTGCTTTATGTATACTTACAATTACATCACACAGGATACTACAAAAGAGAGTACTCAAGGGTTGAGATTCAATAAAATGAGTAATTTTTACTGTTTTATCAAGGACATCCCTAAGTAAAACTGGTTTATTTTTATTTTTATTTATTTTACTGCGAGTGCATGAAAGTAAAGAACATAATGGCTATGAGAATAGTGTAGCGCCACTGTCATGTTTCATTCTAAGACACCAGCGGTTCTACTCGCCAGTGCTTTTGCATCTTCATAGCAAATGTGGTCACAAAGGTAAATAACGTTTCAGTTTAATCATAAAAATACTTTTGACCATAAAAACCTCTTGAAAGAGTCCTGTCCCCATGATACTGGGTTTTCTGTTAATATAAATCACGCATTAAGAAATGTGTTTCAACAAACTACAGTGGATATTAACTCTCCAGTATAATTTCGTTTTCTTTTAAAATAGTATAGAAATTTTCAAACACACATTATAGAGAATAGTATCATACACCACCACGTTATCGATTACCCAGCTTCAATAGCCATCAGCATCTGTTATTTTTACTTTAAGCCCCAACATATTTTTTTTTCCTGGAGTGTTTCAGAGTAAATCCAGACATCATATCAGTTTGCCCCTAAATATTTCAGTCTGATTCTCTAATGCACACGGTTTAAAAATAGCCAAAACACTACAATACCTTTATTACAACCAACAAAACAAACAGCAACCCTTTCATATTATCTAATACCCAAGCCATGTTTAATTTTCCCCAATTGCCTCAAGAATACTTCTTTTTTTTTTTTTTTTAAAGATTTTATTTATTTATTTGACAGAGAGAGAGAGAGACAGCCAGCGAGAGAGGGAACACAAGCCGGGGGAAGTGGGAGACGAAGAAGGAGGCTCCCAGTGGAGCAGGGAGCTCGATGCGGGGCTCGATCCCACACCCTGGGATCACGCCCTGAGCCAAAGGCAGACGCTTAACGCTAAGTCACCCAGGTGCCCCTCAAGAGTACTTTTTTACGGTTGACTTGTTTGAATTATATTCTAAATGAAGCCCATTCACTGTATTTGCTCTTGCCTGTTTAATCCACAACAGCTTCCTTTCCTTTTTTAAAAAAAATGTCATTTATTCATTGAGGAAATTGAATCATTTGTCCCAAAGAACTTTTCATATTCTAGATTTCATTAATAGTATATTCAATGTGTCATTTAATACATTCCTCCATCTCCCATATTTCTGGTAAACTGGTAGGTCAGAAGGCCTGATTAGATTCAGGTTCAATTTTTCTTGGCAAGAATACTTCATAGGTGGTGCTGTGTATTTCTTATTGCATCACAGCAAGAGAAACATAATGTCTGGTTGCCCTACTTTTAGTGATGTTAAGATTGATCATTGGGTTTAAGTGAGGCCAACCTGATGTATCACAAATTCCCCATTAATTTTTCACTAAATAGTTTGAAAAACTATTGATAATCACTGCTTTGTGATTTTACATGTCTCTTTAACCTCTGAAATTATCTGTGTGAGAAAGCAATAGCTCAATGAATTTAGGAGCCCAAAGAATGAACCTTAAAAGGCGACACATCAACACAAGGAAGACCTCTCTCCTTTGGAATCCAATTTCACATACAAATATTCATCGAATTATCTGTTCGGTTCCAGACACCCAGTCTCAGCCTCTCAGGGTAAATAAACCATGTGAACAACTAAAACTCACCAAGAAATGCAATAATAGAGATATATATGAAGTGCCAAGGGAACCCAGATGGAATGGTGAATAGTTCTGTTTACAGAACTTAAAAAGACTGACATCTGAACTGAAATCCTAGAGACTGGGCTAGTAATCTCCAACGTCATTCCACTCCACTCCACTCTCTGTATTTGGTTCTACTCAAACAGGTCTTTTTCTAGTTCCTGGAAATTACCAGGGTTCCTTTCTCCTTCAGGATTTCCATACTCTACCTGAACCTATTTTCATCACACTCTTCCCCTGGCTATTTCCCATTCATCTTAGGTCAATTAGTGTATCACTTCTTCAACGAGGCTTCTTCAGACTCTCTAGTTCTTTCTTATTTGTCTCAGAGAATTCTTATTATTTCTTTATATCATTTATCACACTTTATAATTACATATTCAAGAGGGGATTTTTTTGTCGTAAGTCTGTTTCCTTCAGTAGAAGGTAAACTCCATGAGGGCAGGCCAAATTGTTCACTATGGCATACTCACTGCTTCCTACAGTGCTAGGCATATAGTAAGCACTCAAGAAACATTTACTTAATGAAAGAAGGAGTAGCAGTAGCTGGCATATTCCCTAAGCATCCAGCTGGTCTAGTTTCTGCCATCACTTTGCTAACCCAGAATGACTCAGACTCCAATTCAGCCCAGCGCCCAGAGCAACTGTTCAGAGAAGCAGGGGCATCCACCCTTGGGAGAAGGATTAGGGGCTTTCTCCTTAAAGGAATTATATTTACCTTGGGGGTTTTGAGCACAAACTTCTGTTTCCCTTCATCAGGGCCCATCTGCGCCTTCAGTTTCAGTAGTTTTGCCAACTCCTCCTCGATCTGTGGAGGTAAAGTGGGCGCTGAGCTATCACGTCTGCCACTCCCTTCCCTCCTCAGCCATTCATTTAGTATCCCTCCCCCATCAGAATCTGGGGCAGATCTCTCTCCCCAGGCCCAGCTTCGCTTCTCTCGGGTCCTACCCCGGCCACCTGCTGACCCAGGCCCTGCCCCTCCCTACACTTTCCTCTATGCAGACCACCCAGCTCTATGTTCTCCCTCGCCCTACTTTGGCCTCTTCCCTGCCACCTAGGTCGCACCTGCTCAGCGCTGGCCTTCTGCTGCTTGAGGCCCCGCACGCGCTCTCCCTGAAGTCGCACTAGCTCCTCCAGTGCTGCACGTTCTGCCATACTGCGGCCAACCCGCGCTGAGCGCTGTCTAGATCGGCCGTCGTTACCGCAGCCTCAGCTCGGACAACTTCCGGCTATAGAGTCACTGGTCCGCACGCCTAGAGAGCCTCCGCCGAGCACAACAACCACTTCCGTCTACTACCGGAAGTGCTGAAGCTGAAACGGAGCCTGAGGGGTCCGGAGCTAATCCTCAGGGTTGGGAAGGTGCGGAAGTGACCACCTTTTCGTTGGTGCTACGGGTAACCTCTACAGTCCTCTGCACCCTTACTGGGGTGGGCTGAAATCCTGAAATCCGACCTGCCTCGTTCCCAGGTCCTTTGGCTCCTGTCTCGGAAAGGCGGCTTCCTGTTACACGATGCCCCCGTTGGGACTCCTGCACATGAGGGCCTGGGCTTCACTGTTTAGCCGGCTCCTGCGGCCGCGCGGTGTTGTGTGCATCAGGGAGGTCCATTTTCATAGCCAGGTGAGCCAGACTGAGTGTTCTGTTGGGGCAGGATATCCAGGTATGAAACATGGACTCGCAGCCTGCAGCCCTGTAGTACAGTCGGGTTTTTTGAGTAGTTTACCGGTCCTGAGCTAAGCATTTTAGATGCTTTGTCATTTAATCCTCATAGCCGTTTTGAGAGGTTAGGATTATTTCCGTTTTACAGTTTAGGAAACAGTCTGCAAGGTAAAATGACTTACGTACGGATACATAGTAAGGGAGCATTTTTAATAGAGGTCCACAATCCCTTATGTGAACCTTTTGGGGTCACATTCTTAACCAAAGTATATGAATATCCCCATTAAGTGAGATGACTGAAGACCCCAGATAGACTGAGTTCACATTAGAGTTTACCTCAAAATGAGCTTCAGAAAGAAACCCCACAAGAAACCGGTTTTTAGAGATTTTTGGATTTTGGAATTGCAGAGGAAGGACTGTGGACTTGAACTGCCATTCTTTGGAGGAGAGAATCCCCCAAAATATGGAACTGCCACACCCTTTGTATCTCTGGAAGGGCATACAGCCTGCTGCTAATAAACAAAATTACCAATTCAGTTTTACTTTGGTAAAGACCCTAGCAGATGCTTTGTGCTATCATGAACATCAGGCTTCAGATCTTTTGTTACTAATTTTCAGTTACAGCATCCTACCAGTCTGATTTTTTAGTTCAATTTGGATATCTATTCCTGTTCACTCCACAAGCATGTTGTGTGCTTTGGGCTTGTTCTCTTCTGTCTTTAGATTACTTTTTCCATGTCTCTAAGCCTAATGACCATTGCTATCTTACTAAAAATTCATGTTTCTGCTCTTTGAGTACGAACTAAGAATTGGAGATCATACTAATCCCTACTCCTAGATGGTTGGTGGCGGTAGTGGTGGGTTGTTCTGTGCCTTCATTGTTCTCAGGTGCTTAAACTTTTCCAGACATTTAAAAACTCCAAATACAGGGTATACATTTAAAAACGCCAAGTATGATAAAGACCTGATCTCATGTGTATTAAGTATATAGTGCAAGTACGATGTATGTTTTGGAGGGAGGCTGAGATTGAAATAGATAAAACAGTGTTCAGGTTGACTGTTGCTCAGGGCCAGATGTCTCTGCAGGTCTGGCCATAGGGCCAGAGATGTCCCAGGTCTGGCCAGTCTTGTGACTCACATCTCACATTCCTTTTTCTTTTGCCAGGTTTCAGAGGCAGTGTTAACGTCCCAACTGAAACCACAGCACGAGAAATCAAATTTTATTATCAAGACACCAAAGGTAATGCCCTTTTCCCCACCATGTCCTATTAGAGTGCCTTGGACGACTGCCCTCCTCTCTGCCTTCCACTCTGCTTGTCTCTTCCTAATCCCTTTTAATGTCTTTTAAGACTGACTTAAAAAAACTTAACTATTCTTGAGATACTGATCAGGCTCAGTCAACTGAACTCAAAGAGATTTCAACTTCAGACTTTCGATTATAGATGTTGTCTTAAATGGCCTTGTTTTGGGTCTGTGTTTTCACTATGGCTGCTTTTGGTTTCTAGGGCACCAGAGATCTTAGTCCCCAGCAGATGGTTGTGAGGGAGAAAATTCTTGATATGGTTATTGGCTGCTTTAAACGTCATGGAGCAAAGAGATTAGATACTCCAGCATTTGAGCTTAAGGTAAAAGGAGAAAAGAGAGTGCTGGAACTCCATTTCTTTACCTGCCTTCAGTTTCCCAAAGAGCTTTTAGCCTGTGTTCTGGGTTCCTCCTTTGAACTGTGGTGGTTTTTGTTTGATCCCTGCAGGAAATGCTCACTGAGAAGTATGGAGAGGACTCTGGGCTAATCTATGATCTGAAGGATCAGGGTGGAGAGCTGCTGTCCCTGCGTTATGACCTTACTGTATCTTTCTGAGTGTTAGAGACTGACATCTCTTTCTAAACCCAGAGGGCTTTCTTTGACAAAAGCAACAGCAGTGCCTCTGGGATCCCGTAGGTCTGTTTGCAGCAGCCTTTACTTCCAGTTCCTCCCAGAAGGCAATTCTGCCAGCAGAGCTTGGCCTAGAGCACTGTCATTTACCTTTATTGTGTATCAGACTCCCTTGGCGAAGATTGCAGAAATGCAGATTTCTGGCCCTTAGCCCCAGATATTAATTCTGTACGTGGAGTAGAGTTCAGCAATCTGCATTTTTTTTTTTTTTTAAGATTTTATTCATTTATTTGACAGAGAGAGAGAGACAGCCAGTGAGAGAGGGAACACAAGCAGGGGGAGTGGGAGAGGAAGAAGCAGGCTCCCAGCAGAGGAGCCTGATGTGGGGCTCGATCCTAGGACTCCGGGATCACGCCCTGAGCCGAAGGCAGACGCTGAACGACTGAGCCACCCAGGCGCCCCAGCAATCTGCATTTTAAATAGTCACCAGGGATCATGAAGAGGCAGGTGGTCCTCAACCTATACTTTAAGAAACATTGACATTAAAAAAAAGAAGAAAGAAAAGAAAGGGAGGGAAGAAGGAAGGAAGGAAGGAAAAGAGAGAAAAGAAAAGAAACGTTGACATAGAAGTTGCAGGCAAATCCAGGTTCTGAAACTTGACTGTTTTGAAGTGGTTGAGAATTGATCTGAATGGGAAGGAATAGCCCATACTTGGAGTTCTTGGGTTATTTCTGTCTCATTCAGTGGGCAGTAGGCCAGCTTCCCCTGCTTTTTTACTGAGCTTGCACTTTTGCTTGGTGGGATTCCTTCATTCCTTTATATATATTGAATGTCAAGCACTGCTAGGCCTTGGGAATAGTGGGAAACAAGGCAGAGAACGTCCTTGTTTTCACCGTAATTGGTTGAGATCCAATTGGTAATGGCCCAGTTCTCCCAAATGTCCGTACACTGGGCCTAAGCTTTGAATGCAGTATGCTTTCTCCTTAACCTGTTTATGTGAGGTCCCTTTTGCTCGTTATCTGGCCATGAATAAAGTGAAGAAGATGAAACGCTACCATGTCGGAAAGGTGTGGCGGCGAGAGAGCCCAACCATAGTCCAAGGCCGCTACAGGGAGTTCTGCCAGTGTGTAAGTGACCAGATGTGGGCGGCATGGTTTGATAGTTTGGGGAGTTACAACCTGGGAACAGCTTGCTCAGTGAAGATTTTTCTTTTCCCTTTTTCTTTGCTGTAGGATTTTGACATTGCTGGTCAATTTGACCCTATGATCCCTGATGCAGAGTGTTTGAAGATCATGTGTGAAATCCTAAGTGGGTTGCAGCTTGGGGACTTTCTCATTAAGGTGAGACCAGGGTTGAAGACTGAGGGGAGAAGTCTGGATTTGGCCTGACGCTCTCCTAAAACATAGGTGAGCCCGGCCTTTAAGCCTGTAGACCTGGGACTTTCTCAGTACAGCTGTTGTGTTTCATCTATATATACTCATGCTATGATATTTTTTTTTCCTGTCCTTTTTATGAGACAGGCTAATAGGGACTGCCATTGTTTTGAGGGAGAGGGCATTGACAAGGCACTTGGGTTATTTCCATTGAGTTCATAGGTCAACGATCGGCGGATTTTGGATGGGATGTTGGCTGTCTGTGGTGTTCCTGAAAGCAAGTTCCATGCCATCTGCTCCTCAATAGACAAACTAGACAAGGTAACTAAAAAGACATGCTTCAGTAGACGACATCAGAGTCTCTGCCCTGCCCTCAAATCTGTACCCCTAGAGAAAAATAAGGAGAAGGTGACTGGAAGTGAGCTTTTTCTGGGGAAGGTAAGGAGATATTCCAAAGCAAGACCTGAGATTCGTCGTGCAGTGGGTTGACTGTGGCTGCATTTCCTAAGCTGCCTCTGACTTTTTTGAGTATAGTGTTAGCTACTCGTGACATTTCCAGTTAGATGAAGAAGGATCTTGGAACTGGGCTAATGTTTGGGTGTTTGCACAGATATCTTGGAATGATGTGAGACATGAGATGGTGGCAAAGAAAGGCCTGGCTCCTGAGGTGGCTGATAGAATTGGTGACTATATCCAATGTCATGGTAAGAACCAGCATTTTCAGAGCTGTGTGATAGAACTGGAGTGAGGGGGATGTGTGTACAACTTCTACCTCTGAAACAGCTCCTTTCCAAAGACAAGCTAAGCGCCAGAGCCTGACCTGAATTTAATTTCACTTTTACTTAGTGTAATAACCACTTTATGTCTTCAGATGGCAAAGGCAGAGGAAGAGAGTCTGGTCATAAGAGATCAGAATTTTTTTTTTTAAATAAAATGAGGAGGATTAGCTGGAGCATATTAAGAATAAATTTGGGTAAAACACATCTGTGTGAGAGCACAGACCTGATTTCTCCCCATATGTCTCCCCAGGTGGGGTGTCCTTGGTAGAGGAAATGTTCCAGGATTCTAGACTATCCCAGAACAAGCAGGCCATAGAGGGCTTGGGGGACTTGAAGCTGCTATTTGAATACCTGACTTTATTTGGAATTGCTGAGAAGGTAAGCTGAGTTGGGAGTGGACTTCCTGCTGAACTTTGGGATTCTCAGGGTCCTGAGTCTTTTTTTGGACTTACTATAGTCTTGTTCCCACAGATCTCTTTTGACCTAAGCCTAGCTCGGGGACTGGACTACTATACTGGAGTGATCTATGAAGCAGTGCTACTACAGACCCCAGCTCAGGCTGAGGAGTCCCTCAATGTGGGCAGTGTGGCTGCTGGTGGACGCTATGATGGGTTGGTGGGCATGTTTGACCCCAAGGGCCACAAGGTGCCATGTGTGGGGCTCAGTATTGGGGTGGAGCGAATCTTCGCCATTGTGGAACAGAGGATGAAGGTAGGTCCTAGGTAGGGGTGGATTGGGCCTGGAGACTAAAAACTCATGTTTGTGGATATACAGTTGGACTGTTTTTCTGATGATTCTTTTTGTCTTTTTTTTTTTTTTTTTTTAATTACTGATGCACAAGAAGTTTTTTATTAGTTTTACTTTCTTTTCTCTCTTTAATCAGACTTCTGGTCAGAAGATACGGACCACAGAGACCCAAGTGTTTGTGGCCACACCACAGAAGAACTTTCTTCATGAACGGTTGAAGCTAATTTCAGAGCTTTGGGATGCTGGGATCAAGGTATTGTAGAACCTATATCCAGGTCATCTAGGTATGTGTAGCCATTTCAGGTGGCCATTTCTACCTAAAGTCTAAGGTGGAACTCAAGACCTTTCTAGTCTTCACTTAAGTGTCTTCTAGTAGGAGGGCTAGCTACTTATTTCTTTGGAAATGCTTGAGGAGTGTGGTTACTTCTAAGCCCCTTATTCTGACTTCACCCTTTTCAGGCAGAGCTGCTGTATAAGAACAATCCTAAACTACTAACTCAGCTGCACTACTGTGAGCACACGGGCATTCCACTGGCGGTCATTATTGGTGAGCAAGAATTGAAGGAAGGGGTAATCAAGCTTCGTTCAGTGGCCAGCAGGGAGGAGGTGAGTGGGGGAAATAGAAGGAATCAAGTATTTTACCTTTCTTAGATTCTTTAAGAAATATGTGTCTTACGGCTGAGGAAATATCTCCAGGGTTAATAGTGTTAAAGATGAATGAAGACCCACGCAGGCAATCCTTTAACCAGTGAGTATTAGCGAGGTGGGCAGAAGGACCGATGAAATCTTAATGGGTATTTTGAGACCAGTCCAACAAAATAGACGTAGATCAGGTGTTTGAAAACCCCTCTCCACCGCCCCCCCCTTTTTAAAGATTTTATTTTTTATGTAATCTCTCCACCCTGCTTGGGGCTCGAACTCACAACGCCAAGGTCAAGGGTCACATGAGCCAGGCAAGTGCCCCAGATGTTTGAATCTCTTTAGTGTTGAGGGCATACCTTCTTGAAGCCCACACTTCTTCCTACTGGTTATATAAGTAGTGGGAGCAGATGCAGGGTAAAATGAATCTGGAAAAGCAGTGACTAAGAAGCTAGTATCACTCTTTATAGTTTGCCACATGAGGGTTCTCTTATGTTACAGGTGGCCATTAAACGGGAAAATCTTGTGGCCGAAATTCAGAAGAGACTATCTGAGTCTTGATCGTTGCCTGCTTGCCATCTGCTGCTCTTTCTAGAAGATATTTCTTTTAGGACTAAGTTCCTGATGGACTTCACAACTGCTGGCCAGGATGGGTGACATGTTCCTCTGCCTCCTCCATCCTTTCTGGGTACAGAACTGTAGGAGGCCCTGAGGACTCCTGGGCTAGTGTGAGCAGCTATTCTGCATGGGTGCAGATGGCTGGTATGTGAAAGAGATGTGCTCTAACTGCAGAGACAGATGGCAGATTTGAAGTGCCATTGAATGCTGCCAAGAGGTGCTGAGATGGTTGCTTTGAGCTCAAGGCTCTAGGAAAGTTGCCTCAGGCTGAGACCATTGAGATCAGAAGTCAGATACTTGACCTACCACTACGGCTTCTGAATCAGATTCTTGGAAGTTTGTCCACAACCTGCCCTTGGCTTGTCCAGGGAGTTTTGGGAGACAGCAGGAAAGGGGCAAATGGCTGCTTTCTCCTTTGTGAGGACGAAGATGCTATCCTAAGGGCATAGCAGTGCTCATTTTGATGTGGTATCTCTCTAGTCCATCTACTCTTAATAGAGTGAGGCTGTCTGTTTAGTAACCTGAATGTTGAATTTAGTAGGTGACTGACAAAATGGTCTAATCTTTTGAGATTTTGGAGACCATTTCCTGTGCCAGAATTACTGCTCGACTATATTCCGTGTTCTCCTATGGAAGTGGCTGTTCTAGAAGTGATTGGATAATATATTAAATAAAATATTAAATGTAGTAGTTTGGGTGATTTGTTATCAGGAGATTGGTTTGCATAGGCCGTAGAAAACGCTGGAGTGCACACTGGAGAATTCTGAGAGCTAGGAGAAACCTCCCAGGGGTGATGCTTCTGTATTCAGTGAAGGGAGCAGTCACAGTTCCCCAGTGCTCCCCACTGCCCCCCCCCCAACTTGGAGATACAGTCATGTTGAAGTCAGCATATAGTGAGCCATCTGCCATAGTTCTTCACCCTACCACATTGCTGATGACTGGCCTTTCCAAGTCCAATCATGTTGATTAAATTGTGCCCTATAGATTGAATGACTATAAAGTTCCTCACTGAAGGAAAAAGATGAGTTAAGCGAAGGGTGATAGCATTGCTTCCAAATAAAGAGACAATGTGCAAAAAATGATTTCTATATATGCGCTGGGAAGGCTGCAACTTAAAAACACTGGTGTTGGGGCCACATTTTTAGTGCATACAGGTAAATGGGGCAGCTAGAGGCTCCCGATAACCCATTCAGCCTCAAAGAAAATTTAGAAACTCTTGGCAAACGCACGCAAAATTGATTAGACTAGATCAGAGGGCACTGATTTGAACCGTTTCCTTGTTTGTAAAATAGACGAGTTGAAGCAGATCAGCACTTCGATGCTTGTTTAGAAAGCCAAGGCAAAAAACGTTTGTACGCGCCCTTACTTCCGTGTTGCTTCATACTCTCCGTGCGCATGCGCCATTTCCTCGGGGCAGAGGAGGGCCCAATAAGCCTGTTTTAGAAGCCCTCCAGTCCTTAGCTCGTTTAGAACGCGAGACTCTCAGCTTATTGGAGGGCAAGCTTGCTTTACGGCTCAGGGTCGCTTTTTACGTCATTTTCCGGCTTCCCATTCACTTCGCAGTGAAGATGGCGTCGGGCAGCGGGGTAGGTGTTGTGTGTGAGGAGGCTTTGGTCGGGGGGCAGGGGGTGGCTTCTCAGAGCGGAATATCCTGCACCCGACTGGCTTCTCAACACCTCCTTGCGGTCCAGTGGCCCGGGTTCAAGACCTTCCCCGTGGAGTGCGGGCGCAGGGTCTGTGGAATCGCGGAGGTCTCTCGGGTTGGGGACCTGAGGCCACCTCAGCCTCCTGGTGCAGTCCGGAGAGTCTTCGCTCTCTACAGGTCCGGGGGTCGCCTTGCCAGCGTGGACGCGGTCCCCTCCGTTCCTCTAGGGGTCGGATATGATTAGCGACGAATCTTGAGCGCTTTTCTCCTTACAGACAAAAAACTTGGACTTTCGCCGAAAGTGGGACAAAGATGAATATGAGAAGCTCGCCGAGAAGAGGCTCACGGAAGAGAGAGAAAAGAAGGATGGTGGGTGCCTACTCCATCAAGGGCTACGGGTATTGTAGAGGCGAAGTCACAACAGGAGAGCGGGTTGGGTAGTTGAAATGAGATGTCCTCGTATCCTGTGTAACCCCTGGCAGTGTTGCCTCCCTGGTTCTCGATTTCTTAATGTATAAAGTGAGAGCAAGGAAATGGAGTGAGGCGGTTTTGAGGTGTTTTCCAGCTCTTGTTTCCTCTGCTTTCTTGCTCTCCTTTTGCTTAGCTCATTTCCTACTTTCCTCAAGTACAGAAAAGAGAGTAGAATCCTTAGTACAGAAATGGAGTATTTTGTTGCTGTGCATTAATGCTACTCTTTTCCTTGAAGTCACTTAAGGGGAAGTAGAACATGACTGGCCCAATAAAGACCTTCCCCTATAGTCTGGGAAGAGCAAGGGTACTCACCAAGAAATGTGTGATTGTGTTCAGCTGGTGGTTAGTAGTACTGTTCTCTGTGTTTTGTACAGTGTCAGGGAGTTGGTTCTCCTTTCCTAGATAGGGAGTCCCCTATACAAAAAGAAATTTTGTTTTTTCATCTGTTTTCAGACATATGCATTCTTCTTTCACTTTACTGTCACACCACCTTGTATACACTAATCCTTTTAGTTTTGATGTAATTTGTACAGTAGTGCCAAGTATGTAACAGGTATTTCCTGAATGTTGGTCCCCTTTTAAAAATTTTCCCAGCCCTCTGAAGATTCCTTTTCTGTTATGCTTGGGGTGCCTGTCTGAAAGTATTACTGAATATTCTTGATTTTATTTTAATTTTTTTTATCTTTTTTTTTTAAGATTTTATTTATTTATTTGAGAGAGAGAGCATGAGCGGGGTGGGGGCAGAGGGAGAAGCAGACTTCCCGCTGAGCACGGAGCCTGATGTGGAACTTGATCCCAGGACCCTGGAATCATGACCTGAGCTGAAGGCGGATGCTTAACCGACTGAGCCACCCAGCACCCCTCCTTGCTTTTCTTTTAAAAGTTTGCTTTTTGTGAAAATTAAGAACTCCCTTCAATTCAGTTAATCAATAAATAAAAATCTTTGCTTTTAGATTTGTTGGTTTTAAAGTGATAAAAGCCTCTAGAGAGTTTAGGGATTGCTTATCATTTTTCCTATGTTGAGATTCTCCCTAGCTGCTTCTAGAAGTAGTCATTGTGTCCCTTGGTTCAGGCTCAAGAAAGAAATGAGAGTAGACATCTGTATTTCCGGTTTCATGCATTTTTTTCCTTTCTGCTTAAGGAACTGTAATATTAAAGGGACTTCTTTCTCTATTATATTTTAGGAAAACCAGTGCAGCCAGTCAAACGGGAGCTTCTCCGGCATAGAGACTATAAGGTGGACCTGGAATCCAAGCTTGGGAAGACAATTGTCATTACCAAGACCACGCCACAATCTGAGATGGGAGGGTGAGTGACTTTTCGTCTTTCTCAGGAGCCAGGAATAGGTCAAATAAACTGTCTTCGTTGGTTTTAGCAAGTGTTGAGGAGGTTCTCTGGCCCCAGGAGAACAGCCATGTTACCCTATAATTCTACCTTTAGATTTGTCCCCCCACCCCTCCCCAAGGCCTCAACTAAACATTATAGTGTCTTTAGGAGGGACCACTCTGTAGGCCTCTTCATATTAGCACTGTAACTACCTCTTAATATCTTAAGAGGACGAAATGAAGGAAAGGACTACTGAGGACATTTCGAGGGGAGAGATTAGGTGGAGCTAGAATGGAGCCTGGGAGCTGTTGATGGTGAATAAAGGGAGTTGAGGTTCCAGATTCCCTGCAGAAAGTACATTGTAGTTGTTATGGATTGCTTGATCGTACACCTTCTTCCTAGACCAAGACCCATAACCCGTGGGAAGAAGTGTCCTGCAAGAACTGTAGTCTTTTGCCTACCAATACTTCTTTGTTCATTTAGGTTTTCTAGTAGGGCAAAACAGCAGTGAGTGACATGTCTCTGGGTTGCTTAGAAAACCCACTAACATCATTTCTCTCTGTGTTAGTTATCTGTTGCTGTGTAAATTAACAAATTCACCCAAAAGTTAGCAGCATAAAACAGCAGATAGCTTACAATTTCTATGGGTAAGTAATCCGGACAAGACTTAACCTCTGTGGTTCTGGCTTAGGGTTTCATAAAGCTTCACTGAAGGTGTCTGCTGGGTCTGCATTCATCTGAGGCGTAAGTGGGTGTGATTGATTTGATTGAAAGCTCTTTCATGTGATAGTTCTTTGGAGGCCTCAGTTCTTTGCCTCATGGGCCTCTCCATAGTGATGCTCACAGTAAAGCAAGTGACATCCCCAGAGTAAGACATAGACAAAGACCGAAGCCACTTTTTTTTTTTTTAATAACCTAATCTTGAAAGTGCTATAGCATCACTTTTAAACTTTTCTTTTAAGATTTTATTTATTTATTTGAGAGAGAGAGCACGAGCAGAAAGAGGGGTAGAGGGAGAAGCAGACTCCCTGCTGAGCAGGGAGCCTGATGGAGGGCTATCGTCCCAGGACCCTGAGATCATGACCTGAGCTGAAGGCAGATGCTTAACTGACTGAGCCATCAGGCATCCTGAAATATTCTTTTGGTCACAGACCAGCCTTGGTACAAATTGGGAGGGGACTGCCCAAGGTACGAATACCAGGAATTTGGGGATCGTTGTGGGGCCATCTTGGAGGTTGGCTACCGTACTCTTTCAAGAGGTAATGCTTTATGAAAATGAGAAGTGCCTTCTTTGTAAAAAGAAAATTTACCTAAAAATATGAGTTTGTTGGTTGAAAACATTAAGATCCTTACAGCTAGATTTGACACAAGTGGTGTTTCTTCTGTTTGCTAGGTATTACTGCAATGTCTGTGACTGTGTGGTGAAAGACTCTATCAACTTCCTGGATCACATTAACGGAAAGAAACGTAAGGCTTGGAGGTAGTTTGTGATAGGGCTGGGACTGGGTTTTGAAGGTGGAGTAGGGGAAAGGGTGGTTTCAGTTGGATCTTTTTTTAATGCCTGAGAATTTCTCCAGTGGCTTCAGTACGGGGCGTGCTTTACTTCATTATCTAGTGTTTCTGGAGGCCCTAAGATGAGACACTATTCTAGGCTCTCAACAAGCCCAGACCGTGGTCTTCTCCAAGGCCTAGCTGTCCCAGTTGGTGTGCATTTGCTCAGTAAGGGCAGTTGAAACCACTTGCATCTTGCTAACTTTAGCTGCTGCTTCTGGGAACAAGTAAAGCCAAGGGAGTTTTTTTTTCCAGTCCTAATTATTTTTGCTGTGTATTTTATGAGAAGTTTTTTTTTTTTTTAATATCAAAAACGTTTTGAGGGTCTGAGGATATTGTAATGCCATTACCTTTTTCACTATTGATCCCACCCAGATCAGCGAAATCTGGGCATGTCTATGCGTGTGGAACGTTCCACCTTGGATCAGGTGAAGAAGCGTTTTGAAGTCAACAAGAAGAAGATGGAAGAGAAACAGAAAGATTATGATTTTGAGGAAAGAATGAAAGAGCTCAGAGAAGAGGTAAGGCTCTGCTATCCTTACATCTTTTGTCCCCCAGCTTTGAATTTTGTGTTACAAATCAGGAGGAGGCTTCTTCATTCCACTCCCACCCCCAGAGGATAGTTGTATCCTGAATTTCACTATATTGGGGGAAACATTTATTGTCTTTGTTTGGGACTGTTGTGATCTTAAGGATATGGCTGTGAACCTATCCTTTTTTTCCTGGACTGTCTGGGCCTACTTTTTTTTTTGCTGCAGGAGGGATTAAATACACCTAGTCCCCACGAGGCACATGGAACCAGGCTGACTGGGTCAGAATTCTGTTTCCTTCACTTACTGGCTATGACTTTTGGGCGAGTTATATAATCTCTCCATGCCTCAGTTTTCCCATTAGAGATCTTAGTTTATAATCTCCATAAAGCGTTTAGATCAGTTACTGGCATGTACTGTGTGCCCCAGGGTGAGAGTTGTTATATGTGGTTTTGCTTCCGTAACCTTTTTAAGAACTAGAGATGAACTGGAATGTAGGACTGAGAAGTGCTCTTCACAGGCTAAAACTACTGTTTGTTGTTTCTTAAAATCTTTACTGTGGCTTTTCCTCTGCTCTTGAAATTTTACTTGTCTTTAACTATTTTCTCCTAAAGATAGAAAGGAATCTTGACACTCACTTGTCTCTTTCAACGTTTGGCTCAGGAGTCTGAACTGATTCTGAGTGATTTCCCCCCTAGGAGGAAAAGGCCAAAGCCTACAAGAAAGAGAAACAGAAGGAGAAGAAAAGGAGGGCTGAGGAGGACTTGACATTTGAGGAGGATGATGAGATGGCAGCTGTGATGGGCTTCTCTGGCTTTGGTTCCACCAAGAAGAGTTACTGAGGCTTTCTGTGCTTGGCTCTTTGCTAACTTCGTTTGTGTGTGGGGGGGTCATTTTTTAGGGGGTACTTGGGAAAGTCCTTAAGAGCCGCAATGGGGAGGGCTAGAGGGTGGGTGTCTGTGGTTTCCCTCTACTTTGGAAGAGAGCACAGGATGCAGAGGTAATGCTGTGGCATATGCCTTCAGCCTCAGTATATCACTGAAGTCACAGGACCTCTGCCTGAATTCCCAATAAAGAAAAATCTCTTCTGAGGCTGCTTTCCCAAAACTCCCCCTGTATCTTTCCCTCTTCATCTCTCCAATCTCTTCTCTGAGCATCCTACATTTATTCTGTGTTTTCCCTTTGTTTTAATTTTGACTCTTGCTTAGCCTGCAGCAGAAGGGTTCTCTGGGTCCCCAGTGTCCAGTTGATGGCACATTTTTGACCAGCCCTCTTTTCCCCCCAACCCCCCTGTGGTTCTCTACCACCTGTGCATGCATGTGTATTTCTGCCTGGGTCAGTGGTATGTGCGGGCGTGTGTGCATGAATTTGTCACATAGAGGGAGCCTGAGCTAGAACCTCAGAGCTTTGCTGCCTTGGGGCCTGATGTTCTTGGCTCCCTCAGTGCATGTAACAGGAAATTAAATGGGATGAGTGTTTGGTGTGGTTTTTGTTTGGTGAATTTTTTAAACTTTGTTTTTCATGTGTAGACTGTTCAGCTTTTCCTGTTTGTTTCATTTCATTGAGGATTACTCTTTTTTTTTTCTTCCTTGTGAGCAGGCTCTTGGAAGAACCTGTTTGATGCAAAAAAGAAAAAGGAAAAAAAAAAAAAAACTTCATATGGGAGCCCTTGGGTCTCAGAGACTGTTCAACATGTATAATAAATGGCATTGACTGGGCCTATTCGCATTTGGTGGGAACATTCCATATTCTTCCCTGTGTATTGTTTTTTTTCCTTCCTACACTGAGTGTTTACATACAGAGTTGCTTCTTTCTTCTCCCTTCATTTGAGCCCTGTCACTTTTTTTTTTCTAGGTTCCTTCAGCACGAGTTGTATTTTCCTCTGATGGGATGTGTGTCCGGAGGAGTCTGAACACAAATTTTCCTATAATTTTAGCCGCCTTTGGTCTGTTTTTGGAACAGAATTTAGGGTTGAACTTAGTGTTTTCCTTACTATCTGCAGTTAGGCTAGGCACAGGGTTACTCGGTTTTGGCACTGTTGACATTTTGGGCTGGTTAATTCTTTGTAGTGGAGGTTCTCTTGTGCATTTCAGGATGTTTAGCAGTATCCCTAGCCTCTACTCACCAGAGACTGGTAGCACCTCCTCCCCGAGTTTGACAAATAAGGATGTGTCCCCAGGAGTTGGGGGTGAAATCCCTCCCCCGACCCCCATTGAGAAGCACTGATAAGCTCCCTTCCCTACTTTGGTCTAACTTGAGAACTGGATGGCGCAGACTGCTTAACTAAAGAAAAAGCTTTGATATTGCCTGGATTAGGTGCTGTGCCAGATCCCAGAAATACAGAGGAAAAAAATCAGTCTGTTGAACAAACCCAGCAATAGTTACACAAACTCCAACTAGGTGAATTCTATAATAACCTTCGGTGGTTCTGTATCCTGAAAAGTGGGCTTTATGTGGGTTAACCAGGCTGCCACCATATGGCTTATTTACATTCTCTGCCTCATTTAGCCCCTTGAAGCATCTGAACCACCTTTGGGTCCCTTAAAGTACTATACTCTTTCCTTTGGACTTTTGTACATAACTCCCTTGCTGCCGGGCATAACTTTTGCCTAATTTATTTCTGATGCTCAGTCTTGCCATTGGGATCACTGTGAATGTGTCTACTGGCTCGGAGCATTTCACATACAGTATTTGTTGGCCAGTTGCAGGCAGATTAGTGGGTTCTTTCCTTGACAGGATTTTGTGCTCTACAGGTCCTTCAAGTAATGCTCTACTCTAGTAGACTGGGCCCTTTTTCTCCCCCTTTCAAAGTAGGCTGGAGAAAGTGTCAGCTGAGTTCCTTCCATTTTTTACTATTCTTCAAGAGTACTAATTCAGCTTGTCTTCAAATGATTTCCCACCCTCCTTGGTACAGTGGAATCTTAACTTCGGTCACCTGTACTCTAAATTCAGACACCTGTCTCTAAATTCTCTTGCGACTGACAAGTAGTTTGGGTCTCTGAGGGGTTGGTCTAGGTCATGGGTGTGTGAAGGGACTCAAGGTGGTGACTTGGAAAGAGGGAAGAAGGAGATGGGATGGAAATTTAGGAGCCCAGAACAATCCCAGGTAACTCAGAAATCTCTGGAAGAAACTTCTTTGATATTTGTAGTCTTTCTAAAATCCATGGAAATTTTGCATTCTGGTTGAGGAATATGCCCCCAACTGGCCTACATGTGTTCATTTATTCAGTGATTGCTGAGATGCTGACCGTGTTCTAGGCCCTGGTATTCTTTTCTGGGGTAAGGCATCAGGGTTCTAGCTGTCATGGAATTTACATTCTGGTGGAATTGCCTTTAAAGTACCTAGGGAACAAAAGATCTGATGGCTTCGGATGATTCTTTGGCTTCAGGCACCTCTAGGGACTCTTGCATCTCTCATAGCCCCCTCCAAAAATTTAAGTGTGAAGATTCTTTAATCCAGCAATTCTACTCTTAAGTGTCTGTCCTAAAAACATACCTGTGTATGTGTACATATACTTACAAGGATGTTTACTGCAGCTTTGTTTATATAACAGTGAAACATTTAAAATAAAACTGGTACATTTATTCTTGAATATAATGCAACCATTACTATATATGTGAATTAGATCTGTGTACTAACAAGAAAGATCACCAAGACATACTGTTAAGTAAAAAAAGCACAAAACCAATACCAAACTGATTTCCACACCCACCCGAACTCCTTCATAAAACTATGTTGTACATACAGTTAAATATATAGATTGAGGAAAAAGGGCTGGAAAGGCACACTGAGATTATAACTGGTTAATTGGAAGGAATTATGGGAAGAAAAAGGTTAGACGTTAAACTGTACAAAAAAGGAATAGAATATTCATGTGGGGCTATTTATTTATTTTTGGTGGTTTTTTAAAAATTATTTTATTTTTGGTGCCAAAACCCAGGAATGAATATACGTGGGGGTTAGAATAATGTTTTTTTTTTTTTTAAAGATTTTATTTATTTATTCGACAGAGATAGAGACAGCCAGCGAGAGAGGGAACACAAGCAGGGGGAGTGGGAGAGGAAGAAGCAGGCTCATAGCGGAGGAGCCTGATGTGGGGCTCGATCCCATAACGCCGGGATCACGCCCTGAGCTGAAGGCAGATGCTTAACCGCTGTGCCACCCAGGCGCCCCTAGAATAATGTTTAAAATAGTAATAGAAGTAATACCATGTAACACCTATTATGACACTGGGGAGAGGAGCTGTGGGGTTTATCTGGTTTAGCTTCAAAAGTACCAAGGTAAGGCCTGGAGTACAGTTTGCACCTTGTAAAGATTCCACTCTTCTTAGGCACTGTGAAAATCAATTTGATCAGAGTGACTCCCTGTGGAGTCTGATGAGTGTAGAAGCTGGAGGGGGTGTCCAGAGACTTGTGGACTAGGTGACTGCTGTGTGGTAATAGAGAATAAGCTTGGAAGGCAACTGCTTGGGAGAGCTTGCTAGGGGTAAACGAGATGTGAGTCCTCACAGCAGTGTGTCCTTGGATGCTCCCTCAGTGTCTGGATAGGGCAGTTTTTTTTGTTTGTTTGTTTGTTTGTTTTAAGATTTTATTTATTTATGTGACAGATAGCCAGCGAGAGAGGGAACACAGCAGGGGAGTGGGAGAGGAAGAAGCAGGCTCCCAGCGGAGGAGCCTGATGTGGGACTCGATCCCTGAACGCCGGGATCACGCCCCAAGCCGAAGGCAGATGCTTAACAACTGAGCCACCCAGGCGCCCCTGGATAGGGCAGTTTTTTGGACGCTAGAATGTACTGGATCACTCCTGTTCTGGTTAACTTACTGTATCACACGTCTTTCTCACCATTCAAGATAATATAATCTAGAGGATGTGGCCAGATTGGCCCTAGCTGAGCAGTTCCTTCAAGTAAAGCATCTTCTAACCACTGGAGTGGTTCAGGACCTTCTAGCCCTTTTGCCACTATGCTGGCTCTCTTCATTTTCCCAATAATCAGTCTTGGAGAGAGTGTTTAAGACTCCTCCCCTGTCCAGAGCACCAGAGCCACAGGGTTTCCAGTGCATGTTCAGCTCCCTTTACACCAGGAACCAGGTTTCTTGGAGAAATGGTTGATGCTAGGATTGGGGAAGGAAATAAAGAGCTTTCTGGCATCATGTAGTGCCAGAAAGTAAGAAGTGCTAACAAACAAAAACCAAATAAATGAAAAACTCTTTTAAAATTACTTTTGGTGTTCAGTAATGTTTGTCGTTTTGTTCCAATGGTTACGGTTACACTTGTATCTTCTCTCAAATTTCTTTTCCTCATTCGGAATCTATATTTTAATTTCTCAGCTATATTTTGACTCCCTTCTATTATATAACCACAATTTATTTTATTCTGTTTTCTCCCATTTTTTTAGTCATGTTGTTTTTAGGAAACAAAATTTGCATACTATTTCCCACTCTTATCACCACCTTTATTTTAAAGATCTACAACTTAATATATTTAATGCTCCCCATCATAAGGTTTTCTGAATTTCCCCCCAGTTAGTCTTTATTTGGATGAAATTCCTTTTTTAGTAAATTCCTTAAGAGAGTTTCCTGAATATATTCTTGACTTCTTGCATATTTAAAACTGATTTTTATAGTTTTGGTATTTGAAGGACAGGTGGATATATAATCTTGGTTCATAGCTCTTCCCCTTGAGTTTTTAAAAACTTCTTTGCTGCCTTTCTTTGTATATTGTAGTGGAAATACCAACCTGATTCTTTAATTCCTAAATGATTTTGTCTTTGCCTGAGGCCTGGATGGTTGTTTTTTTTTTTTTTTTTTCAAATCTAACTGATTTTCTAAGATAAGTCTCAGAGTTGACCATTCCATATCAATTTTCCCTAGGTTCATGGAAAGACCCTTTTGATGTGTAGATTCACATTTTATTTCCAGGAAGTTTTCTTGTATTATAATTTTGAATATTACATCTGTTCCATCATTTTTTTTTCTTTAGGGACTATATAGAATATATGTTGGTTTTTTTTTTTTTTTTTGCCTCTGTATCTAGCACTTTCTCTCTCATCCTTCTTATTGATTTCTTTTATTTTTATTTCTTGACTGTTTTAATTCCTTTCCTTAATATCACTTATTATATTTTAAGTAAAGTCTGTTTCCCTTAGACATCTTATAAATTAGTCCTTATTTCCCCCCCAAAATGATTTGTCTTTTTCTTTAGTTTTTCCTGATTTTGAATAACTCTTGTCTTATATCTTTTCTTTTTTCTCCACTTCTGTTCTGACTTCTTTTTTTGATTCACAATATTTTTTCATAACACCAAATGACTGTTTAAGGTTATTCAGTTTGGGTTGGAATGTTGTGTTTGTTTTCATAGGTTTTTAAATATATGTATTTATTCTCCTTTTTGACTTTTTATAACATAAAACCTGCCATTTTTTATTCATTTTGAAATGCCTTTATTTTCCAGTTTCAGCAATTTCAAGTGAGGCAGGCAGTGTTTCTTTTTTTTTCTTTTTTTTTTTTTTGTAATTCTTTTTATTTTTTTATTTTTTTTATGATGAAGTATAGTCTCTTTATTATTTTTTTTAAATATTTTATTTATTTATTTTGACAGAGAGAGACAGCCAGCGAGAGAGGGAACACAAGCAGGGGGAGTGGGAGAGGAAGAAGCAGGCTCCCAGCGGAGAAGCCTGATGTGGGACTCGATCCTGGAACGCCAGGATCACGCCCTGAGCCGAGGGCAGCCGCCTAACGACTGCGCTACCCAGGCACCCCTATTTTTTTTATTATTATTTTTTTATAATGATTTTTTATTTTATTATGTTAGTCACCATACAATACATCCCCGGTTTCTGATGTAAGGCTCAATGATTCATTAGTTGTGTATAACACCCAGTGCACCATGCAATACGTGCCCTCCTTACTACCCATCACCGGCCTATCCCATTCCCCCACCCCCCTCCCCTCTGAGGCCCTCAGTTTGTTTCTCATAGTCCATAGTCTCTCATGTTTCATTCCCCCTTCTGATTACCCCCCTTTCTTTATCCCTTTCTTTCCCTACTGATCATCCTAATTCTTATGTTCCATAGATGAGAGAAATCATATGATAGTTGTCTTTCTCTGCTTG
>NW_024426663.1:53236148-53288183 GCF_017311325.1 Ursus maritimus | reverse complement strand
CTGAATCTCCAAGGAACTGTTGAAAAGGAAAAACAAAGCTGGGGGCATCACAATGCCGGATTTCGAGCTGTACTACAAAGCTGTGATCACAAAGACAGCATGGTACTGGCACAAAAACAGACACATAGACCAATGGAACACAATAGAGAGCCCAGAAATGGACCCTCGGCTCTTTGGGCAACTAATATTTGATAAAGCAGGAAAAAACATCCGGTGGGAAAAAGACAGTCTCTTCAATAAATGGTGCTGGGAAAATTGGACAGCTACATGCAAAAGAATGAAACTTGACCACTCTCTCACACCATACACAAAAATAAACTCCAAATGGATGAAAGACCTCGATGTGAGACAGGAATCCATCAAAATTCTAGAGGAGAACATAGGCAGCAACCTCTATGACATCGGCCAAAGCAACCTTTTTCATGATACATCCCCAAAGGCAAGAGAAACAAAAGATAAAATGAATCTATGGGACTTCATCAAGGCAGTGTTTCTTACTTCAAGAATGTGCTCTTCTGTTGGCAGTATGAAGTGAAATAGAAGGCACTTTCTTGCGGGTGGAGCCCAGGCTGGCATTCTATGGGAAGCTGAAGGCCATCTCATTTTTTTCCTTGAAAAAATTTTTAATTGTGGTGAAATACACAGATCATAAAATTTACCATATTAGCCATTTTTATGAGCACAGTCAGTGGTATTTACATTCCCATTGTTATGCAACCATCACAACCACCCATTTCCAGAACTTCTTTCATCTTGTAAAACGGAAAGTCTGTATCCATTAAAACCTCCAATGCATACTCCCAGCCTCTGAAAGCCATCATCGTTATTACTGGTACATCAATCATCAATAAATTTGACTACTCTATGTTTCTTATATAAGTGGAATCACAGTATTTGTCTTTTTGTGATTGGCTTCTTTTTTTTGGTGACTGGCTTATTTATTTTACTTTGCATAATGTGCTCAAGGTTCATGTATGCTGTAGCATGTGATAGGATTTCCTTAATTTTTAAGGATGATATATAGTTATATATATATATAGATATATAGTAACACCACATTTTGTTTATCTATTTATTCACTGATGGACACTTGGGTTGCTTCCACCCCTTGGCTATGGCGAATTCTGTTATGAAGATGGCTGCATAAATACCTCATCAAGATCCTGCTTTAACTGCACTTGCCTGTAGTGTAGAGGTTAAGAGTCTGGGCTCTAGAAGCAGAGTACAGGGGTTCAAGCCCTGGTTCTAGAACCTCCACACTCTATAACCTTAGCCAAATAACCCTACCTCTGTTACAGTGCTTTCTGATTTCTAAAACTGACATTCATAGCACCTCCTTTGTATAGTTCTTGTGGAAATTCATTGGATCGGAATGCCTGGCTGCCCAGTTGACAGAGCATATGACTCTTGATCTCGGGGTTGTGAGTTTGAGCCCTATGTTGGGTGTATAGATTAGTTAAAATATTTTTTAAAAATTCATGATTTAATACCAGTAATATGCTTGGAACAATAACTGGCTCATGATTAGTGAATTATTATTACTGGTACATCAAATAACTTAGGCAAGAGAGTCATTTTACCATCAGCACATCACTAAGTCACTAAAAGTCACTGACATCAAGCCAGAATCAAGTACAACTACTAGGTAATAAAGAGGGCAAGATCCTGCTTTCAATTCTTTTGGATATATACTCAGAACTGGGATTGCTGGAGCACATAGTCATTCCATTTTTAGTTTTTTGAGGAACCTTCATACTGTTTTCCATAGCAGAGCACTATTTTATGTTCCTACCAACAGTGCAGAAGAATTCCAGTTTCTCCATATCCTTGCCAACCCTTGTTGTTTTGTTGGTTTTTTGTTTATTTGGTAGTCATTTTAATGGGAATGACGTGATTCTTCTTTATTCTTGCGTGTTTATTTGTTATTATTGTCTGCATCCATAAAATGTTGGCATTTTATTGGGATCATATTAACTTATCTATTAATTTGGAGACAACTGACATCTTTATTATATTAAGTCAAAGGGAAGTTTTCCACTTGTTCAAGTCCACATTTGTGCTTTTTAAAGTGCATTACATTTTTCCACACAATGAGATTTTGTACATTTAACAAGTTTGCTTTTAAGAATTTATCTTGTTTTGTAGAAGATAGGATCTTCTATTCCTTAACACTAACTTGTGTTGATTTTTGTTGTGTAAATTTTATGTGCTGACACCTTACTGAATTGTTTTATACTTCTTTTCCAATTTATATACCTCTGTTTGTTTTCCTTTCTCTGACTGCATTGGATAATTCCTCCAATGTAATGTTAAAAAGTAGTAAAAATAGAAAGCATCCTTGCCTTGTTCCTGACCTTTATTGGAATTCTTCCATTGTTTCCCCATTAAGTAAGATGTGTCTCTAACATGATTATGTATGTGTGTATATATAATATCATAAGATGATAAAATATAATTTAATGTACACAACATGGTCAGGTTTGAGATATAGCCACCAATTCCCATTTTAATTATTTTTAAAAATCTGGAATGTGTTTTGAGTGTTATTGAAGGGTCTTTTAGTATATAGGGAAAGAGTTATGACTTTTCTTCTTAAATCTACTGATTTGGTAAATTATACTATTGTAATTCCTAATATTTCATTCTGCATATCTGGGATAAATTCCACTTAGTTGTGATGTTATTTATATAATTTGTTGGATTGTGCTTGTATATATATGTATATATATAAATATGTATAGATATAAATTATTTATAAATTATATATACATTTTTTTTGCCTCAATAAAACAGTTGTAGGTTTAGAGAAAAATTCCACAGAAAATATAGAGAGGACCTATATGCCCTCTCTCTCCCTTTCCACCTTTCTATTATTAACATTTTGCATTAGTGTGGTAGATTTGTTATAATTAATGAACTAATATTGATACATTAATATTAACTAAAGTCCATAGTTTATTTTAGTGTTTACTATTTGTGTTTTATAGCTCTGTAGCTTTTGACAAATGCATAATTTCATCTTTCTACCATTAGAGAGAGTATTATATAGAATAGTTTTACTGCCCTGAAAAATGCTCTGTGCTCCATCTATTAATCCCACTTCCCTCATCAAACTTCTGGTAACCACTGATCTTTTCACTCTCTACATTGTTTTTCCTTTTCCAGAGTGATATATAATTGGAATCTTAGAGTATGTATACAGCCTTTTCACTTGGCTTCTTTGACTAAGCAATATACATTTAAGATTCCTCCATATTTTTTCATGGCTTGATAGCTCAGTTGTTTAGTCACTCAAAAATATAGGCACACTTTTTCTTTCTTTCTTTCTTTCTTTTTAAGATTTTATTTATTTATTTGACACAGAGATAGAGCCAGACAGCACAAGCCAGGGGGTGGGGGTACGATGGCAGAGGGAGAGGGAGAAGCAGGCTCCTCGCTGAGCAGGGAGCCCCATGTGGGGCTAGATCCCAGGCCCTTGGGATCATGACCTGAGCTGAAGGCAGATGCTTAACTGACTGAGCCACTCAGGTGCCCCCAGGCATACTTTGTTTTATTGTACTTTGCTCTACTGCACTTCACAGATAATGGTTTTGTTTTGTTTTTTTTCTAACAAATTGAAGGATTGTGGCAACCCTGTGTTGAGCAAGTCTACTGGCACCATTTACCCAGCAGCATTTGCTCCCTTTGTTTCTGTGTCATTTTTGGTAATTCTCACAATATTTCAAATTTTCATTATTATTATATTCATTATGGTGATCTGTGATCTTTGATGTTACTATTTTAATTGTTTGGGGACACCATGAATTGTGCCAGTATTAGACATTAAACCAGTAGTGCCTGGGTGGCTCGGTTGGTTAAGTGTCCAACTCTTGATCTCAGCTCAGGTCTTGATCTCAGGGTCATGAGTTCAAGCCCCACATTGGGCTCCATGCTGGGCATGGGACCTACTTAAAGAAAGGGGAAATATATATATTGTATTTATATTTATAAGACAGCAAACTTTATCAGCAAATGTTGTTTGTGTCTTGACTACTGCCCTGACTGCCTGTTCCTCCATTCCACTCCCTGTCCTTGGGGCTTCCTGTTACCTGAGACACAACAATATTGAAATTAGTAATAACCCTACAGTGGCCTCTAAGTGTTAAAGTAACAAAAAACATAAAGCTAGAAATGACTAAGCTTAGCTAGGAAGGCACGTTGATAATCAAGATAGGTCGAAAGCTAGACCTCTTGCACCAAATAACCAAGTTGTGTGTGAATGCAAAGGAAGAGTTCTTGAAGGAAATTGAAAGTTCTATTCCAGGCTGGTCCAAGGGTCGTGAGTTATCTCAGTTGACTGTTCACAATCAGTTACAAGAAGTTCTATTCCAGGGAACACATGAGTGATAAACTGAAACAGCCTTGTTGATACAGAGAAAGTTTTAGTGGTCTAGATAGAAGATCAAACTAGCTACAACATTCCCTTAAGCCAGAACCTAACCCACAGGAAGGCCCTAACTTTCTTCAATTCTTTGAAGGCTGAGAGAGGTGAGGAAGCTGCAGAAGAAAACTTTGAACCTAGCAGAGGTTGGTTCATGAGGTTTAAGGAGAAAAGCCATCTCCGTGACATAAAGGTGCAAGTAGACATGAATAGATGTTTTTCCACAGGAGACATACAGATGGCCAACAGACACGTGAAAAGATGCCCAACATCACTAATCATCAGGGAAATACAAATCAAAACTACAATGAGATATCACCTCACACCTGTCAGAATGGCTAAAATCAACAACACAAGAAACAACAGGTGTTGGCGAGGATGTGGAGAAAGGGGAACACTCTTTCACTGCTGGTGGGAATGCAGACTGGTGCAGCCACTCTGGAAAACGGTATGGAGGTTCCTCAAAAATTTTTTAAAAATAGACTTACTTGAGATGATGGGTGGCTCAGTTGGTTAAACCTATGACTCTTGATTTTTGGCTCAGGTCATGATCTCAGGGTCACGAGATTGAGCCCCACATCAGGCTCCACCCTAGGTGTGGAGCCTGCTTAGGATTTTCTCTCTTTCTCTCTCCCTCTGCCCCTCCCCTTCTATCTCTTGGGGGATATATCTATCTATCTATCTATCTATCTATCTATCACCTGGGTGGCTCAGTAAGGAACTGATTCTAGGTTTCAGCTCAGTTCATGATCTCAGGATCATGAGATTGAGCCCTGTACTGGGCTTCACATTCAGCAGGGAGTCTGCTTCTCTCTGTCTCTCTCCCTCTGCCCCTTCCCCTGCTTTTGTGCTCTCTCAAATAAATAAATCTTAAAAAAAAAAAGATAAGAAAAGAAATAACGTATGATCCAGCAATTGGATCTACTAGGTATTTATCTAAAGAATACAAAAATGCTAATTCAAAGGGATACATGCACCCAAATGTTTATAGCAGCATTATCTGTAATAGTCAAACTATGGAAGCAGCCCACGTGTCCATCAACTGATGAATGGATAAGGAAGATGTGGTATATATACACAATGGAATATTACTCAGCTGTAAAAAAAAAAAAAGAAAGAATGAAATCTTGCCATTTGCAATGACATAGATGGAGCTAGAGAGTTATGGTAAGCTAAATAAGCCAGAGAAAGACAAATGCCACATGATTTCAGTTGTATGTGGAATCTAAGAAACAAAACGAGCAAAGGGAAAAAGGCAAATTAAGAAACAGACTCTTAACTAGAGAGAACAGACTGATGGCTACCAGAGGAGAGGTGGGTGAGGGGATGGGTTAAATAGGTGATGGGTATTAAGGAGTGCACTTGTGATGAGCATTCAGTGTTGTAAGGAAGTGTTGAATCACTATATTCTACACTTTAAACTCACACTGAAAGTTAACTAACTGGAATTTAAATAAAAACTTAAAAAGCAGTGCAAGTTGAAGATCTTGCTAACATAATTCATGAAGGTGGTACACCAAAGAACATATTTTCAATGCAGACAAAATAGCTTTCTGTTGGAAAAAGATGCCACTTTCATAGCTAAAGAGAAGTCAGTTCCTGGCTTCAAAGCACAGGCTTACTCTCTCAATAGGCGTTAATGCAGCTGGTGACTTTATTATTTTTTTCTTTTTAAAACATTTCTTTAAATTCAATTAGCGAACATATAGTACATCACTAGTTTTTTTATTTAAATTGAAGCCAATGCTCATTTACAATTCCAAAAATCTGAGGGCCTTTAAGAATTATTGCAAATCTACTCTGCCTGTGCTCTGTAAATGGAACAATAAAGCCTGGATGACAGCACATCTGGTTACAACATGGTTTACTGAATATTTTAGCCCACTGGTGAGATGTATTCCGCAGGAAAAAAGATCCTTTCAAAATACTACTGCTCATCGACAATGCACCTGGTCACCCAAGAACTCTTACGGAGAGGTACAGTGAAATTTATGTTGTTCGCATGCCTGCTAACACAACATTCATTCTGCAGCCCATGGATCAAGGAGTCATTTTGACTTTCGAGTCTTGTTATTGAAGAAATACATTTTGTAAGGTTACAGCTGCCACAGATGATTCCGTGGATAGATCTGGGCAAAGTAAATTGAAAACCTTCTAGAAAGGATTCATTCTAGATGCCATTAAGAACATTTGGATTCATGAGAAGAGGTCAAACTATCAACAGTAATAGAGGTTTTGAAGAAGCTGATTACAACATTCATGGCTGATTTTGAGGGGTACTTCAGTGGATGAAATAACTGCAAATGTGATGGCAATAGCAAGAGAATTAGAATGAGAAGTGGAGTCTGAAGGTGTGACTAAATTGGCACAATCTAATGATAAAAGTCCTCATGAGGACTTGCTTCTTATGGATGAGCAAAAAAAGTGGTTTCTTAAGATGGAATCTACTCCCAGTGAAAATGCTGTGAAAATTGTTGAAATGACAAAGGATTTAGAATGTTACATAAACTTAGTTGATAGAGCAGTGGCAGGGTTTGAGAGGATTGACTGACTCCAATTTTGAAAGAAGTTCCTAGGTAAAATGCTGTCAAACAGCATCACATGTGGGGTGCCTAGGTGGCTCAGTTGGTTAAGCATCTGACTCTTGATTTTGGCTCAGATTATGATGTCACAGTGGTGGGACTGAGTCCTGCACCAGGCTCCATGCACAGCGGGGAGTGTGCTTGGGATTCTGTCTCTCTTTCTCCACCTGCCTCTCTCCCCCCCCACACCCCACTCAAATAAATAAATATAATAATAATAATAATAATAATAATAATAATAATAATAAACCAGCATCACATACTACAGAGAAATCCTTTGTGAAAGGAAGAGTCCATTGATGGAACAAACTTCATTGCTGTCTTATTTTAAGAAACTGCCACAGCGACCCCAACCCTCAGCAACCACTGTCCTAATCAGTCAGCAGCCATCATTGAGGCAAGATGTTCCACTGGCAAAGAAGATTACAATTTGGTGAAAGCTAATCATCAGATGATGGTTAGCTTTTTTTTCCAATGAATTATATTTAAATTAAGATATGTACATTGTTTTTTAGATATAATGCCATTGCACATTTAATAAACTATAATATAATGTAAATATAACTTTAATATGCACTGGGAAATTCATATTCACACATTATTGTGGTGGCCTGGAACCAAACCCACAATATTTTCAAGGTATTCTACCAATGTACCACGCATTGTTTATCCATTCATTTGTTGAAAGATATCTAGATTGCTTTCAATTTTGGACCGTTATGAATAAAGCTACCATAAATATTTGTATGCAGGTTTTTTTGTGGACAAAGTTTTCAACTTATTAGGTAAGTACCTAGAAACACAATTGCTGGATCATATGGTAAGCCTATGTTTAGTTTTCTAAACAATAACTGCTACAGTGTTTTACAAAGTGGTGTTGTTCTCACCAACAATGAATGAGAGTTCCTGTTGCGCCACATCCATGGCAGCATTTGGTGTTGTCAGTGTTTTGGATTTTGGTCACCCTGATTGCTGTATAGTGATATCTCATTGTTTTAACTTTCTTTTTTCTTTTCTTTTTTTTTTTTTAAAGATTTTATTTATTTATTCGACAGAGATAGAGACAGCCAGCGAGAGAGGGAACATAAGCAGGGGGAGTGGGAAAGGAAGAAGCAGGCTCATAGCGGAAGAGCCTGATGTGGGGCTCGATCCCATAACGCTGGGATCACGCCCTGAGCCGAAGGCAGACGCTTGACCGCTGTGCCACCCAGGTGCCCCTGTTTTAACTTTCAATTACTGAATATCTTGTGATGGTGAACATCTTTGTATATGCTCTTTCTGTTGTTCTTGGCCATTTGTATATCTTTTTTTTGGTGAGAGAGATGTGTGTTCCGATCTTTGGTCCATTTTTAAATTGAGTTTGTTTTATTGAGTTTTAAGAGTTCTTTGTATATGGTCTTCATGTGTTCGGACTGCTATAGAAAAATGCCATAGAATGGTGACTTGTAAGCAACAGAAATTTAGTTCTTATAGGTCTAGAGTTTAGGCTCATGGCACTGGCAGAACTATGGTTCGTGAAGGCTTCCTGGTTCATGGATTGCCATCTATTCACATGACAGAATGGTATTAGGGAGTTTTGTGAGGTTTCCTTTATAAGGGCACTAATCTTGTTTATGAGGGAGGACCATCACTGTGGGGAGTTAGGAATTTAACATCTGAATCTGGGGGAACAGAAACATTCAACCTCTAGCATATATTTTGGATACAAGGTTTGTTTTTTAAAATCAGATATATATTTTGCAAACATTTTCTCCCAGTCTGTGGCTTATATTTCCATTCTCTTAACAGTGTCTCTCATAGAGCAGAAGTCTTTAATTTTAATGAAGTCCAACAATTTTTTTTCTTTAAAAACATTTTTTAAGAGATTTATTTATTTGTCAGAGAGCACACAAGCAGGGGGAACGGCAGGCAGAGGGAGAAGCAGGCTCCCTGCTGAACAAGGAGCCGAATATGGGACTCAATTCCAGAACCCTGGGATCATGACCTGAGCTGAAGAGATGCATAACCAACTGAGCCACCCAGGCATCCCATCATTTTTTCCCCTTAAATTGTGCTTTTGGTGTTCTATCTAAAATGTGATCACCAGACCCAAGGTTGCCTAGATTTTACTATGTTATTATCTAGAAGTTCTATAATTTTGCATTTTACATGTAGATCTATTGATTCATTCTGAGAATTAATTTTTGTGAGAAGTATAAGGTCTGCATCTATATTTTTGTTTGTTTGTTTGTTTACATTTGGATGTCTAGTTGCTCCAGCATGGACATTTGCTGCAAAGATCCCCATCTCCACTGAATTGCCTTTGTTCCCTTGTCAAAGATCAATTGACTATATTAGTGTGGGTCTATTTCTAAGCTTTCTATTCTGTTCCACTGATTTATTTTTCATTTCTTCAGACAATACCACGCTGTCTTGAACACTGTAGCTTTATATGCTAAGTCTTAAAATCAGGTAGTATCAATCCTCTTTGTTTTTGTTCGGTATTGTGTTGGCTACCCTGGGTCTTTTGCCTTTCCATATAAACTTTAGAATCAGTTTGCCAATATACACAAAATAATTTGCTGGGATTTTTATTCAGACTGCATTGAATCTATAGATCATCTTGGGAAGTATTGACTTCTTAATAATATTGAATCTTCTTCTCAAAGAATATAAGATATCCCTCCATTTATGTAGATATCCTTTGATTTCTTTCATCAGAGTTTTGTAGTTTTCCTCATATAGATCCTTTGCATCCCACAAATTTTGCTGTGTAATATTTTCATTTTCATTTAGTTCAAAGTATTTAAAAATTTATTCTGTGACTCCTTATTTGACTCATTTAGAGGTCTGTTGTTTAATCTCCACATACTTTGGTATTTTCCAGCTATGTTTTAAACGTTTTGTTAAATTTCTACCTAAGTATTTCAGTTATTTTGGCACTAATATAAATGGTATTATGTTTTAAATTTCAAATTCCAGTTGTTCATTGCTGTTATATAGAAGAGCGAATGACTTTTGTGTATTAACTTTGTACCCTGCAACCACCTGGGTGTCGTTTCTTATTGGTTTCAGAAGTTGTTTTTTTTTTTTAAGATTTTATTTATTTATTTGACAGAGATAGAGACAGCCAGCGAGAGAGGGAACACAAGCAGGGGGAGTGGGAGAGGAAGAAGCAGGCTCACAGCGGAAGAGCCTGATGTGGGGCTCGATCCCACAACGCCGGGATCACGCCCTGAGCCGAAGGCAGACGCTTAACTGCTGTGCCACCCAGGCGCCCCTAGTTTCAGAAGTTTTTTGTTGATTCTTTGGAATTTTCTACATAGACAATGCTATCATCTTCAAGCATAGATAATATTCTTCCTTCCCAAAATATGTAAATTTTATTTCCTTCCCTTGTCTTACTGTATTAGCTAGGACTTCCAGTATCACCTTCTGGAACCACCCTTGCATCCGAGGAATAAATCCCACCTGGTTGTGGTGAATAATCCTTTTGATATACTGTTGGATCCTATTGGCTAGGATCTTGGTAAGTGTTTTGGCATTCATGTTCATCAGGGATATTGATGTGTAATTCTCCTTTTTGATGGGGTCTTTGTCGGGTTTGGGGACCAAGGTAATGGTGGCCTCATAGAAAGAGTTTGGAAGTTCTCCTTCCATTTCTAGTTTTTGAAACAGCTTCAGAAGAATGGGCATTAATTCTTCTTTAAATGTTTCATAGAAGTCCTCTGGGAAGCCATCCGGCCCTGGACTCTTGTTTGTTGGGAGATATTTGATTATTGCATTAATTTCCTTGCTGGTTACAGATCTGTTCAGGTTTTCTATTTCTTCCTGTTTCAGTGTTGGTAGTTTATGAGTTCCCAGGAATGCATCCATTTCTTCCAGATTGCCTAATTTGTTGGCATATAGTTGTTCATAATATGTTTAACAATTCCCTCTGTTTCCTTGGTACTGGTTGTGATCTCTCCCCTTTCATTCATGATTTTATTAATTTGGGTCCTTCCTATTTTCTTTTGGATAAGTCTGGTCAGAAGTTTATTGATCTTATTAATTCTTTCAGAGAACCAGCTTCTACTTTCCTTGATCTGTTCTTCTTTTCTTCTGTTTTCTATTTTATTGATTTCTGCTCTAATCTTTATTATTTCTCTTCTCCTGCTTGGTTTAGTCTTTATTTGCTGGTCTTTCTCCAGGTCCTTTAGGTATAAGGTTAGCTTGTGTATTTGGGATTTTTTCCAATTTTTTGAGAGCAGCTTGGACTGCTGTGTACTTCCCTCTTAGGACTGCCTTTGCAGTGTCACATAAGTTTTGAATCAATGTGTTTTCATTTTCATTAGTTTGCATGAATTGTTTAAGTTCTTTAATTTCCTGGTTGACCCATTCATTCTTTAGCAAGGTGTTCTTTAACCTCCAACTGTTTGAGTTACTTCCAAATTTCTTCTTGTGATTGAGTTCCAGTTTCAAAGTATTGTGGTCTGAAAATATGCAGGGAACGATCTCAGTCTTTTGGTATCTGTTGAGATCTGATTTGTAACCCAGTATGTGATCTCTTCTGGAGAATATTCCACATGCACTCGAGAAGAATGATTATTCTGTTGTTTTAGGATGGAATGTTCTGTATATATCTGTTAAGTCTGTCTGTCCAGTGTGTCATTCAAACCCTCATTTCTTTGTTGATCTTCTGCTTAGATGATCTCTCCATTGCTGTGAGTGGGGTGTTGAAGTCCCCTACTATTAATGCATTATTATCAATATGTTTCTTTACTTTGAATATTAATAGGTTTATATAGTTGGCTGCTCCCGCCTTGGGGGCATAGATACTTACAGTTGTTAGATTTTGTTCAGTAGACCCTTTGAGTATGATACAGTGTCCCTCTACATCTCTTACTGCAGTCTTTGGTTTAAAATCTAATTTGTCTGATGTGAGGATTGCTACCCCAGCTTTCTTTTGAGGTCCACTAGCATGATAAAATTTTCTCCATCCCCTCACCTTCAATCTAGAGGTATCTTTAGGTTCAAAATGAGTCTCTTGTAGTCAGCATATGGATGGGTCCTGCTTTTTATCCAATCTGATACCCTATGTCTTTTGATTCAGCCCATTTACTTTCAGAGTACCTATTGAAAGATAGGAATTTAGTGCCATTGTATTGCCTTCACAGTCCCTGTTTCTGTAGATTGTCTCTGTTACTTTCTGGTCTATGTGACTCTTGGGGTCTCTCTTCGCTTACAGTATCCCCCTTAATATTTCTTGCAGGGCTGGCTTCATGGTCATATATTCTTTCAGTTTCTGTCTGTCCTGGAAATCTTTATCTCTCCTATTCTGAATGACAGCCTTGCTGGATAAAGTATTCTTGGCTGAATATTCTTCTCATTTAGTACCCTGAATATATCTTGCCAGCCCTTTCTTGCCTGCCAGGTTTCTTCGGATAGGTCTAATGTTATTCCGATGTTCCTTCCTCCATATGTAAGGAATCTCCCCTCCCAGCTGCTCTCAAGATAGCTTCTTGGGCTCTAAGATTTGCAAGCCTCACTATTATATGATCTGTTTTTATTGATTTTGGGAGGGGTCCTCTCTGCTTCTTGGACATGAATGCTTGTTTCCTTCCCCAGATTAGGAAATTTCTCATGGTTTGCTCAAATATACCTTCAAGCCCTCTCTCTCTCTTTCCAGCCCCTCTTGGATCCAATGATTCTGACATTGGTTCTTTTCAATGCATCATTAAATTCTTGAAGCCTTTCTTCGTGGGCTATTAGTTGTTTTTCTCTCTTTTCCTCAACTGCCTTCCTTTCCATCAGCCTGTTCTCTAGATCACTCATTCTCTCTTCTGCCTCATTGACCCTAGCTGTTAGAGCATCCAATTTAGACTGCATCTCATTCATAGCATTTTTAAGTTCAGCCTGATTAGATTTCATGGAGATTCTGTATTGTCATTTATGCTTTTTTCAAGCCTAGCTATTAACGTTATAATTGCTGTCCTGAATTCTATCTCTGACATCTTGCTTATATTCTGTGGCTGAGAACATTGCCTCTGGTTCTTTCCTTTGTTGTGAGTTCCTCCTTCTAGTCATTCTGCCCAAGGAAGGATGGATGAGCAAATGAATAGTCTAAAATATCAATCATGACCCAGGCAAAATGCACCCTAGAAAAAAATCTTAAGCGGTTGGAAGCTACCACAGAAAAGCAAGCAACGCCAAAATGAACACAGCAATAAAAAAAAGGGTGGGGGAGACTATAATCTCACAGGGTGGACAAAGCAGGGTGATCTGCTTGTTCCTGATTGAATTTTGATCTCTGTGTTAGAAGATACTACATCCCAAAATTGCAAAGAAAACAAAGTTTATGTGTGTATATATGTATGTGTATATGTGTGTGTGTGTATATATATATAATAAAATTGTGTAGAGTGAAAAAAGGACTAGAAATGAGAAATAAGTCTATAAAATGTAGATGTAAAAAAAAGTTAAAGAGCGACTTAAAAACATAAATTGGTAAAATAAGAATCTAGCTGAGCAATGCCTGGGTTGCTCAGTTGGTTAAACATCTGCCTTCTGCTCAGGTCATGATCCCAGGGTCCTGGGATTGAGTCCCATATTGGGCTCCTTCCTCAGCTGGGAGTATGCTTCTCCCTCTGCCTGCTGCTCTCCGTGCTTGTACTCTCTCTCTCTCTCTCATTCTGATAAATAAATAAATAAATAAATAAATAAATAAATAAATAAATAAATAATAAAATCTTTTTTAAAAAAAGAATGTAGTTGAAATGAGGGAAAAATGTTTAAAAAAAATGTAAGATTTTAGACTGAAGGAAAAATGAGTCGTGAGGAAACACCTGGAGCTCAATATATTATTTTCCACTGGTGCTGGGGTTTTATAGTCCTATGGGATCTATAAGCTTGTCATTCACCTGTTCTTCCAGTCTGTCTTCTGGGGGAGCGGTCTGCTGTTCTGCTTCTCAGGTTTCTTTGCCTGGGTGGAGTTGCCCCACCCCTTGTCAGGAGGATCAGCTCAAGGTAAGCTGTTCCTCTGTGTGGCTTTTGTTCCCTGGTGACTTTCCGCACCTCTTCAGATGGTCAGGGGGAAAATGGCTGTGCCATTTTGTGCCCAGAGCCACAAAATCACCATCCCCCTTCTTCCGTAAACCCTCCAGGTCAAACCATCTCCACTTCTGTGTGCACCAAACCCGCAGACTTGTGGTTCACCCCCACTGCAATTCTCCCCAGGGGGATTTCCCAGGGCCCGAAAACCACACTTAGCTTTGTCTTTGTAACTGCAAGCTGTTGTGGGCTCATGGGCACACTCTGCTCTGCTGCTCCCTCATGGCTGAGTGGCCTCCTACCGTCCTTTCCAGGGCCACCATCACCCTGAGATCTGTTGCTCGATGTGGGTGCAGCCATTTCCTCTCTCCCGGGGGATTTTAAACAGCTCACACATTCCAGTCCTTTTCAGGGTGCTCAGGCAGAGTGGTCTCCCTACCTGCCCCGCTCATGGTTTATGGCCACCAGAGCTGAGAGTCCCTTCTGGCTCGCTGACCATAACAGATTCCCCACTCCACTGCTTGGGCACTCTTATCGAATCAGACATCCCCATTCTTTGTGTGTCTCCTGGGATCCTGAGACCACAGTGACCACCTAGAATTCTGCTCTTTTCATCCCCTCTGCCCCTTTCAGAAAGGGATGTCTCTCACTGGAGCAGATTTCTAAGGGTTCTGATTTTGTGCTCCCAAGTTATATCACTTTCGAGTAGCTGGCTTATGGAGGATGCCTCCCCCCTTCCATTTATCTTCCGATATTTCTCTGCAGATTCATGATTCTGCACCTCCTACCTTGCAAAAAGCAGTTGTTTTTCTGCCTGTAGAGTTCCAGATATATTTTCTTACACCTCAGGCTGAATTTGTGTGTGTTCTGAATGGTTTCATAGATATCCAGCTAAAAGGGACCAGATAAAATGAAGTCCCTTAGGCAGCCATCTTGCCTCCCCTCTCTGCCTTCTCTAGTTCTGATTGAGCACTGTATGTGATTTCAGATTCTATCCTCTCTTATTTTTAAGTTTTTTTTAAAAGCTTTATTTATTTGAGAGAGAGAACACATGAGTGGGGTGAGGGGCAGAGGGAGAAGCAGACTCCCTGCTGAGTAGAGAACCTGATGCGGGATGCGGGGTTCCAACCATTGACTCCAGGATCATGACGTAAGCCAAAGGCAGACGCTTAACCAACTGAGCCACCCAGGTACGCCTTTTTCTAAAGTTTTTATTTAAATTCCAATTAGTTAACATACAATGTTATATTAGTTTTAGGTATACTATATAGTGATTCAACACTTCCGTACAATACCTAATGCTCATCACAGCAAGTGTACTCTTTAATCCCCATCACCCAGTTAATCTATCCCCCCACCCACCTCCCCTCTGGTAACCATTGGATTGTTTTCCCAAGTTAAGAGTCTGTTTCATGGTTTGCCTCTCTCTCTTTTATCCCCCTTTGCTTTTTTATTGTGTTTCTTAAATTCCACATATGAGAGAAATCATGATATTTGTGTTTCTCTGACTGGCTTATTTCCCATAGCATTAATATTCTCTAGCTCCATCCATGTCACTGTAAATGCTTAGATTTCATTCTCTTTTATGACTGAGTGTGTCATCTATCTTTTTAAAAAAGATTTTATTTATTTATTAGAGAGAGAGAGACAGCCAGCGAGAGATGGAACACAAGCAGGGGGAGTGGGAGAGGAAGAAGCAGGCTCCCAGCGGAGCAGGGAGCCCGATGCAGGGCTTGGTCCCAGGACTCCAGGATCACGCCCTGAGCCAAAGGCAGACACTTAATGACTGAGCCACCCAGGTGCCCCTCTATCTATCTATCTATCTATCTATCTATCTATCTAATCTGTTCATCAATTGATGGACACTTGGGCTGTTTCTGTAGTTGGCTATTGTAGATAATGTTGCTATAAACACAGGGGTGCATGTATCCCTTTGAATAAAAATTTGTTCTTTGGGTAAATATCTAGTAGTGCAATTACTGGATGATAGGATAGTTTGATTTTGAAATTTTGAGGAACTTCTGTACTGTCTTCCACAGTGACTGCATCAGCTGGCATTCCCACCAACAATGCAAAAGGGTTCCCCTTTCTCCACATCCTCACCAACACCGGTTGGGTTTTGTGTTGTTGAACCAAAGAGGTGAAAGACCTGTATTCTGAAAACTATAAAACACTGATGAAAGAAATTGAAGATAACACAAACAAATGGAAAGATAGTCCCTGCACATGGGTTAGAAGAACAAATATTGTTAAAATGTCTATACTATCCAAAGCAATCTACACATTTAATTCAATCCCTATCAAAATACCAATAGCATTCTTCACAGAGCTGAAACAAACAATTCTAAAATTCGTATGGAACCACAAAAGTCCTAAAATAGCCAAAGCAACCTTGAAAATGAAAAGCAAAGCTGGTGGTGTCACAATTCCAGGTTCAAGTTATATTACAAAGCTGCAATGATCAAGACAGTAGGGTGCTGGCACAAAAATAGACACTCTCCCACTCCCCTTGCCTGTGATCCCTCTCTTGCTGTGTCTCTCTCTGTCAAATAAAGAAAATCTTAAAAATAAAAAAAAAGGAGAAGAAGGAGTAAATTTAAGGAATCAATGAAAGTTAAACAAGGTCCTGGAGGTGGAGAAGTGTAAGAGAAGAGTAGGAGATAAGTAAAGGAGTATAACAATTTTATGGATCTACAAATGAGGCAGGTTTAAGTTTCTCCTGTTTTTAATTTGCTAAGCAATTATTTAGGAATTTAATTTGCTAAGGAATTATTTAGGGAGGCAATTTTAAAGTCCAGTTTCAAGGTGGAAGACTACTAATGCCAATTAAAGAAAGCATGCCATTGAAAAGGTTTCTTCACATACTTTGCATTCACAGATTTTTTCAAATATGAATTCTCTGAGGTTGAGTAATTTTTTTTAAAGATTTTATTTATTTATCTGAGAGAGAGAGAGAGAGAGCATAAGGGGGGAAGTGTCAGAGGGAGAAGCAGACTCCCTGCTGAGCAGGGAGTCTGATGCAGGACTTGATCCTGGGACTCAAGGATCATGACCTGAGCCAAAGGCAGTCGCTTAACTGACTGAGCCACCCGGGTGCCCCTAAGATTGAGTAATTTGATAGCCATTACTGAAGGTCTCTCCGCAATATTTTATATTAAAATTTTCTTCCCCTTCTTCTCCTTCTCCTCCTCCTCCTCCTCCTCCTCCTCCTCTTCTTCTTCTCCTTCTCCTCCTTCTCCTTCTCTTCTCCTCCTCCTTCTCCTTCTCCTCCTTCTCCTTCTCCTCCTTCTCCTTCTCCTCCTTCTCCTTCTCCTTCTCCTTCTCCTTCTCCTTCTCCTTCTCCTTCTCCTTCTTCTTCTTCTTCTTCTTCTTCTTCTTCTTCTTCTTCTTCTTTCTTCTGTTTTTTGGGACCCTCCTCTGTATTTGGAATGTTTTTCACATGTATGAATTCTCTTTCGCCTGTGAAGGTGTCTTCCTTGACTACAGGCTTTCTCACATCCCCTACATTCATAATAATTCACACCATATTAATTCACAACATATTTTAAGGTTTGAGTGATATTTAAAGCCATCCCACATTCCTTGCATTCAAAGAGCTTTTTAGCAATATTAATACTGTATTCTCAAGTAACTTGTTTTTGCATATGAATGGTTTTCCCATTTTTATTACATTCATAGGGCTGTTGTGGTTTTTATTTTATTTTATTATATTTTAAAGATTTTATTTATTTATTTGACAGAGAGAGAGACAGCCAGCAAGAGAGGGAACACAGGCAGGGTGAGTGGGAGAGGAAGAAACAGGCTCCCAGCAGAGGAGCCTGATGTAGGGCTCGATCCCAGGTCCCCGGGATCACACCCTGAGCCGAAGGCAGACGCTTAGTGACTGAGCCACCCAGGTGCCCCTGTTGTGTTTTTTTTAAAACAAGATTCACAATCTGATGTTGAATAAGTTATCTACCCACAGTAAAAACTTTATTAAATGTCTTATATTCATAGAGCTTTTCAGCAGTATGAATTCTCTATATTATAATAACGACTGAATTAAGTCTAAATATCTTCCCACATTTCTTACATTAATCAGGTATCTCACCAGTATGAATTCTCTGGATTGAGTGACTCGTCCACACACAATAAAAGCTGTCCCACGTTCCTTACATTCATAAAGATTATCATCAGTATGAATTCTCTGACGGTTAGAAATAACTCAATTAGGTCTAAAGACCTTCCCATATTCTTCATATTCCTGTGATTTCTCACATGTATAAATTCTTTGATGTTGAGTAAGTTATCCATACATAGTTAAGGCTTTCCTCATTCCTTACATTCATATAATGTATCACCAGTATGAGTTCTCTGGTTTGAAAAAAGAACTCAAGCAGGTCTAAAGACTTTCCCACATTCTTTATATTCCTATGATTTATGACCTGTATGAATCCTCTCCTTGGATAAATTGTCCACACACAGTGAAGACTTTATTTCATATCTCCTATTCATTAAAAAAAAAAAAATCTCACCAGTATGAATTCTCTAATATTTAGTGAGGACTGAATTAAGTCTAAACATCATGCCACATTTTGTACATTCACCAGGTTTCTCGTCAGTGTAAATTCTTGATGTTAAGTAACTTGTCCACACACAGGAAAGGCTTTCCTACATAACTAATATTCATAAAGCTTATCTGCAATATGAATTTGCTGGTTTGAAAAAAGACCTCAGCTCTAAAGACCTTCCTATATTCCTTATATTCACAGAATTTCTCACCAGTATGAATTTTCTGGTGGTGACTAAAGTATCCACAAAAATAATGATGTTCTCAAATTCTTAACATTTATAAATTTCTCACTCTATGAATTCTCTATATTGGTAAGGAATGAATTAAATTAAAACATCTCACATTCCTTACTTTCACTGTGTTTTCCACCATTAAGAGTTTTCTTATGTTGAGTAAATTTATATCCATTACTGAAGGTCATTCCACATTCTTTATGATTATACCATTTTTAGAGAAATTTTTATTAGTTTTGAAAAAGGTTAGATTTATGATATTATTTATGCAGATGCTACTAGTTAAACCCTTCTAATAACATTGTAAGCACATGAATTACTTTTAAAATGTCTGTAAGTGGCAATTGTCATAGATAATAATTTAGGTAAAATATTCATTTTGAGTTACCTGACACCTCTCAAGCATGCTTTCACATATTCTGTCATTTCTGAAAATAGAGGATTTAAGGTCAACTGTATTACTTCTTAATCTGATTCCTTAACTGCTGGATCTCATACTTAGTGCACACTCTCCAGAATTCTGTGTTCATATTTGTTGTGGCAAATAGAAGCAGCTTCAGAAGTAGATTGGTATGCTTCTTTAAAAAAAGAAAAAGATTTTATTTATTTATTTGACAGACAGAGACAGGGAGAGAGGGAACACAAGCAGGGGAGAGTGGGAGAGGGAGAAGCAGACTCCCCACTGAGCAGGGAGCCTGATGCGGGGCTCGATTCCAGGACCCTGGGATCATGACCTGAGCCGAAGGCAGACGCTTAGTGACTGAGCCACCCAGGCGCCCCCTTCTCCTTTTTCTTAACTCACAAAGCCACCTTAGTGCGTCTTAAAATTGATATTCCCATTTGGGGAAGACTTCAAAATCTAGTCATGTTTAGTCATCTAGTTATCTCTGTGCTATTGTTTGGACTTTCCATATCCCAACATGAAAAGAGAAGTGTCTTTCAAGATGATCATGAGGTATATGTCTTTTATTCACATAAAGTATTAAATTAATTGATTTTCGGATGATAAAACAATCTTGCATTACCAGGATAAATCACCGTGAGTCATGATGCATGATCCTTTTTAAACATTGCTGAATTCAGGGGTGCTTAGGTGGCTCAGTTGGTTGAGTGTCCGACTCTTGATTTTGGCTCAGCTCATGATCCCAGGGTTGTGACACTGAGCCCTGAGTCAGGCTCCACACTGGAGCGTGAAGCCTGTTGAAGATTCTCTCTCTCCCTCTGCCCCTCCCCCCTTTCCTTCTCTAAAAAAGTAGCTAAAAAAACATTGGTGGATTCAATATGCTAGTATTTTGTTGAGTATTTTTGTGTCACTATTCGTAAGAAATATTTGTTTGTAGGGATTTTTCCTTGTGATGCCCTTGTCTGGTTTTGTTATCAGTAGCCTCATAGAATGAGTTAGGAAACGTTCCATTCTCTATTTTTTTGGAATAGTTTTGTAAATAATTAGTGTTAATTATTCTTTAAATGACTATCTGATCCTGGGCTTTTCCTTGTTGGGATGGTTTTTTAAAAAATTATTGCTAATCCAATCTCTTAATTTGTTATGGGTTTATTCAGATTTTATATGTACTCCTTTTTTTTAAAAAAGATTTTATTTATTTATTTGACAGAGAGAGAGAGAGCCAGCAAGAGAGGGAACACAGGCAGGGAGAGCGGGAGAGGAAGAAGCAGGCTCCCAGCAGAGGAGCCTGATGTGGGGCTTGATCCCAGGACTCTGGGATCATGCCCTGAGCTGAAGGCAGACGCTTAAAGACTGAGCCACCCAGGTGCCCCAGATTTTATATGTGCTCTTGACTTAATTTTGATAGTTTGTGTCTTTCTAGAAATGTTTCCATTTCACCTGCATATTTAGTTTGTTGGACTACAGCTGTTCATAATATAACCTATTGTTCTTCTTTTCTTCCACGTTTTTATTTAAATTCCAATTAGTTAACATACAGTGTAATATTAGTTTCTAGTGTAGGATTTAGTGACTCATCACTTACATACAACAGCTAGTGCTCACCACAGTAAGTGCCCTTCTTCATACCCATCACACATTTAAACCATCCCCCTACTCACCTCCCCTCCAGCAGCCCTCAGTTTGTTCTCTATAGTTAAGAATCTATTTTATGGTTTGCTTCCCTCTCCTATATCCCCAATGTTCATCTGTTTTGTTTCTCTTTTTAAAAGATTTTATTTATTTAATTTTTTTTTAAATTTAAATTCAATTAATTAACATACAATTTATTATTAGATTCAGAGGTAGAGGTCATTGATTCATCAGTCTTATGTAATACCCAAAGCTCATTACATCTCATGCCCTCCTTAATGTCCATCACCCAGTTACCCCATCTCCCCATTCCCTTCCCTTTCAGCACCCCTCAGTTTATTTCCTATGATTAAGAGTCTCATGGTTTGTCTCTCTCTCTTTCTGATTTCATCTTGTTTTATTTTTCCCTCCCTTCCCCTATGATCCTCTGTTTTGTTTCTTAAATTCCACATATGTGTGAGATCATATGATAATTGTCTTTCTCTGATTGACTTATTTCGCTTAGTATAATACCCTTTAGTTCCATCCACGTCATTGCAAATGGCAAGATTTCTTTTTTTGATGGCTGAGTAGTATTCCATTGTATATATACATTCTACATCTTTTTTAGCCATATCCATTCATTTGTTGATGGACATCTGGGTTCTTTCCATAGTTTGGCTATTGTGGACATTGCTGCTATAAACATTGGGGTGCAGGTGCCCCTTCTGATCACTACATTTGTATCTTTGGGGTAAATACCCAGTAGTGCAATTGCTGGGTCATAGGGTAGCTCTCTTTTTAACTTTTTGAGGAACCTCCATACTGTTTTCCAGAATGGCTGCACCAGCTTGCATTCCCACTAACAGTGTAAGAGGGTTTCTCTTTCTCTGCATCCTCGCCAATATATGTCATTTCCTGCCTTGTTAATTTTAGCCATTCTGACTGGTGTGAGGTGGTATCTCCTTGTGGTTTTGATTTGTATATCCCTGATGCCAAGTGATGTGGAGCATTTTTTTCATATTTCTGGTGGCCATTTGTACATCTTCTTTGGAGAAATGTCTGTTCATGTCTTCTGCCCATTCTTGATTGGATTATTCATTGTTTGGGTGTTGAGTTTGATAAGTTCTTTATAGATTTTGGATACCAGCCCTTTATCTGATTAGACATTTGCTAATATCTTCTCCCATTCTGTCAGTTGTCTTTTGGTTTTGTCAACTGTTTCCCTTGCTGTGCAAAAGCTTTTTATCTTGATGAAGTCCCAATAGTTCATTTTTGCCTTTGTTTCCCTTGCCTTTGGAGATGTGTCTAACAAGAAGTTGCTGTGGTGGAGGTCACAGAGGTTGCTGCCTGTGTTCTCCTCTTGGATTTTGACGGATTCCTATCTCACATTACTTCTTTCATCCATTTTAAATCTATTTTTGTGAATGGTGCAGGAAAATGTCCAGTTTCCTTCTGCATGTAGTGGTCCAATTTTCCTAACACCATTTGTTGAAGACACTGTCCTTTTTCCATTGGATATTCTTTCCTGCTTTGTCAAAGATTCATTGACCATAGAGTTGAGAGTCCATTTCTGGGTTCTCTATTCTGTTCCACTGATCTATGTGTCTGCTTTTGTGCCAGTACCATACTGTCTTGATTAGAGCTTTGTAATAGAGCTTGAAGTCAGGCATTATGGTGCCCCCAGATTTGGTTTTCTTTTTCAACATTCCTTTAGCTATTTGGGGTCTTTTCTAGTTCCACACAAATTTTAGAATTATTTGTTCCATTTCTGTGATAAAAGTTGATGGTATTTTGATAGGGGTTACATTGAATGTACAGATTGCTCTAGGTAGCATAGACATTTAACAACATTTGTTCTTCAATCCATAAGCATGGAACGTTTTTCCATTTCTTTGTGTCTTCCTCAATTTCTTTGATGAGTATTCTATAGTTTTTTGAGTACAGATCCTTTGCCTGTTTGATTAGGTTCATTCCTAGATATTTTATGGTTTTTGGTACAATTGGAAATGGGATCAAATCCTTAACTTCCCTTTCTTCTCTCTCATTGTTAGTGTATAGATATGCAATTGATTTCTGTGCATTGATTTTATATCCTAACACTTTGCTGAATTCCTATTTAAGTTCTAGCAATTTTGGTATGGAATCTTTTGGGTTTTTTACATAGAGTATCACATCATCTGTGAAGAGTGAGAGTTTGACTTCTTTGCCAATTCAGGTGCCTTTTATTTCTTTTCATTGTGTGATTGCTGAGGCTAGGACTTCTAGTACTATGTTTAACAATAGTGGTGATAGTGGAAATCCCAGTTGTGTTTCTGACCTTAGGAAGAAAGCTCTCAGTTTTTCCCCATTGAGAATGATATTATCTGTGGGATTTTTGTATATGGCTTTTGCTGTTGAGGTATGTTCTCTCTATCCCTACACTGTGAAGAGTTTTAATCAAGAAAGGATGCTGTATTTTGTCAAATGCTTTTTCTGCATCAATTGAGAGGATCATATGGTTCTTGTCCTTTCTTTTTTTAATGTAGTGCATCACACTGATTGATTTGTGAATGTTGAACAACACTTGCAGCCCAGGAATAAATCCCACTTGGTCATTGTGAATAATCCTCTTAATGTACTGTTGGATCCTATTGGCTAGGATCTTTGTGAGAATTTTTGTATCCATGTTCATCAGGGATATTGGTCTGTAATTCTCCTTTTTGATGGGGTCTTTGTCGGGTTTGGGGACCAAGGTAATGGTGGCCTCATAGAAAGAGTTTGGAAGTTTTCCTTCCATTTCTAGTTTTTGAAACAGCTTCAGAAGAATGGGCATTAATTCTTCTTTAAATGTTTCATAGAAGTCCTCTGGGAAGCCATCCGGCCCTGGACTCTTGTTTGTTGGGAGATATTTGATTATTGCATTAATTTCCTTGCTGGTTACAGATCTGTTCAGGTTTTCTTTCTTTTTTTTTTTTAAAGATTTTATTTATTTATTCGACAGAGATAGAGACAGCCAGAGAGAGAGGGAACACAAGCAGGGGGAGTGGGAGTGGAAGAAGCAGGTTCATAGCGGAAGAGCCTGATGTGGGGCTCGATCCCATAACGCCAGGATCACGCCCTGAGCCGAAGGCAGATGCTTAACCGCTGTGCAACCCAGGCGCCCCCTGTTCAGGTTTTCTATTTCTTCCTGTTTCAGTGTTGGTAGTTTATGAGTTTCCAGGAATGCATCCATTTCTTCCAGATTGCCTAATTTGTTGGCATATGGTTGCTCATAATATGTTCTTATAACTGTTTGTATTTCTTCGGTTTTGATTGTGATCTCTCCTCTTTCATTCATGATTTTATTAATTTGGGTCCTTTCTCTTTTCTTTTTGGTAAGTCTGGACAGGGGTTTATCGATCTTATTAATTCTTTCAAGGGCGCCTGGGTGGCTGTCAGTTAAGCATCTGCTTTTGGCTTGGGTCATGACCCTAGGGTCCTGGGACTGAGCTCCAAGTTGTACTCTCTGCTTAGTGGGGAGCCTGCTTCTCCTTCTCCCTCTGTAGCTCCCCCTCCTTGTGCTCTCTGCCAGATAGATAAATAAATAAAAATCTTTTAAAAAATTCTTCCAGGAGCGCCTGGGTGGCTCAGTCAGTTAAGCATCTGCCTTCAGCTCAGGTCATGATCCCAGGGTCCTGGGATTTATTTGCTGTTCTTTCTCCAGGTCCTTTAGGTATAAGGTTACTTTGTGTATTTGAGACCTTTCTTGTTTCTTGAGAAAGGCTATATACTTCCCTCTTAGGACCACCTTTGCTACATCCCAAAGGTTTTGAACAGTTGTGTTTTCATTTTCATTTGTTTCCATGAATTTTTAAAATTCTTTAATTTCCTGGTTGACTCATGCATTCTTTAGTAGGATGCTCTTTAACCTGTATGTATTTCAGTTCTTTCCAAATTTCCCCTCGTGATTGAGTTCCAGTTTCAAAGCATTGTGATCTGAAAATATGCAGGAAATGATCTCAATCTTTTGCTACCAGTTGAGACCTGATTTATGACCCAGTATGTGATCTCTTCTGGAGAATATTCCATGTGCACTTGAGAAGAATGTATATTCTGTTGTTTTAGGATGGAATGTTCTGAATATATTGTGAAGTCCATCTGGGGGCGCCTGGGTGGCACAGTCATTAAGCATCTACCTTCGGCACAGGGCGTGATCCCGATATTATGGGATCGAGCCCCACATTGGGCTCCTCCGCTATGAGCCTGCTTCTTCCTCTCCCACTCCCCCTGCTTGTGTTCCCTCTCTCGCTGGCTGTCTCTCTGTGTCAAATAAATAAATAAAATATTTTTTTAAAAAAGTCCATCTGGTCCAGTGTGTCATTCAAAGCCCTTGTTTCCTTGTTGATCTTTTGCTTAGATGATGTGTCCATTGCAGTGAGGGGGATGTTAAAGTCCCCTACTATTATTGTATTATTATTGATGTGTTTTTTGATTTTGTTATTAATTGGTATATATAATTGGCTTCTCCCATGTTAGGGTCATAAATATTTACAATTGTTAGATCTTCTTGTTAGATAGACTCTTTAATTATAATATAGTGTCTTTCCTTATCTCTTATTACAGTCTTTGGTTTAAAATCTAATTGGTCTGATGAAAGGATTGACATCCCAGCTTTCTTTTGATGTCCATTAGCATGATGAATGATTTTCCACCCCCTCACTTTTCAATATGGAGGGGTCTTTGGGTCTAAAATGAGTCTCTTGCAGACACAGATTGATGGGTCTTGCTTTTTATCCAACCTGATACCCTGTGTCTTTTGATTGGGGCATTTAGCCCATTTACATTCAGAGGAACTTTTGAAAGATATGAATTTAGTGCCATTCTATTAGCTGTACAGTCACTGTTTCTGTATATTGTCTCTGTTCCTTTCTGGTCTATGTTACTTTGGGACTCTCTCTTTGCTTAAAGGATCCCCTTTAATATTTCTGAGGGTTGGTTTAGTGATCACAAATTATTTTAGTTTCTGTTTGTCCTGGAAGCTTTTTATCTCTCCTATTTTGAATGACAGTCTTGCTGGATAAAATATTCTTGGCTGCGTATTTTTCTCATTTAGCACCCTGAATATATCATGCCAGTGCTTTATGGCCTGCCATATCTCTGTGGATAGGTCTGCTGCAAGCTTATTGTTTCCACCCTTGTAGGTCACAGACCTCTTGTCCTGAGCTGCTTTCAGGATTTCTCTTTGTCTCTGAGATTTGCAAGCTTCACTATTATATTTTGAGGTGTTGGCCTATTTTTATTGATTTTGAGGGGTGTTCTCTGTGCCTCCTGGACTTTAATATCTGTTTCCTTCCCCAGATTAGGGAAGTTCTCTGGTATAATTTGCTCCAATATATCTTCTGCTCCCCCTTTCCTCTTCTTCCGGTATACCAATTATTCTAATATTGTTCCGCCTTATAGTATCACTTATTTCTCAAATTCTCCCCTCATGATCCGGTAGTTGTTTATCTTTTTCTCAGCTTTTTTATTCTCCATCATTTTGTCTTCTATATCACTCATTCTCTCTTCTGCCTCATTTATCCTAGCAGTTAGAGCCTCTATTTTTGATTGCATCTAATTAATAACCTTTTTTATTTCAGGTTGATTAGATGTTATTTCTTTTATTTCTCCTGAAAGGGATTCTCTAATGTCTTCTGTGTTTTTTTCAAGTTTCAGGTTTATTTCAGGTTGATTTCTTTTATTTCTCCTGAAAGGGATTCTCTAATGTCTTCTGTGTTTTTTTCAAGCTCAGCTAGTGTCTTTATAATCGTTATTCTGAACTCTAGTTCTGACATCTTACTTATATCCATACTGATTAGATCCCTGGCAGTCAATACTCCCTCTTGTTCTCTTTTTTGAGGTGAGTTTTTCCATCTTGTCATTCTGTCCAGAGAAGAATAGATGAATGAGAGAACAAAATACTAAAATGTCAAGAACAACTCCTGAGAAATACACACTAAACAAATCAGAAGAACCCCTGAACCAAAAAAAAATTTTTTTTTTACTAGAGAGAATACAATCAGACAGGTGAACAGAATAGAGCAATACACTGGATCCTGGGTGTATTTTGGTCTGTTTGTTAGAAAACTAAATCCCAAAGTTGTAAAGAAAAACTTACATATGTACAAAAATAAAATTAAATACAATGAAAGGTTAGAATGTAACTGTAAAAATGAAAATTAAAAAAAGATTTAAAAAAGAGTTGATAAAATAAGAAATTGGTTGAAAAAGGAAAGAGAAAACAAATTAAAATTGAAAGACTAAAAATCATGGGGGGAAAGCATGAATTCTATATTTTCCACTAGCGCTGCAGTTTTTCAGTTCCCTATGATCGGTGAACTTGGTCTAAGCCAGATGTTCTTGCTGATATTTTGGGAGAGGGGCCTGGTGCGTTGATTCTCAAGGGTCTTTGCCTTGGGCAGAGTTGCACCGTCCTTGCCAGGGAGCCAGGCTAAGAAATCTGCTCCAGATTGTTCTATGTGGCTTTTGTTCCCTGAAGGCTTTTTGTCCTGCTTTAGAGAATGAGAATGAAAATGGCAGCCTCCCAGTCTTCAGCCCTGGAGCTGGAACCTCGGGGCCCTACTCCTCAGTCCTCCCTCAGAGAAAAGCAGTAAATCACTCCTGTCTCCCTGGTCTGCATCTGCACTCTGTGCTCAACCAGCCTGTAACTAACACATTCTATCTCAGGCACACAACCCAATTTCAAGTCTCCAAACCCTTCAGACTCCTGTGGTGTGCACCCATGCTGCTCCTCCTGGGGGAAGATGGGAGTTGGGGTATCTTGCTGATTCTGCTGCTGCTGGGCCCCTGCTCAGACAGCAGTCACCAACTGCACCATGCTTTGTGGTTTATGGCAATGCCAAGCTATAAGTCCACTCCTGGGCTCCCTGATAGTAGCCAGCTTCCCTGATCCGATGCCTGGGAACTCTGCCACACTCAGGCACCCCTGGTTTTCCTGTGACCCCAAGGATCCTGAGACCACACTGTCCCACCTAGGATTCCACCCTGCTTTGCCACCTGAGTGCCTTTCAGTCAGGGACATCCGTCACCAGAGCCAACTTCTAAAAGTTCTGATTTTGTGCTCCACTACTATATCACTTTCTGCTAGCTGCCTATGGAGGCTCCCTCCCCGCCCATGGTTTATCTTCCCATATATCGCCTCAGATTCTCTTCTCCACAGCTCCTACCTTGCAGAAAGCGGTCGCTTTTCTATTTGTAGAGTTACTGCTCTTCTTTTCTTAGATCTCCGGTTGCGTTTGCATGCGTTCAGAATGATTTGATAGCTATCTAGCTGAATTCTTGGCACCAGACAAAACTAAGGTCTCCTACTTCTCCGCCATTTTGGACTCCAAAAAACTTTTATTAATTAATTAATTAATTAATTAATTTACTTATTTATTTACTTATTTATTTATTTTGAGAGAGTGAGAGAGAGCACAAGCAGGGGAGAAGCAGAGGGAGAGGGACAAGCAGACTCCACACTGAGCATGGAGTCTGAGGTGGGGCTCAATCCCAGTACTCTGAGATCATGACCTGAGCTGAAATCAAGAGTCAGTTACCCAATTGAATTAGCCCCCCACCCCAGGGATCCCACGTTCATCTATTTGGTTTCTGAAATTCCACATATGAGTGAAATCACATGGCATTTGTCTTTTCATTTCTTTTTTTTTTTTAATTTTGTTATTTGAAAGAGAGAGAGAGAATGAGTGGGGGAAAGTGCAGAGGGGAAGGGAGAGGGAGAGAATATCTCAAGCAGACTCTGTGCTAAGCTTGGAGCCCAATGCAGGCTTGATCTCAGGATCCAAGATCATGGCCTGAGCCAAAACCAAGAGTTGGATGCTTAACCAACTGAGCCACCCAGGCACCCCTGTCTTTTTATTTCTATAATGTTGGTGGTAATGTCTCTTTCATTTCTGATTTTAATAATTTCAATAGACTCTCTTCTTTTTCTTGGTCATTCTAACTAAAGCTTTGTCAATCTTACCAATCTTTAAAAAAAAAAACTGTGTTTAACTTTCATTGATATTTACTTTATTCTTTTTCTGTACTTTTGCTCATCAATGTCCACTCTAATCTTTATTGTTTCTTTCCTTCTGATTGCTTCTGTTTGCTCTTCTTTTTTTTCCTCCAGTGTCGTAAGGTGGAAGTTTAGTTTATTGATTTAAGTTCATGCTATATTTTTATTTATTTCAGACTATTTTCTTATTTTTTCTTGAGATTTCTTCTCTCACCCATTGATTATTTAGTAGCATATTGTTTAATTTTAACACAAGTTTTTGCATTTCCCAAATTTCTTTCTCTTATTAATTTCCAATTTCCATTAAGGAGAAGCATCCTTTTATGAGTTCATTCCTTTTAAATTGATTGAGGCTTACTTTATGGACCAGCATATGGTCTAACCTAAAGAATGTTCCATGTGTACTTGAAGAGTGTATTCTGATGTTGTTGGATGGGGATCTTTGTAGAATTCTGCTAGATCTAGTATGTATAGACTGCTGTTCAGGTCTTCTATTTCCCTGTTGATCTTCTGCATAGTTGTTTTATACAGTATTGATAGTGGAATAATTGCCTTTGTTGTTGAATTGTTTATTTCTCTCCTCAGTTCTATAAGACTTTGCTTCATGTATTTGGGGGCTCTGTTGATAAATGGATATGTGCTTATCATTTGTACTACATGTTTTATAATATAAAACATCACTTTTTAGTTCTAGTAATATTTTTGATTTGTAGTCTATTTTATCTGATGTAAGTAACCACATCTTCTTTATCCATTCATCAGTTGATGAACATTTGGGCTCTTCCCATAATTTGGCTATTGTTGATAATGCTGCTGTAAACATTGGGGTGCATGCCCGGGGTGCATGACCTTCAAATCATTATTTTTGTATCTTTTGAGTAAATACTGAGTAGTGCTTTTACTGGGTCGTAGGGTAGTTCCATTTTTAACTTTTTGAGGAACCTCCATACTGTTTTCCAGAATGTCTGCACCAGTTTGCATTCCCACCAATGGCATAAGAGGGTTCCCCTTTCTCTGCATCTTTGCCAACATCTGTTGTTTCCTTTGTTGTTGATTTTAGCCATTCCGACTGGTGTGAGGTGGTATCTTGTGGTGGTTTTGATTTGTATTTCCCTGATGATGAGTTATGTTGAGTATCTTTTCATGTTTTTGTTAGCCATCTGGATGTCTTCTTTGGAAAATTGTCTATTCTTGTTTTTTGCCCACGTCTTAACTGGATTATTCATTTTGGGGAGTCTTGAGTTTGATAAGTTATTTATAGATTTTGGATACTAACCCTTTATCAGATACATCATTTGCAAATATCTTCTCCCATTCCATGGGTTGCCTTTTAGTTTTGTTTAATTTAGTTAATTTCTTTTCCTTCACTGTGCAGAAGTTTTTATCTTGATGAAGTCCCAATAGTTCGTTTTTGCTTTTGTTTCCCTTGCCTCCAGAGATGTGTCTAGTAAAAAGTTGCAATGGCTGAGGTCAAAGGTTGCTGCCTATGTTCTTTTCTAGGATTTCGACGGTTTCATGTCTCACATTTAGGTCTTTTAACCTCTTTGAATTTATTTTTGGGTATGGTGTAAGAAAGTGGTCTACTTGGGAAGATTGGACAACAACATGGACTTTTCAAATTTTCTATCTCTTCCTGATTCAGTTTTGGGAGATTATATATTTCTACGAATTTATCTATTTCTTCTAGATTGTCCAATTTGTTGGCATATATTTTTTCACAATATTCTTTTAGAATCCTTTGTATTTCTGTGGTGTCAGTTATTTCTCCTCTTTCATTTCTGATTTTCTTTATTTGAGTCACCTCTCCCTCTCTCTCTCTCTCTCTCTTATGAGTCTGGCCAAAATTTTATCATTTTTTCCTATGTTTTTAAAGAACCAACTTCTGGTTCCATTGATCTTTCTATTCTTTTAGTTTCTATTTTGGTTATTTCTGCTCTAACCTTTATTATTTCCTCCCTTCTACTGGTTTTAGGTTTTGTTTGTTCTTCTTTTTCTAGCTCCTTCAGGTATAAGATTAGGTTGTTCACTGGAGATTGTTATTGCTTCTTGAGTTAGGCCTGTGTGGCTGTAAACTTCCCTCTTAGGTCAGGTTTTGCTGCATCCCAAAGATTTTGGACTCCTGTGTTTTCATTTTCATTTGTCTCCATGTAATTTTTTATTTCCTCTTTGATTTCTTGACTGACCCATTCATTGTTTAATAGCATGTTATTTAACCTCCATGTATTTCTGCTGTTTCCAGATTTTTTTGTGTGTGGTTGATTTCTAGTTTTATAGCATTGTGGTATGACTTCAATCTTTTTAAATTTGTTTGACTAATTTTTGGCCTAATATGTGATCTGTTCTGGAAAATGTTCCTTGTGTACTTGAAAGGAATGTGTATTCTGCTGTTCTAGGATGGAATGTTCTGAATATAACTGTTAAATCCATCTTGTCCATTCTGTCATTCAAAGCCACTTTTTCTATGATTTTCTGTTTGGATGATCTGTCCATTGATGTAAGTGAGATGTTAAAGTCCCCTACTATTATTGTTATTACTATCAAACTTCCTTTATGTTTGTTATTAGCTGCTTTTTGTATTTGGTTGTATTTATGTTGGGTGCATAAATACCATTGGTATGTCTTCCTGTCGGATTGTTCTGTTTATGAGTATATAGTGTCTTTGTCTCTTCTTACAGTCTCTGTTTTAAAGTCTATTTTGTCTGATACAAGTATTACTACCCCAGCTTTCAGCTTTCTTTTTATATCCATTTGCATGATAAATTCTTCTCCACCTCTTTGCTTTTTTTTTTAAAGAAATTTTTATTTAAATTTCGGTTAGTTAACATGCAGTATAACTTTAGTTCAGGTGAACAATATAGTGATCCAACGTTTCCATACTTCATGAGGTGCTCATCACAACAAGTGCACTCCTTAATCCCCATTTCCTATTTAATCCACTCCCCACCTCCCTTCTGGTACCCATCAATTTGTTCTCTATGGTTAAGTGTCTGAGGGACACCTAGGTGGCTCAGTCAGTAGAGCATGGAACTCTTGATCTTAGGGTTGTGAGTTTGAGCCCCACATTGGGGGTATAGTTTACTTTAAAAAAATAAAATAAAGAGGCTGTTTCTTAGTTTGCTTCTCTCCATCTCTTTTTTCACCTTTGCTTCACATATGAGTGAAATAATATGGTATTTGTCTTCTGACTGACTTATTTCACTTAGCATAATACTCTCTAGCTCCACCCATGTCATTGCAAATCATTCTTTTCATGGTTGAATAATATTCCATTGCGTATATACATTTACATTCAAAGTAATTATTGATATATATGTACTTATTGCCATTTTATTTCTTGTTTTGTGGTGGTTTCTGGAAATTTTCTCTGATCTTTCCTTGTCTTTCTTTCCTTATGTTTTACTGGATTTTTTTAGTGATATATTTGGATTCCTTTCTCTTTATTCTCTGCGTGTTTATTATTGGTTTTGATATATGGTTGCCATTAGGTTTGTATATAAACTGTTCTGTGTATAGCAGTCTATATTAAGTTGATGGTCATTTAAGTTTAAACCCATTGTTTTCTCCTATCCTCCCCCACGTTTTAGGTATATATTATTATATTTTATATCTTTTTTGTGAGTTCCTTGACTGATTTTTTTTAACAGAAATAGTAATTTTCACTGTTTTTGTGTTTCTTACTGTCACTTTTGGTCTCCTTCCACTCAAAGTGTCCCCTCTAATATTTCTTTCTTTTTTTAAAGTAAACTCTGTGCCTGGTGTGGGGGTCAGACTCACAACCCTGAGATCAAGAGTTGCATTCTCTATCAACTGAGCCAGTCGGGCCCCACCCACACGTTTTAATATTTCTTGCAAGACTGGTTTCTTAGTCATGAACTCCTTTGGTTTTTCTTTGTCTGGGAAACTATTTATCTCTCCTTCTAGTCTGAATGATAGCCTTGCTGGGTAGAGTCCTCTTCACTGCATATTTTTCCCATGCAGTGCTTTGAATATATCATGCTACTGTCTTCTGGCTTGCAAAATTTTTGTTGAATAATCTCCTGCTAATCTCCACAATAACCAAATTATGGAAAGAGCCAAGATATCCATCGACAGAGGAATGGATAAAGAAGATGTGGTGTATATATACAATGGAATATTACTCAGCCATCAGAAAGGATGACATCTTACCATTTACATAGAAGTGGATGGAACTGGAGGGTATTACGCTGAGTGAAATAAGTTAATCAGAGAAAGACAATTATCATATGGTTTCACTCCTATGAGGAATATAAGAAACAGTGCAGAGGATCATAGGGGAAGGGAAGGAAAAACGGAATGGGAAGAAATCAGGGAGAGAGACAAACCGTCAAACACTCTTAACTATGGGGAAGAAACTGAGGGTTGCTGGCGGGGGTGGGGTGGGGGATGGAATAACTGGGTGATGGGCATTAAGGAGGGCACATGGTGTGATGAGCAATGGGTATTATACGCAACTGATGAATTACTGAAACTCTACATCTGAAACTAATGATGTTCTATATGTTGGCTAATTGAATCAGAAAAGAAAAGAAAAGAAAAGAAAAATCTGCTAGCCTTTCGGCTTTTCCCTTCTAAGTTACTGACTTCTTCTGTTTGCTACTTTTAAGATTTTTTTCTTTATCACTATATTTTGCAAATATAATTACAATATGTCTTGGTGTGGTCCTGCTTTTGTTGATTTTAATGGGAGTTCTCTGTGCCTCATCTGGATGTCTGTTTCCTTCCACAGATCAGGGAAGCTTTCAGCTATTATTTCTTCAAATAAATTTTCTTCCACCCTTTCTCTCCCTTCTTCTGGTACTCCTTTTTTTTTTTAAAGATTTTATTTATTTTTTTAACAGAGATAAAGACAGCCAGCGAGAGAGGGAACACAAGCAGGGGGAGCAGGAGAGGAAGAAGCAGGCTCATAGCTGAAGAGCCTGATGTGGGGCTCGATCCCATAATGCCGGGATCACGCCCTGAGCCGAAGGCAGGTGCTTAACCGCTGTGCCACCCAGGTGCCCCTGGTACTCCTATATACAAATGTTATTATGTTTCATGAAGTCACTGATTTTCCTAAGTCTATTCTCCTTTTGTATAATTCTTCTTTCTCTATACTGTTCAGCTTTATTGCTTTCCATTTCTTTGTCTTCTAGGTCATTGATTTGTTCCTCTGTGTCTTCCAGCCTACTGTTCATTGCATCATGCATGTTTCTAATCTCGTTTCTTGCACCCTTCATCTCTGATTCTTTTTTGACTCTTCTATCTCCTTGGTAAGGGTCTCACTGATGTCTTCCCTTCTTTTCTCAAGTCCAGTGAGTATCCTTATGATCATTGCTTTAAATTCTCCATCAGACATGTCACTTATATCTGTTTCACTTAGATCTCTGGTTGTGGCTTTATCTAGTTCTTTCATTTGGATAAAACCCTATGTCCTCATTTTGTCTAAGTCTCTGCTTGCTTTTCTGTGTTAGAAAAGCCAGTCCAGGGTCACCTGGGTGGCTCAGTCAATTATGCCTCCAACTCTTGATTTTGGCTCAGGTCGTGATCTTAGGGCCATGAGCTCCAGCCCTGTGTTGGGCTCTGCACTCAGTGGGGAGTCTGCTTCTCTCCTTCTCCCTCTCCTTTTGCCCTCCCCTACCTCAAATCAATAAATGAGTAAATCTTAAAAAAAAAAGCCAGTTCTGTCTCCTGCTTCTGAAAGTAATGGCCTTATGAAGAAGACGTCATGTAGCGCCCAGGATCTGGCACTTCCGAAAGTATCTCCATTTTGTGCTATGTGTGCTCTGCTGTTGTTTTCTGACTGCTCTACCTTTCAGGCCAGTCATCAGAAGAGGCTCTCCTTCCTTGGCGTGGGCGGTGTTTAGTCCCTGGCCTGAATGTGGTGAGCACCACAATGCCCTCCAGGCTCTATTGCAGTCAAGTCCACTGACCTTTAAGCTCCACTAGTTGCAAAAACTCATGAAATCAACTCTTCCTGTTTTCCAAGCCGCTGGCTATGGGGAAACGTTCTCCTTGTGTGTTCTCCTGTGTTTTGCTCTTTCTTTCCTTCTCTATGTCTGTCTCTGCTTCCCCTCTATAGTAGCTAGGATCCACTTCTCCCCTAAACTGGGTCTCCGCACTTCTTACCTTCTCTAATGTGGCCTCTTCTCTCCCTTTAGTTGTGGAGTCTGTTCTGTCAGTCTTCAGGTCAATTTCTGGAGTACTTAGGATAATTTGATAGTTACCTAGCTGCATTGATGGGATGAGGCAAGCCTAGTGTCCTACTTTGCCACCATCTTCCTGTCATTCCATCACTTTACTTTCAATCTTCATGTGTCTTTAGGTCTGAAATGAGTTTCTTGTAGACAGCATATAGATGGGTCTTGTTTTATTATACTTTCCATCACCCTGTGTCTTTTGACATCACCCTATGTCTTTTGATTGGAGCATTTAGTCCATTTACATTCCAAGTAATCTGTTTGTTTGTTTGTTTTTTCAAATATTTCATTTATTTTACAGAGAGAGAGAGAGAGAGAGCACAAGCAGGGGGAGCAGCAGAAGCAGGTTCCCCAATGAGCAGGGAGCCTGATGTTGGGCTCGATCCCTGGACCCTGGGATCATAACCTGCTCCAGAGGCAGTTGCTGAACTGACTGAGCCACCCAGCTACCCCGTCTGCTTGACTTATTTCACTGAGCATAGTACACTCTAGTTCTATCCACGTCATTGAAACGGGCAAGATTTAATTCCCTTTGATGGCTGAGTAATATTCATTATATATATATTTTTTCATTATATATATTTTTCATTATATATGTGATATTATTATATTATCTGTTCATAAGTTGATGGACATTTGGGCTCTTTCCATGTCTGGCTATTGTTGATAATGCTGCCATAAACATTGGGGTACCTGTATCCCTTCAAATCTGTATTTTTGTATCCTTTGAGTAAACACCTACTAGTGAAAATGCTGGATAGTAGGGTAGCTATATTTTTAACTTTCTGAGGAAACTCCATACTGTTTTCCAGAGTGGCTGCACAAGTTTGCATTCCCACCAACAGTGCAAGAGGATTCCCCTTTCTCTGCATCTTAGCCAACACTTGTTTCTTGTGTTGTTAGTTTTAGCAATTTTTTTTTCTCTGTTAGTTACTGTGGGAATTGTGAGAGTCCTCCATGACTGCTTCCCCCTGGAGTTTTCAACTCTCAGACTTCTTCACACTGAGCCTCCAGTGTCTCATCAATTACACTTCAGATTTTCCTGCTCCAGCATTGATTATCACAGTGGTTTCTGCTCTTGAGTCTCTGTACCAGTAAGCTGTGACTCCTTGTATTTCCCTGTGATTCTCTAATCTTGGGGTCATTGGTTTGCCTTGTGTCCTCCCATCCTCCCATCTTTTACACATCCCAAAGAATTATTGGTTTTCCAGTCTATTCACGTTTTTACTTGTTAAGATGGAGTGGTGATTTCCAAACTCCTTACATTCAGAACTAGAAACTGGAAGTCCTTGTAGTATCTTTTAATGGAAAATATTTTCAATTTTTATGAAGTCTAATTTGTCTATCTTTTCTTTTGTTGTTTATGCCTTTGGTATCATATCCAAGAAATCACTCCCAAACCCAGTGTCGTGCAGTTTCCCCCCTATGTTTTCTTCTAAGAATTTTATAATTTTAGGTCTTATATTTACATCATGGATTCATTTTGAGTTCATTTTTGTATGTGGTGATAAGTAAGGATATAACTTCATCCTTTTGCATCCTGTTTTCCCAGCACCATTTGTTGAAAGACTCTCTTTTCTCCCATTAGATGGTTTTGGCATCCTTGTTGAAAACAATTTGACCTTATATGTGAAGATTTACTTCTGGAATCTCTATTCTATTCCATTGGTCTACATGTTTGTCTTCAGCCAGTACCACACTGTTTTGATTACTGTAGCTTTGTAATAAGTTTTGATGTATGAGTCCTCTAGTTTTGTTCTTCTTGTTCAGGATTGTTTTGTCTATTTGAAGTCCCTTGAGTTCCATATGAACTTCAGAATGAGATTTTCTATTTCAGCAAAAAGCATCGTTAGGATTTGGGTAGGGATTACATTAAACCTGTAGATCACTTTGGGTTGTACTGACATCTTAGCAATAATAAGCCTTTCTCTTTTTTTTAGAGAGAGAGATGGGAGGGGGAGGGATAGAGGAAGAGGGAGAAAGAGAATCTTTTTTTTTTTTTAATAATGATTTTTTATTATATTATGTTAGTCACCATAGTACATCCCCAGTTTTCGATGTAAGGCTCGATGAGAGAATCTTTTTTTTTTTAATGGAGCTTATTTTATTTTTATTATTTTTATTTTTTATAGTACATCATTAGTTTTTTATGTAGGGTTCAACGATTCATTAGTTACGTGTAACACCCAGTGCTCATCACAACCTGTGCCCTCCTTAATAGCCATCACCCGGTTATTTTTTTTAAAAGATTTTATTTATTTATTAGAGAGAGAGGGAGAGAGTAAGTATGCATGAGCAGGGGGAGGCACAGTGGGAGAATCAGGCTCCCCACTGAGCAGGGAGCCTGGCACTGGGCTCTATCCCAGGACCCTGGGATTATGACCTGAGCCAAAGGCAGATATTTAACCAACTGAGCCACCCAGCCTCCCCTTAACAGTAATATGTCTTTCAATCCACGAACATGTGATCTCTTTCCATTTATTTATGTATTCTTTAATTTATTTCAGAAATGTTTTTGTTGTTTTCATCATACAAGTCTTTCATCTTGATTAAGTTCATTCCTAAGTATTTTCATGGTATTGTAAGTGAAACTTTTTTAATTTCCTGTTCAGATTTTTCACTTTTAGTGTATAGTAATGCAACTGATTTTTGTGTGTTGACTTTGTATCCTGCTACTTTGTTGAATTCATTTAATACTTTTAAGTTTTCTGTGTAATCTTTAGGGTTTTCTACATATGAAATCATATCCTCTGTGAACAGAAATTATTCTACTTCTTCCTTTCCATTTTGGATGGTTGTTTTGTTTTGTTTTGTTTTGTTTTGCTTTGTTTTTTGGCCTAATTGCTCTGGCTAGAATTTCTAACACTATGTTGAATAGAAAAGGCGAAAACAGGCCTCCCTGCCTTGTTCCCATTCTTAGAAGAACAGCGTTCGGTCTTTCATCACTGAGCGTGTTGTTTGCTGTGGGTTTTTCAGAAATGGCATTTTATTATATTGAGGTAGTTTCCTTCTATTCCTAGGATTTCGAGTGTTTTTATCATGAAAGAGTATTGAATTTTGTCAAATGCCTTTTCTGCATCTATTGAGGTGATCGTGTGTGTTTTTTTTCTTCATTCTGTTAATGTGGTGTATTACATTGATTGATTTATGTAGATTGAGTCATCCTTACATTCCAGGAATAAATCCCACTTGCTCATGGTGCATAATCCTTTTAACGTGTGGCTGAACTCACTTTTCTAATATTTTTTTGAGGACCTTAGCATCACTGTTCATAAGGGATATTAATCTGTAGTATTCTTGTAGTATCTTTCTCTGCAGGGTAATGCTGGCCTCATAAAATGAGAGTGTTCCTTCCTTTTCATTTATATGGAAAAATTTGAGGAGGATCAGTATTATTTCTTCTTTAAATGTTTGGTCAGTTTCACCAGTGAAGCCATTGCACCAAAGACTTTTCTTTGTCAGGAGATTTTTAAAAATTACTGATTCATTCTCCTTACCAGTTATAGGTATATTCAGATTTTTTTAAAAAAAGATTTACTTATCTATTTTAGAGAGAGAGTATGTGTGCATGAGTGGAGGGAGGGGCAGGGGAGAGAACCTACAAGCAGACTCCCTGCTGAGTGCAGAGCCTGATGCAGGCTCCATTCCACCACCCATGAAATTATGGTCTGAGCTTAACTGACTGGGCCACCCAGGCACCCCAGGTCTATTCAGATTCTATAGCTATTTGCTCTGTGGTTACCATGGACATTGCGTTTAATATCTTAAAGTTATCACACTCTAATTTGAGTTTATACCAGCTTAACTTTAACTCTGCTATGTTAGCAGCTCTGATAACAAACTTTCCAGGCATTATACTCCCGTTTATTTTTCCCTTGAGAATAGTATTGTGTAGCCTTTTATTTTCATAATCACAACCATGATATTGTAGTCCATGATTAACTGTTGTTTTAAGTTTCAGTTAAGTGTCATCTATCTGATCATCGTAAATGACATTTTTCTAATATTGAGAATATCTTCAAATTGAACGCTTTTCATAAAAATAAAAAGGATGAAATTATATTTAAAAATTGTAGTTCTCAGTATTAAAGCTTGATAATTAAATAGTTTTCAGTTAAATATAGATATGTTATAAAAGGTAAAATAAGTTTTTAACTGTAAAAAACAAAGTATATTTAATTCAACAGTTTTATGTTTGAACTATTCGAATGCTAGTAAGTTGTGGTTAGCACTTATTCCATGTATTCTTCATAGTAATAAAATGCATAAAAGGAAATTTATACCACTTTAAAGTACCTTGTACATTAAAATAAACAGTATTGTCTAAATCTACTGTATTTTAAAAAGTTACAGATTCTGAATTTGCTTCATTTTAAGAATAAGTGAGATTTGAAGTGTACCAGTCTTTAAAAGACATAATTGAAAATGATTGCATTGAGTAAATTGCAAATGAATATATAAACTTTTAGAAATCAATGGATGAATCTAAAATCTACACCATTAGCCACATGATGTCGCTGTATACCACCAAGTCTTGTCACCAAAAACTAAAGCAGGAAGCTCCATTTTGTCACAGCCTGAGAGAAGACAAAAACGGCTGGGAGATATATTATTCAAGATATAAAGTAAAGAGAGTATGAGTTTGAAGTGAGAGAGCGGTACCAAATTTGTAGTGGTTTTGCGATGCTGTTTCCTAGGCAAGGAGGCAAGGGGGCCCTGCGTTTGCTGCTCTCCGTTCTGATCCTCGCAGCCTGGAAGACTGGGAGTGGTCAGGTCCACTACTCAGTCCCGGAGGAGGCCAAACACGGCACCTTCGTCGGCCGCATCGCCCAGGACCTGGGGCTGGAGCTGGCGGAGCTGGTGCCGCGCCTGTTCCGGGTGGCGTCCAAAGGTCACGGGGACCTTCTGGAGGTAAATCTGCAGAATGGCATTTTGTTTGTGAATTCTCGGATCGACCGGGAGGAGCTGTGTGGCCAGAGTCTGGAGTGCAGCATCCATCTGGAGGTGATCGTGGATAGTCCGCTGCAGGTTTTCCATGTGGTGGTGGAGGTGAAGGACATTAATGATAACCCACCCGTTTTCAGAGCAAGAGAACAAAGGTTATTTATTCCTGAATCTAGACTGGTGGATTCACGTTTCCCGATAGAGGGCGCTGCTGATAAGGACATTGGTACCAATGCTCTTCTAACTTACACCCTCAGCCCCAATGATTATTTCTCTTTGGATGTACAGGCAAGTGATGAACTCAGTAAGTCACTTTCACTTGAATTGAGGAAATCTTTGGATAGAGAAGAAACACCAGAACTTCATTTATTATTGACAGCCACCGATGGGGGCAAACCAGAGCTGGAAGGTACAGTTCAGCTGCTGATCACAGTGCTGGATGTTAATGATAATGCCCCATTGTTTGCCCAGGCTGTGTACAGAGTCCATTTATTAGAAAGTACAGCAAATGGAACATTAGTGACTACATTAAACGCCTCTGATGCCGATGAAGGTGTAAATGGCGAAATTGTTTTTTCCTTTGGCAGTGATGTTCCTCTAAACATTCAAAAAAACTTCAAAATTGATTCCAGCTCAGGAGAAATTAGGCTAATTGGTAGACTGGATTATGAAGAAACAAAATCCTATGAAATTCAGGTAAAAGCAGTTGATAAAGGAAATCCTCCAATGTCAAACCATTGCAAGGTTTTAGTGAAAGTGCTGGATGTAAATGACAATGCTCCACAACTGGCAATCACACCTCTGTCTTTGCCGGTCAGAGAGGACACTCCACTCGGCACCGTCATCGCCTTTGTCTCCGCGTCCGACCGTGACTCCGGTGTCTTCGGGCAGGTGACCTGCTCTGTGATGCCTCATATCCCGTTCAAGCTGGTGTCCACCTTCAAGAATTACTATTCGCTGGTGCTGGAAAGCGCCCTGGACCGTGAGAGCGTGGCGAACTATGTTCTAGTAGTGACCGCGCGGGACGGAGGCTCGCCTTCGCTCTCCGCCACGGCCAGCGTGTCCGTGGAAGTGGCCGACGTGAACGACAACGCGCCGGCATTCGCACAGCCCGAGTACACCGTGTTCGTGAGGGAGAACAACCCGCCCGGCTGCCACATCTTCACGGTGTCTGCGCGCGACGCCGACGCGCAGGAGAACGCGCTGGTGTCCTACTCGCTGGTGGAGCGGCGCGTGGGCGAGCGTGCGCTGTCGAGCTACGTGTCGGTGCACGCGGAGAGCGGCAAGGTGTACGCGCTGCAGCCGCTGGACCACGAGGAGCTGGAGCTGCTGCAGTTCCAAGTGAGCGCGCGCGACGCGGGCGTGCCTCCGCTGGGCAGCAACGTGACGCTGCAGGTGTTCGTGCTGGACGAGAACGACAACGCGCCCGCGCTGCTGCCGCGGCCTGGGGCGGGCGGCGCGGGCGGCGTGCTGAGCGAGCTGGTGTCGCGGTCGGTGGGCGCGGGCCACGTGGTGGCGAAGGTGCGCGCGGTGGACGCGGACTCTGGCTACAACGCGTGGCTGTCGTATGAGCTGCAGCCGGCGGCGGGTGGCGCGCGCAGCCCGTTCCGCGTGGCGCTGTACACGGGCGAGATCAGCACGACGCGCACCCTGGACGAGGCGGACTCGGCGCGCCAGCGCCTGCTGGTGCTGGTGAAGGACCACGGCGAGCCGGCGCTGACGGCCACGGCCACTGTGCTGCTGTCGCTGGTGGAGAGCGGCCAGGCGCCAAAGGCGTCGTCACGGGTGTTGGCGGGCGCGGCGGGCGCGGAGGCGGCGCTGGTGGATGTCAACGTGTACCTGATCGTCGCCATCTGCGCCGTGTCCAGCCTGTTGGTGCTGACGCTGCTGCTGTACACGGCGCTGCGGTGCTCGGCGCCGCCCACGGAGGGCGCGTGCGGGCCTGGGAAGCCCACGCTCGTGTGCTCCAGCGCGGTGGGGAGCTGGTCATACTCGCAGCAGAGGCGGCAGAGGGTGTGCTCTGGGGAGGGCCCGCCCAAGACCGACCTCATGGCCTTCAGCCCCAGCCTACCTCAAGTTCCAGGCTCCGCAGAAGAAAGACAACACTCGGAACAAGAACACTTAGGAAAGGTGAGTCTTTCCCGTCGGTTGTGGAATTGTTCTATTTCCTTTACTTATGATTCTGTTATTTTGATTCATAGCTTTACCCTTATTTTTTAAATCATTACCCTATTGTGCAATATATGGAATGAAATAGAGGTGAATTTCTTCATTGAGAACAATTTACTTAAATGGTTTTCTTATTTTCACATTTTTTTCATAATTAAATCTCTTCGTGAATAATTGGACTTTGAAGGACTGAAGAACACTTCAGCTAAATTTGAAAAGTTATTACCTGTAAATATTTTTTCTAAAATTAAAAAATCATAATTGGGAAAATTTTTAAGAGTATGAATATATAAAATGCACATTTCCAATTTATATCATCCATCCATTCTGTCATAATATTTTGGAATAAGAGTATATTATTTATCTGGAAGTTTTCTAAATTATTTTTTTCGATCAAGAATTATTTGTCTTTATCTGTTTATGCAACAGGTAATAACTTAGGTTTTCTTTTCCTTGTTTTTGAAAGCAGCCTGAATGGATCTTTTAATGCTAGGACTTCTGAAAGTACCTATCATAGGTCATTAGAATAGATGACATCACTTAGGAATAATTGCTAATATTAGGTATGTCTTTCAGTAGTCAAATAACCTGTTATTTGGAATAAAGATTTCACACTTGTAAAATCCATAGAGTTTTAAGGCATGATAGAGAGTTCACTGAGAAAAGAATCCCCTCTCTGGGGCACCTGGGTGTCTCCATGGGTTGCTCCATCTGTTGGGTGCCAGACTCTTTTTTTTTTTTAAGATTTTATTTATTTATTTGACAGAGAGAGACAGGGAGAGAGAGAACACAAGCAGGGGGAGTGGGAGAGGAAGAAGCAGGCTTCCTGCTGAGCAGGGAGCTCGATGGGGAGCTGGATCCCAGGACACTGGGATCATGACCTGAGCCAAAGGCAGACGCTTAACAACTGAGCCACCCAGGCGCCCGGGGTGCTGGACTCTTGATTTCAGCTCAGGTCATGATCTCAGGGTAGTGGGATCCAGCCCTGTGAGGGGTTCTGCTCTCAGTGGGGAGTCTGCTTGTCCCTCTCCCTCCACTCCTCCTCTCTGCCTTGAAGACAGTCTCTCAAACAAACAAACAAATAAAATCTTTAGAAAAAAAGAAAAGAATCCTCTTTGAACTTTGTTAAAATATCTTTTTTTTTTTAAGAGAGAGAGAGAGAACAGGGGAGTGGGGAGGGGCAGAGGGAGAGAGAGAGAATCTTAAGAAGACTCCACACCCAGTGCAGAGCCCAATGAGGGGCTAGATCTCACAACCCTGAGATCATGACTTGAGGTGAACTCAGGAGTCGGACACCCAACAGACAGAGCCACCCAAGTGCCCTAAAATATTTTAACATTAAAAAAATCTTGGGACACCTGGGTGGCTCAGTTGCTTAAGGCTCTCTGCTCAGCGGGGAGTCTGCTTCTCTCTCATCCTCTGCCTGCTACTCCCTCTGCCTGTGCTCTCTCTCCGTGTCAAATAAATAAATAAAACCTTTTTAAAAGGAAATACATTTAAAAAAATCTTAACATTTAAAAAATTACATTGTGGGGTGGCCAGGTGGTGGGACTTTTTTCCCCCTAAAATGGTGAGTACTCTAGCCCAGTTGTTATGTTAGTGGGTTGCTCAGTCATCCTTCCCAGTCAGTATCTGTATCATTAGGCTAATGTGTTCAGGCCTCCCACTGTGCAGAGACTGACCGCCTCCCTCTGGCACCACACTCTATGCCTGGGATCACATTTTCCACAAGTGTGAGATGACTCACTTTCTCCTGGCAGCATCCATGTAACTAAGGAAGTTGAAGTTTTCCCAAAAGGTGAAGATTGATATTGAATGACTCCATGTTAATTAGAAAGCCCTGTATTGGGTCGTTAAAACATAAACTTGACAAGTAAATGTTACACTTGGAAAATAATTTTAAAACTTCAAAAGAAAATGTCTTGGTGTGAAATAACTGTTTAAAACTGTATTCTATTTGGTTCTTAGTTATTTGCTGTTTTTTCCCTGTATGTACGTGGGTATTGAATTGTAGAAATTGAATTGTAGAAATAACTTCTACCAAGTAGTCTGGCCTTAGCTGTTCAACAGATAGGCCATATATTCATTTTCAGATGAAAATGAACTTCTTGAGAAGTTAGGTGGGGAAATATTTTAAGGATAATCTGTTTCTACAGTCAACTTCTTAGCTCCTAACAGTTAATAAGACTCAAAATTCATGGAGTATATATTTCCTGGGAACCAGAAAAGTTTATCTGAGGCTTTACAGGGGAAAAAGTGACTTGGGCAAATAAGGAAGAAGCTCTTTCTTGGGAGGAGTCATCCTACTTAGAGTGTCATAGCTACTCACCACCTTCTTGAGACTTGTATGCAGAAAGTATGAATGGTCAGGTGAAATCTGTCCTACTAGAAGTCTGGCCACTATGTTTGTACTACAGATAAATGGTAAGCTGTTAAAACTATATCCAGGTATACCCAGACCTCCAGGAGTCACAGTCTATCACTTAAATTCTTACTGGTTTCTTATTCCTTATTTACTCTTTTAAATTAAGTTACCTGAGGAGATGTCTAAGTGAGAGTAGGTATTATTCACTAATACTTTATCCACACAGTGGCTCAATCTTCTAAACTCATAGTTCCTTTAGTATTACCTTCATTGCCTAATAATCATTATGGAGTCTGCTATGTCATAAATTGCTGTGGTGTTCTACTTTGCAATTAGTGTACTCTTAAATGTCATGAAATGTATTATAATAACTTGTCAAAGGTATTCCATTAATATGGATTCCATGATGTTTTAAAATTTGTTTTTATTTTTAAAAGATTTTATTTATTTATTTGTCAGAGAGAGAGAGCAAGCAGGGGGAGCGGCAGACAGAGGGAGAAACAGGCTCCCCTCTGAGCAAGGAGCCGGATGCAGGATTTGATCCCAGGAATCTGGGATCATGACCTGAGCCAAAGGCAGACACTTAACTAACTGAGCCACCCTGGCATCCCATGGAGTCCATGATGTTTTAAAAATTTAATTCTGTATCTCATTTTAAAACTAGCTACTAATTTTCAAGATTCTTCAAGCACTGACTGACATACAGATATCTATAACTATTTCCTTGATTCACACTTTTCCAAAATAATTCTTAAAGGTTTACTTACTTCTTCATGAACTAGTACAATAGAATCACTTAGAAATTATGTAAGTTTGATATTAACAAATATCATTAATGTAACTTACCTCTTATGTTACTTGAGAAAGTTTAAAATACTCATTTATCCATTAAAACATTAATTGATAATTTATTCTATTCTAAATGTGAATGGTGAAATAGGAGTAAGTTGTAATCACGGCATGCATTCAGTGACTGCATGGGGAAAAAAGCTGGTATGAAAACTTTTCTCCTAATATTTAAATCATGTATTTGGTTTTATTTCAAGAGGCTCTGACTATAAACAAAGCTTTGGACATCCTTTTACCTCTCTACATTCAACTTCTGTCAATGAATTTTCTCTGGTCAACTTTCAAATATTCAGAGAACTCATGTCTCTCACTGAATTCACAGAGACCTTTAGAATATTACATTGCCTCATCTTTCAGATATTGAATGGTGAATTATGTTCCAAAGTTATTTTTCTCTTTATTGATTGGTCAAATCACCAATACTTTCAAGTGACAACTTTTTAAGAAACTGGAATCCAGAAATTCATCTAGAGTGGAGATCATTAAAAACTTAATTATTTCATATTGTGAACATTTTAGGATATGCAGGTAAGTTGAAATGTATAAATGGTGTGGAAATTTAAAAAACAAATATACTCTGACTTGGTGTCATGAATGTAAGAAATATCTAAATCACACAGTCAAATCAGTACGGTCAAATAGTAAAACAAATGTATAACAGAATTGCACTATAAAAAACTGACTTCTGGCATCTTTATATAAATAATATTTAAGACAGACAATAAGGACACAAGAGTGTATAACAGAATTGCACTATAAAAAACTGACTTCTGGCATCTTTATATAAATAATATTTAAGACAGACAACAAGGACACAAGAGTGGGTTATACACAGTCCATAAATAAATAAGTAAATTTTGTAAATTAACATAATAATATAGAAGTAAATATGTGTGTATATATAGATATGTATATACACATACTTTTTTGTTGTTGAGTAGGATCCACACCCAATGTGGGGCTTCACCTCAGACCCTGAGATTAAGAGCCACATGCTCTACAAACTGAGCCAGCCAGGCTCCCCAATGTCTTGATGTTTTCGTGGTCACAAATATCAAAGGCCTGCTTTTTCTTCTTCTTCTTCTTCTTCTTTTTTTTTTTTTTACAAAAATCATCTTTCTGGCATTCTTTTCTTTTTAAGATTGTATTTATTTATTTGACACAGAGAGAGTACAAGCAGGGGAAGCATCAGGCAGAGGGAAAGGGAGGACCCTGGGATCATGACCTGAGTGGAAGGCAGATGCTTAACCATGAGCCACCCAGGCGCCCCCCAGAATTTTTTTTTTTTTTTTAAGATTTTGTTTATTTATTTGAGAGAGAGAGAGAGAGAAAGCAAGAGATAGAGGGGGAGAGGCAGAGGGAGAAGCAGACTCCCTGCTAAGCAGGGAGCCCCAGGTGGTGGATCCTAGGACCCCAACCCAGAATCACGACCTGAGCCAAAGGTACGTGATTAACCAGCCGAATCACCCAGGTGGCCCTGATTTTTCTATGAAATGTAGACTTCAAGACCAAGTGGTAAAAGTTAGGGGTCCTGAATCAGATTGAGATCCCACCCAAATATCTCCAGTTAATATATTTAAGTTACTTAACTGGTATGTGTTTTCACTTCCTTGTTTGTAAAAAGTGAATTGTATTAATATCTACCTCGGAGAGTTGTTGTGAGAATTTAATGGGGGAAAAAAATTTAATGGGATAACCCAAAATAACCCCATGCTTATCACATGGGGAATATTTCCAGTAGATGTCCACTACTGTTATTAATCATTCTACTATATTTTACTGTGTCATGGATTGGAATATTTGGAAGTGGTGAGTTGGTATAAAGGATGTATTTTTATAAATATAAAGAATTTGAAAAGTGCTCGAAGGAAATTACAACTAAAATAGAAATTTTGGGAAAGATCAGATGCAAGTATACGGAGAAGGTAAGTACATTTATTTAATACTTACACATTTAGCCACATGATGTCGCTGTCCACCACAAGCTATTTCACCACAAAAGAAATGCGGCATGCGTTATGTACTCAGATGCTGCTTTTCCTCACCATCTTTGAGATACGGGCATGATAAGGTTATTGAAGAAAAAAATTAGGAACTCAAATTATTTTTTGAAGTTTGGATCGAGGCACGAATGACACAATATTTGGGAAAGGCTTGCAATGGTGTTTTCATGGAGAGAAGAAGGTTCAGGAGCCCGGCGTTTACTGCTTTCGCTTCTGCTCCTCACTGTCTGGGAGACTGGGAGCGGCCAGGTTCACTACTCGGTCCTGGAGGAGGCCAAACACGGCACCTTCGTCGGCCGCATCGCCCAGGACTTGGGGCTGGAGCTGGCGGAGCTGGTGCCGCGCCTGTTCCGGGTGGCGTCCAAAGGCCACGGGGATCTTCTGGAGGTAAATCTGCAGAATGGCATTTTGTTTGTGAATTCTCGAATCGACCGGGAGGAGCTGTGCGGGCGGAGTCTGGAGTGTAGCATCCACCTGGAGGTGATCGTGGACAGGCCGCTGCAGGTTTTCCATGTAGAGGTGGAGGTGAAGGACATTAACGACAACCAGCCGGTTTTCCCAATGGCAGTAAAAATATTATTTATTTATGAATCCCGGCCGCTGGGTTCTCGGATTCCGCTAGAGGGCGCATCAGATGCAGATATTGGAGTCAATTCTCTGTTGACCTACAGTCTTAACTCTAATGATTATTTTACCTTGGATATTAAAAGAAATGATGAGAATATTAAATCCCTTGGACTCGTGTTGAAAAAAGTTTTAAATCGCGAGGACACTCCTGAACATCACTTACTAATAACGGCAGTTGATGGTGGGAAACCAGAGCTCACCGGCACTACTCAAGTGAAGATCACCATTCTAGATGTAAACGACAACGCCCCAGAGTTTGAGAGGACTGTATACAGAGTCAGTTTATTTGAAAATGCACCAAACGGTACCCTAGCAGTGATTGTTAACGCCTCTGATTTGGATGAAGGAGTAAATAAGGACATTGTATATTCTTTCAATACAGACATGTCAGCAGATACTCTTTCAAAATTCCACTTAGACCCAGTTAGTGGATACATCAGTGTAAAGGGTAATATAGATTTCGAGGAAACTAAGTTATATGAAATCCAGGTAGAAGCGACAGATAAAGGAAATCCCCCAATGGCAGGTCACTGCACGGTTCTGGTGGAAATTTTGGACACCAATGATAACGTACCTGAGTTGGTTATCAAATCACTATCATTACCGGTGTTAGAAGATGCTCCCCTCGGCACGGTCATAGCCCTAATCAGTGTGTCTGACCGCGACTCTGGTGCCAATGGGCAGTTGACCTGCACCCTGTCACCCCACGTTCCCTTCAAGCTGGTGTCCACTTTCAAGAATTACTATTCGCTGGTGCTGGACAGCGCCCTGGACCGTGAGAGCGTGGCGAACTATGCACTGGTGGTGACAGCGCGAGATGGGGGATCGCCTTCGCTGTCCACCACAGCTAGCATGTACGTTGAAGTGGCCGACGTGAACGACAACGCGCCGGCATTCGCGCAGCCCGAGTACACCGTGTTCGTGAGGGAGAACAACCCGCCCGGCTGCCACATCTTCACGGTGTCTGCGCGCGACGCCGACGCGCAGGAGAACGCGCTGGTGTCCTACTCGCTGGTGGAGCGGCGCGGGCGAAAGCGTATGCGCTGTCGAGCTACGTCGGTGCACGCGGAGAGCGGCAAGGTGTACAGCTGCAGCCGCTGGACCACGAGGAGCTGGAGCTGCTGCAGTTCCAAGTGAGCTGCGACGCGGGGCGTGCTCTCCGCTGGGCAGCAACGTGATGCCAGGTGTTCGTGCTGACGAACGACAACGCCCGCGCTGCTGCCGCTGCCTGGGAAGCTGGCGGCAGCGAGCGGCGCGCTGAGCGAAAGCTGGTGTCGCGTCGGTGGGCGCGGCCACGTGGTGGCGGGTGCGCGGTGGACGCGGACTCTGCTACAACGCGTGGCTGTCGTATGAGCTGCAGCCGGCGGCGGGTGCGCGCGCAGCCCGCTTCCGCGTGGCGCTGTACACGGGCGAGATCAGCACGACGCGCACCCTGGACGAGGCGGACTCGGCGCGCCAGCGCCTGCTGGTGCTGGTGAAGGACCACGGCGAGCCGGCGCTGACGGCCACGGCCACTGTGCTGCTGTCGCTGGTGGAGAGCGGCCAGGCGCCAAAGGCGTCGTCGCGGGTGTTGGCGGGCGCGGCGGGCGGAGGCGGCGCGGTCGGATGTCAACGTGTACCTGATCGCCGCCATCTGCGCCGTGTCCAGCCTGTTGGTGCTGACGCCTGCCGCCGTACACGGCGCTGAGGTGCTCGGCGCCGCACGAGGCGCCAAGGCGTGCGGGCCTGGGAAGCCTCCACGCTCGTGTGCTCCAGCGCGGTGGGGAGCTGGTCGTACTCGCAGCAGAGGCGGCAGAGGGTGTGCTCTGGGGAGGGCCCGCCCAAGACCGACCTCATGGCCTTCAGCCCCAGCCTTCCACCTGGTCCCATTGGCGGGGATAGAGAAGAGCAGCTGAATGTGGACGTTGATCTTTCTGCTAAAGTGAGTACAGTTTTTAAAATCCTTTCAAAATGTCCTTGTTTTTTATTCCGCATTGTTTTTACTCTTTTTGAAACATGTTTTTGGTAATTGGTTTTCCAGGATTTTATGGTTAAAATGTTTGAATTTCTTTGACTCTTTTTGCACTAAATCATCAATAAGTCATGAGAACCATACTTGTAGTTTTTTGTCGTCGTCGTAGTTGTTGTTGTTAGTTGTTCAGTAGTGGGATTATTTTATTGCTAATGCATGAATAGAAACTAAATATGTTTTCCTTGATGAATTGTACTGTTAAGGATATTTGACTCCAACTGTGGTGTACTAATCCTTGCTCAATGCTTCAATAGCTTTTTGCCACTTTTCATTTGGAACTCTTACATATGTTAGTCCAAATGTTACTGACCCATTTTATGAGTTCACCATAAATCTCACCACTTCCTGTTTGTTCTTTATATCCTCAGTTTCAAATATTAGTTTATTAAGCCTGCTGTGTCTTTGAAGTCTCTTTTACTCACTCATTTATGTGAACTCTTAATTTTTTCTTTCTACTTGAACATGACTCATTTTAGTCCTTGTGTCACATTTGGTAATACATTGTATTGTTGCTAGTTTTCCAATTGGGTAAAGAAAACCACACACACACACACCATAATGATAATTTTGTTGCTTAGCATATCTTTGTACATCTTAAGTTTCTCACTACTTTTATTAGTAAGTGTTGAAAATTCAATAGGAAGTGAAATTTTATACTCCGGTATATCATCATTTAGAAAATATTCTTTTTGAAAGTATATTATTAATTTTGTTAAGAATTGTTTTCCGTCAGAACAATTGGTTAAGAATACTACTCTATATTTAATCTAAAAACTATCAGGGGTGCCTGGGTAGTGGAGTTCTTTAAACATCTGACTCTTGGTTTCAGCTCAGGTGTTGATCTCAGGGTCTTGAGATCTAGCCCCTAATGGGGCTCTGCCCTCTTCAGGGAGTCTACTTAAGACTATGTCTCCCTCTGCCTCTGCCCCCCACCCTGGGCTCTCTCTATCTAAAATAAATAAATCATTAAAAAAATTTCTACTAGCAAACTTATTAATCATTAAACTATTTTCCAAACAGTATTAAGGATGCTAATGACCAAAAACTCCAATAAGTTAGTGTTATTATTCGTGAGTGTTTTCCTTTGAGTACCATCCTGTCCATTAATGTGTGTTATATAGTACATAAAAGCTCCAAATAACTGGAACCAAATAAAACAAAATGAGATTATTTTGTAGTCATTTCCCTATTTGGCATTTGATAATTTCTCCAAATAGATGGACTTCCATTCAAGTTTCCTTGCCACTGGAAACTGAACCTTAGCCATATTAGAGACTAGAAAACAAGTGATTATTTCTAAACCATGAAAGATAAAAAAAGAATACTAACCTTCTTGTGGGAGGTCACTGGGTTTCAGTGTATACAGTTATATAGAATATTTTTCTACATGAATTATAACTACGACTTCCTACTTCCTGTACAAGCTTCCTTGCTGAAACCTGGTTAATACTCGACATCGTGGGTGAAGCTAACATATACAATAGAGAGATAATCCACCTTTTCTGTCACCATCCTTTGTTGATCCCTGTCCATCAAGTGTTAGCCACAGCATGTCCCACCTGAGTTCACATGTTATTTCATTTGGCCTGGTTTTCATCCTATTGTAATTAACAGGGTCATCCAAAGTTGGATGTGGGACTTCAGTCTTCAAATTGAGCTCTCCTCTTCAAATTCTCGCCTAACAAGATTCTCAGTTAATAAGACATTGTCAAGACTTTTGAGTTTTTCTCTTTAGAGATATATTGCTGCTACACCAGATGAATACAAATGGTTCTCACATAAATATCCTTTATATTTTGTTGCATTCCTCATCTATGCATATAATTATTTTCAAAATAAAGTAAGTAAACGGGGAGTCTTTTTTGGTTTCTTCCAGTGTGTTTGACATTTATGATCATTTTGTGCAAATCTACGGAATGGGTCTTCAAACAGAGAAACTACTCTGATTCATGTTTTAATTCAAAAAAGATGTTTTCATGTGTGTGAATATGGCTTTTCATAAAATGGAAGCATAAAGCTATGTTCAGTAGATTGATTTTTTTTT
>NW_024426663.1:53172762-53236138 GCF_017311325.1 Ursus maritimus | reverse complement strand
TTTTTTTTTGTTCTAACCAACCATGAGGGAAAGAGGTTTATGCATGTAAGAGGCAAAGAAAGTTTGAAAATAATTACCATCATGTCCTTTTATGTTAAGTTTCCTTATGTCAGGAAAATATATTGTGTTCTATTGATTGAGAATTCTTCACTGAGTATTAAAACTCAGGATGTCTTTAAGATCATGACTACCAAGTACCAAGGTTTCAATATGGAAATTGAACTATATCTTAATTAGGGCCATGTCCAAGTAAAATATTTTTGTATCTCTGGAAAATTATAGAGGCTGTTGCTGAGACATAATATTTTCCTAACTAGGCTTGCGACCATCTTAATTTAATGCATTTTATTAGGCAATTGAAGAGAACAAAACTATTCTAGTAGGTAAATATTCAACAAATACTAGGTTTGTATTCTGAGCTCTTAAACTAATAAGACACAACTATTCTCTTTAAAAGTTTATATTTCATAAAAGAAGGTTCCAGTTACTTGGATCTTTGTGCTTATTACATGACACCCAATTCATTAGACACACATACCCAAATGCCTACAAAAGAGATATTAATGTAATAAATGACCCGAGTGATTCCATCTGTATGCTATATAGTATATAAAAGAAAGTAAAAATACCTACTCTACTGGGTTAATCATGAAACTCTTCATTTTATGAAGAGGTCAAGAAATTTTAAAATGGTTATAAAATGGGGGAAATTGCTTTGTGAATCATTTGGAAATGATGGATAGTACTTAGTGGATGAAATGAGTATTTTTTTAGTGAAAAATATTATTGGAAGCAGAAAATTGTCCACTTTGACTAAAATACATGAGCACTATAGAAGAAAACAGAAGTTTATGCATATTAGGCACTGGAGAACAGGATTTATAAATTTAAGAGACAGGATTTATAAATCTAAGAGACAAATTGAGAATACCAATCTTGCTTGTGGGAGGTGAGTGTATTTGTTAATAAAATTATTTGTAATACTTTCCCACACCAATTATGTACCACAACATCCTACTTCCTTTTTAAAGTTCCTTGCACTTTCAGCCCTTAGATGAATTAATGAAGACTTTCAGTTAAATGCTGGTGATTTTTGCTTCCTTTTTTAGGACATTTAAAAATGTCCCCAAATTTTTAAAGTTCTCTTTCAATGGCTTATTCTTGCCACTGGAGGTTTCCTAGATCAGAGGGTTCTCTGAAGTCTTCAACACCAGGAATATGAAATCCAAAGATGAAGACTGTGTCATCATTAATAACTACTTTCCCCCATTCTCAGGAACACATAAAATCTGTTGAGAATTTTCTAATCAACACTTAACAATTCTATGTTTACAAAGTGTATGCACGTTAACTATAGCTGGGTCTCTATAAATACTTAAAACCTGTGTGAAAAAAAGGATTTCCACTGAAGTAAAACTGCCCCCATGGTGAAACTAAGGATCATAATCAACAGTACAAACCGTGGACCTTAGTAATATAAAATGTGCTTCTGTTTTCCAACGGCGTTAAAGTATGCGGAATGGCCGAAAGAAAAAGACTTACCGGTATCAGAATCCATTACTTACGGTTTGGAGCCACATGATGTCGCTCTGTACCATAAAACTGATGTACAGAGAAAGAAAAAAAATCCCTTCTGTTCTTGTAAAGAAGCTGCGTCTACCATCCAGATGCGGAGAAATGGAGGATACAGCGGCACTAGACTGAACAGTTAGAAAATTTTTCCTGATTTTGGAACAAGATCCCTTAGTGAAAACAAAGCACTGCGGGCTGGAGATGGAGTTTTCCTGGGGAAGCAGCCAGGAATCCCGGCGTCTGCTGCTCTCACTTCTGTTCCTCGCAGCCTGGAAAGCAGGGAGTGGCCAGGTTCACTACTCGGTCCTGGAGGAGGCCAAACACGGCACCTTCGTCGGTCGCATCGCCCAGGACTTGGGGCTGGAGCTGGCGGAGCTGGTACCACGCCTGTTCCGGGTGGCGTCCAAAGGCCACGGGGACCTTCTGGAGGTAAATCTGCAGAATGGCATTTTGTTTGTGAATTCTCGGATCGACCGGGAGGAGCTGTGCGGGCGGAGTCTGGAGTGTAGCATCCACCTGGAGGTGATCGTGGACAGGCCGCTGAAGGTTTTCCATGTGGAGGTGGAGGTGAAGGACATTAACGACAATCCTCCTATGTTCCCTGGAACACAAAAGAATTTATTTATGGCGGAATCCAGGCCTATTGACTCTCGGGTTCCACTAGAGGGCGCATCCGATGCAGATATCCGGGCCAACGCTATGCTGACCTACACCCTGAGCCCTAATGAGTATTTTTCGCTGGAAAAACCGAATGATGACGAGCGGGTGAAACGTCTTGGGCTACTGTTAAGGAAATCTTTAGACAGGGAAGAAGCTCCGGAGATTTTTTTAGTGCTCACAGCCACTGATGGCGGCAAACCTGAGCTGACTGGCACTGTTCAGTTATTCATTAAAGTGCTGGACGCCAATGACAATGCCCCAGCTTTCGACAGAACACTCTATGCCGTGAAATTGCCAGAAAATACTCCTAATGGAACGTTGGTAATGAAACTTAACGCCTCAGATTTAGATGAAGGCTCGAATGCAGACATTATTTATTCATTCTCAACTGATATTTTACCAAATGTGGAGTCCAAGTTTCACATAGATCCAATTACTGGAGAAATTATGGTAAAGGGATATATCGATTTTGAAGAAAGCAAATCCTATGAAATTCTTGTAGAGGGTATTGATAAAGGACAACCCCCACTCTCTGGACATTGTACAGTTATGGTGGAAGTTGAGGACACCAACGATAATGTCCCAGTAATGGAATTCAAGTCCTTGTCGCTCCCAATCAGAGAAGACGCTCCATTAGGCACGGTCATCGCCCTGGTCAGCGTGTATGACCTCGACTCGGGTGCCAATGGGCAGTTGACCTGCACCCTGTCACCCCACGTTCCCTTCAAGCTGGTGTCCACTTTCAAGAATTACTATTCGCTGGTGCTGGACAGCGCCCTGGACCGTGAGAGCGTGGCGAACTATGCACTGGTGGTGACAGCGCGAGATGGGGGATCGCCTTCGCTGTCCACCACAGCTAGCATGTACGTTGAAGTGGCCGACGTGAACGACAACGCGCCGGCATTCGCGCAGCCCGAGTACACCGTGTTCGTGAGGGAGAACAACCCGCCCGGCTGCCACATCTTCACGGTGTCTGCGCGCGACGCCGACGCGCAGGAGAACGCGCTGGTGTCCTACTCGCTGGTGGAGCGGCGCGTGGGCGAGCGTGCGCTGTCGAGCTACGTGTCGGTGCACGCGGAGAGCGGCAAGGTGTACGCGCTGCAGCCGCTGGACCACGAGGAGCTGGAGCTGCTGCAGTTCCAAGTGAGCGCGCGCGACGCGGGCGTGCCTCCGCTGGGCAGCAACGTGACGCTGCAGGTGTTCGTGCTGGACGAGAACGACAACGCGCCTGCGCTGCTGCCGCGGCCTGGGGCGGGCGGCGCGAGCGGCGCGCTGAGCGAGCTGGTGTCGCGGTCGGTGGGCGCGGGCCACGTGGTGGCGAAGGTGCGCGCGGTGGACGCGGACTCTGGCTACAACGCGTGGCTGTCGTATGAGCTGCAGCCGGCGGCGGGTGGCGCGCGCAGCCCGTTCCGCGTGGCGCTGTACACGGGCGAGATCAGCACGACGCGCACCCTGGACGAGGCGGACTCGGCGCGCCAGCGCCTGCTGGTGCTGGTGAAGGACCACGGCGAGCCGGCGCTGACGGCCACGGCCACTGTGCTGCTGTCGCTGGTGGAGAGCGGCCAGGCGCCAAAGGCGTCGTCGCGGGTGTTGGCGGGCGCGGCGGGCGCGGAGGCGGCGCTGGTGGATGTCAACGTGTACCTGATCGTCGCCATCTGCGCCGTGTCCAGCCTGTTGGTGCTGACGCTGCTGCTGTACACGGCGCTGCGGTGCTCGGCGCCGCCCACGGAGGGCGCGTGCGGGCCTGGGAAGCCCACGCTCGTGTGCTCCAGCGCGGTGGGGAGCTGGTCGTACTCGCAGCAGAGGCGGCAGAGGGTGTGCTCTGGGGAGGGCCCGCCCAAGACCGACCTCATGGCCTTCAGCCCCAGTGTACCTGACTCTAGGGACAGAGAGGATCTTCAACCAGCAACTGGAGAGTCCCTTTCAAAGGTTAGTTTTAAATATCCTTTATTTAATCTGAATTTTTAAGCTAAAATTTTATTTTACTTTATTCAATGTATTTCTTCCTAAAGTTCAGAATGAAATTTCTCTGACATTTTTTTCAGTTCTTATATACCCATTTTAACTAATGTCTTTTAGAATTATAGGACCCTAAGGATATATATCTTGTTAAAAATCTTCATTATTCAATGCATATGTATATAACTGTTATAAATTTTGTACTTACCATCTTCACCTATTTATTTTCAGTTGTAATCAACTTTAAAAAAAAGTTTTCCTTTTATTTTCCTATAATACATTGAAAAGTGCCCAGATGTAATAATATAACTCAATCATTTGAAAGTGAACACTTATGTTACTTCCATTCCACTTAAGAAGCTACTTAAATGGACCTCCAAAATCACCCTTTTTTCTCCCCAGATGTAGCCAGTTTTAACTTTATAACTGTTACTAAATTTTACCTGTTCACTGAACTTTATCTAAATAGAATTGCACAAAATGTGTTAGTGTGTGCCTGTGTTTGTGTATTCTTCGTATTTGTCATTCATCATTCTGTGGAGTCATCCATATTGCCACGTGTAGTTGGAGTTCATTTAACTTGTTTTCTCTCTGGTAGTTTATTTTCCGACTATAGTATGAATCATTTATTACACTGTGGAGGATTTTGCATTGTTTTCCTTATGTGTGTTTAGAATAATGCTGCCATAATTATATTTAAAATTTTTTCAGTGCCTATGTATGCAGTTTTCTCTATTATTCAAGTAGGATTGAAATTAATAGAACATGAAATATGTACATATATTCGTCTTTAATATATCAAACAGCTTTCTCAGATGTTTTTACCCATTTACACTTGTGCTGGCAGTGTATTGCTCTATGTCATCTCCCAAATTTGGTTTTGTCAGATTGTTTACATAGATGCCATTTTGCTGGGTTATGTTTGGTATCTCCATTTTATGTTTCCTGATTTATAAATGAAGTTGAGCCCCTTTATTATTATTGGCCATTTTTATATCTTATTTTGTACAATAGCTTTTCAAGTCTCTGCCTATTTTTCTATTGTGGTGCATTTTCTATTGTTTTTCAAGATTTCTTATATCCTGGATGTAACACCATTCTTGCTTATGCACTGTTCTGCTCTTCATTAGTGTTTTGGTGAATAGAAAATTTTAATTTAATTTAATTTTTTAAAAGAATTTATTTATTTGAGAGAGATATAGCAACAGAGATAGTGAGAGAGAGAGAGAGCACAGTGGGGGGGAGAGGGAGAAGCAGGCTCCCAGAAGAGCAGGGAGCCAACAAGGGGCTCAATTGCAGGATCCTGGACCGGAGCCAAAAGCAGACACTCAACTGACTGAGCCACCTAGGCACCCCTAAAAATTTTAATTTTAGTTAAGTTCAATGTAGCAATCCTTTTATCTTCATTCTATGTTATGAAGATAATTTCTTTGGCATTTTTTTCATATTCATGTTAAATATACAATCCTTTTCCAATTCTTTTTGTCTTTTGTGACATAGGAGTCAAGATTAATTTTTCCCCAATGACATTCAACTGAAGCAACATTTCTTAAAAATGAATTTCATGGGTATGCCTGGGTGGCTTAGTCAGTGAAGTGGCTGCCTTCAGCTCAGGTCATGATTCCAGGGTCCTAGGATCAAGTCCCTCACTGGGCTCCTGGCTCAGCGGGGAGTCTGCTTCTCCCTCTGCCTGCTGCTCCCCCTGCTTGTGCTCTCTCTCTCTCTGACAAGTAAATAAATAACTTTTTTTTTTTTTTGGTGGGAAGCAAAGCAAGGTTTATTGAGCAATAGCAAAGTGGTAGTACAATGCCCCCAAAGAGGGAGGGGACTTGAGAGGGTTGCCCAAATAAATAAAATCTTTAAAACAAATGAATTCCATGTTTTTTACAAAATAATATTCCATTCTATAGGTATGATCTTTTTTGTCATTCTAATTTATTAGACCTAAAAAAAAGGTTTTTTATATCAATGCCATGTTGCCTCTTTTATTTCCACCTAAATTTGTATATAAATTCCATAAGAATAACTTGGTGAGGTTTTTATTTGAATTACATTGAATCTATTTAGAAATGTGAAGCAAAGAGGTGCCTGGGTGGCTCAGTAGGTTAAGCATCTGATTCTTGATTTCAAGCCAAGTCGCGAACCCAGGGTTGTGAGATTGAGCCCCACACTGGGCTCTGTGATGAGCTTGGAGCCTGCTTAAGATTCTCTCTCCTTCCTAGTCCCCCTGCCCCTCCCACTCGTTCCTGCACTCTCTCTCTAAATAAAAGAAAAGGTACATATGAATGTATAATGTGTTTTTGTATTGACATATTATATAGCTAACTTGTTAAAATCACTTATTAATTCTAATAATTTACCTTTAAGTGCTTTGTATTTTTCAATATAGACAATAATGCCATCAACAAATGATAGCTGTAACTCTTTCCTTCCCAATTCTTATACCCATTATATGTTTTGTGTGCTTTAATGGTGTTGAGTTGGACAATTAGTATTATGGTAAATAGAAATGGCAATAGTGAGCAAACTTGTCTCATTTATGAAGTAAAAGGAAAATTTTAAATAATTTATCTTTGGGACTCCTGGGTGGCTCAGTTGGTTAAGCATCTGCCTTTGGCTCAGGTCATGATCCCAGGGTCCTGGGAATGGAGCCCTCCATCTGTATCTCTCTCTCCCTCTTCCCCTCCCCCTGCTGTGCTCTTTTTCTCTTCTCTCCAATAAATAAATAAAATCTAAAAAAATAATTTATCATTAATTATGTTAGGTGTAGTGTTAAAAACAATCCTTAAAAATTCCTTTCTATTTCTCTTCCTTTTTTGTCTTTATCTGGATTGGTGTATTTTAATCACTCATTTTCTCCATTATCTTTTCAATTATACAGTACATTCTTTTACTGATTTCTTTATTGGTTTCCTGGATTTTATTTTTTTATTTTTTTATTTTTTTAATACTAATATTTTTTATTATATTATATTAGTCACCTTACAGTACATCCCTGGTTTTTGATGTAAAGTTCCATGATTCATTAGTTGCATATAACACCCAGTGCACCATGCAATCCGTGCCCTCCTTACTACCCATCACCAGCCTATCCCATTCCCCCACCCCCCTCCCCTCTGAAGCCCTGTTTGTTTCCCAGAGTCCATAATCTCTCATGCTTCATTCCCCCTTCTGATTACCCCCCTTTCTTTATCCCTTTCTTCTCCTACCAATCTTCCTACTTCTTATATTCCATAAATGAGTGAAACCATATGATAATTGTCTTTCTCTGCTTGACTTATTTCACTTAGCATTATCTCCTCCAGTGCCGTCCATGTTGCAGCAAATGTTGAGAAATCATTCTTTCTGATAGCTGAGTAATATTCCATTGTATATATGGACCACATCTTCTTAATCCAGTCATCTGTGTAAGGGCATCTCAGCTCCTTCGATGATTTAGCTATTGTGGACAATGCTGCTATGAACATTGGGGTGCATATGGCCCTTCTTTTCACTATGTCTGTATCTTTGGGGTAAATACCCAGTAGTGCAATGGCTGGATCATAGGGTAGCTCAATTTTTAACTTTTTAAGGGACCTCCACACTGTTTTCCATAGTGGCTGTACCAACTTGCATTCCCACCAACAATGTAGGAGGGATCCCCTTTCTCCACATCCTCTCCAACAGTTGTTGTTTCTTGCCTTGTCAATTTTTGCCATTCTAACTGGTGTAAGGTGGTATCTCAGTGTGATTTTGATTTGAATTTCCCTGATGGCTAATGATTTTGAACATTTTTTCATGTGTCTGTTAGCCATTTGTATGTCTTCATTGGAAAAGTGTCTGTTCATATTTCTGCCCATTTTATGATTTGTTTATTTGTTTCTTGTGTGTTGAGTTTGAGAAGTTCTTTGTAGATCTTGGATACCAGTCTTTTATCTGTAGTGTCATTTGCAAATATATTCTCCCATTCTGTGGGCTGCCTCTTAGTTTTTTTGACTGTTTCCTTGGCTGTGCAGAGGCATTTTATCTTGATGAAGTCCCACAAGTTCATTTTTTCTTTTGTTTCTCTTGCCTTTGGAGATGTGTCATGAAAAAGGTTGCTATGGCCAATGTCGTAGAGGTTGCTGCTTATGCTCTCCTCTAGGATTTTGATGGATTCCTGTCTCACATCGAGGTCTTTCATCCATTTGGAGTTTATCTTTGTGTATGGTGTGAGAGAGTTGATTTCCTGGATTTTAAAACAAGCATCAATGACTTGTTAGAGTTTAAATTAAATTAGTGCTTTTGTCACTTTCAGATAATGCTAGGACCTCGAATAATAACTCCTTTTGCCTGCTTCCACTTTTGTTTGGTATTATGCCTTTCAGTTATAGATTTATTCTAGGCACAGTTTACATTATTATCATGTTTTATACAGTTACTTTTGTTTTTGTTTCTTTCTGGGATCATATTTCTCCTGAAGAAAATCTTTAATATTTTTTTTTAGTGGTATCAGAACTATGCTTATTTTCATCACTTTTGAAAAATAGTTTTGCTGAGTATCAAATTCTAGGTTAGAAGTGATTTTTCCCCCAAGCACTTTCAAGATTGTATCCCTGAAATGAATGCCATTCTTGAAATAAATTGCTGTCAAGTTTATTGTTCAGGTAGTGTGCCTTTTTTCTTTTCCTCCAGCTGCTTTTTATACTTGTCTTAGTTTTTTATTTTCAGTGGCTTTATTATATGATCAGTTTTAGTTTTATTTTATCTTGTTTGCAGTGTTAAAAGTTTCTTGAATATGCGGCTTGGTGTCTTTCATTAGTGCAGAAAAATTTCAGCAGTCTGCCTTCAAATATCACTTCTGCATCACGTTTTTATCCTTTTCTTCTGTAACTCAAAGGATATGTGTGTGCAGCATTATCATCATATCTCTCATATCTTCTATGCCCCTTTCTGTTTTTTGAAGATAATTTTTGGTTTCTTTATTAATGCTGGATATTTATTCTGACCAGTCTTCTAATTCAGCAGTTTTCTCTTCTTAGTTCAATCTACTATTAAAATCATCAATGGAATCTAAACTTCAGTTGTGAAATTTTTTTTTCCTTTAGAATTGTAGTTTTCCTTTTGAAAAAATATTTCCGTTTTCTGGTGAAATTCTTTATTTTAGTTTGTATTTATTTCAGTATAGTAATCACAGTTTATTTGTGCTCTATCAGATCACTGTAATAAATGGATAATATGTTTGCCTTTTTTATTGTGATACTTTTTTCTCATAATCCTCTTGCTTGGTAAGCCTGATAATTTTGTAGTGAGTTTTGGATATTGTGCTTGAGAAGTTATAGTTATTGAAGATGTCATTATATTCCTTACAACATGGATAACATAAATATCTCACAGATACGGATTTAGGAATTTATGGAAAAGTTTTAATTGAAATAAATATTTTATTTCTTTTCCTTTTTATCTCCTATAATGATGCTTGTCATTACAAATCTTCTGAACTTTTTCCTTTCCCACTCACTCCCCAGTTCTATTTTGTGGTGTGTGAAATAAAGTTAGTAGAATAAAAATTTTGGACTTTATTTGAAATTTTGTTTCTTCCTCCTCACCACTAAATCATAAGAACCAAGCTTATTGATGTTTACTGATGTTTAATTACCCTGCTTTCTTCTTTTTCACCCTGGACACTGGCTAATGCTATAAGAATCTTGCACTTCAGCAAGTTTCTACTCACTTGACCTAGGATTTTAAAACTGAATATGACCTAAAAGATCATAATTTCTCTCAATTAAATGATGAATAAACTGTAGCTGAGACATAAAAAACTTGCTTGAGCCCATATGGATATTAATGTGAAAACAGATAATAGAACCAAAGTTTTAAATTTTAGCTCTATTGTCCCTTTCCACTTTTAAATGAGCCTATTTGGCAATAATAAAGGAAATAGGATTGTGAATAAAAAACTACATGTAATATACTTTACTTTTTCACTTAGAGGTACTTTGAAATTACTCTCAGATTTTTCTCCCCAGAGAAAATATATTTTAGCACAGTACTTTATAGGGAGGTTGAACCATTAAGAGTAATGTAAAGATATATGCCATATGCACAAATGTGCTTTCATAGGATAAGTTTTCATAATTAATTTTTTGGTCAAATTTGACACAGCTGCCTAAATTATTTATAAGTCTTTAAAAGATTGCTTCAACTTCACCTGTTATTTCTGGACAGTGTGGCAGACCAATGTAAATTTTTACAGATAGAAGAGAAATTATTAAAATTTTATTCTGGAGTTTTGTAGTGATGAAGGGCATCTAGACTCCAATGCAAAGTTAAATTTTCTAGTGTAACATCTTTTTGGAATGCTTCCCATTATATTAAGTACAGATGTCTCAAAACTCTATCTGGTTTTCTTAACCTAAATTCTGGCCAAGGAAGGAGTTTAATTTCTGTAACAAGGTTGAAATATAACTAAAATTTTTAAAGAAACTAGCAAATGAAAAGATCAGTTATTAAGGTAATCTATAATATTGATTGAAAGAATGGTTTGGAAAAAGATTAAAAGATTTTCTCTACTGATGGAGTTGTCTGTGGAATTAAGACCAGACAGCCTATAATTGTTGAGAACTTAACCTCCCCCAAAATAGTTGAGCATTGAAAAACAAATGCAGGTGATAATTCAAAAACTTAATATTATCCAACAGATGTGAAAATGGGTCAAATGTCAAGAGTCTTGTTTTCTCTTGAAATATCTATATATTTACATGAAAGAAAATACAAACTGAAAGAAGCATGTGATACTGTTGATGCCATTTTTTCCATTGTGTATATTTTCATAATGTTGAAATATGTGCTGAAAATATTCTGTAAATCACCATGCATACATAGTTAACATCACATTGTCAGTTTTGCTGTTAAATACTTGACATTCACTTTTTTCAAAAGTAAATTGGTTTATAGTATGGTTTTGGAGTTTCACATCAGTCATAGTTCCATAATAGAACGTAAATCAACCTTAACTGATGGTATTTCAACACATTTATTATCACTTTTGTTTTTTTAGCTGTTGTATATTAAAATGTTTTCAAATTGTCATTATCGGTAACAGATAAGTAATCTGGAAATTTGATTAGTGTTCAGATTATTTAGTGTTTGGGTGATCTGAGTGCCGAGGGGAAAGTCATGTTAGTAGAAAGAGTAAGAATCTTTGAAAAACTAAAGGGAATGATAAATGTACTGTTAAATATTATATAAGAAATGAATCCAGTAACATTATTCTAATTCTTTACTACTTTGAATACTGGGAAGCAAAAGTGTTTCAATTGATTTTGTATTTTCTAGTAATTTCTCATTTATCTTCTCACTATTCTTTATATTACTATTTTTCCACATTTGTTTTATACATTGACACAAAAATAATACTTCGAGTCTCACACGCAACTTAAACAAAAATTAAGGAATATATTTGTGGTTTGGCTTTACATGTAAAAGTGTCAAGTAATAGAATTATTGATCTCCTGGACCCAAGGTCTTCATAGGTAAGGAGGATTTTTTAATATTTAAGGAATTCTAGGTAGCATATACACAAGCAGAAGACTAAATTTCTTTTTCAGTGGAAAAAATTGATGACATTTTCTTTTGGCCATATTTATAAGTAAGTCTAAGTGGTATCATGCAGTAAATCAAACAGATGATTAAAAAGTTAATAATATGGTTTATTTTCAATGTTTTAGTTTTTACTGGAACCCATTTTATAGAGTAGTATATCTACAGGAAAATATTAGTATTTTGATTTGCTGCATAAAAGCAAAGATATGTACTTTCACAGTTTATATGAACTGTGATTTATCAGTAGTTGAAGAAATTCTGCCTAGATGCATCTAATTTGAAAAATGGTGTCAAGATACTGACCAAAAGTGTTTTTACTATGATTTTGGCCTCTAGAAAATTTAAATCTCCACATATGATTTTTTAGTTAACATTAAAAGTAGGTGATATAGGGAGAAATTAAAGAAATGGATTTTTAGCAATTTAAATATTAGATTTCCAAATGGAAACTCACACAAGAATGCTATTCAAATAGTTTGTTACTTTAAAGATAACATCAACAAAAAGCAGATATTAAGTGCTGCAAATAGGAATATAAATTCGTTTCATGATTAACATAGAAGTAATGTACAAACATCCCATGAAAATAATAGAAAACACTCAAGAAATTTATAAGATATATTTTAGTATGGAAATAAATGAAAAACTAAAACCTTTAATTTCAGTTAGGAATTATATAAAGCCACTCCCTAAATAGAATAGACCAATACAAATTCCTCTAGTAAAGATTGGTGGGCACGACTAAAGTGTATTGATTTTGCAATATTTTAGTGAAAACTGATATCCTTTATTATAATCTTAACGATGTATTTAAATTAGAGATAAGGAAAATAAAGAATACTTAAAAGTCATTGAAATTGGGAAATATTTAATGAACTTAAGGCAAATAAAGCATGACAAAGTAAAAACTCACCCTTTCATCCACATGATGGCGCTGGAAACCGCAAGTTTGGTGGTTGGCTTTTTTTTTTTTTCCCCCTTTCCCGATAAAGGAATACAGTGAGTTTATTTTCCTTACACAGAAAGGAAAAGGCTACTCCGTTTTTTACTCTCCTGCTGAAGCTGAAACGGTGAGCAAACAAAAAATTATAGCAAATTGGGAATTAGGTTTCCAAAAGCTATCGTGTGGTGGTTCAATAGACATTTGAAAATTGCAACAAATTTGCGATGGTATATTCCCAGAGAAGAAGTCCTGGTTCCCGGCGCCTGCTGCTCTCGCTTCTGCTATTCGCAGTCTGGGAGGCCGGGAGCGGCCAGGTCCACTACTCGGTCCTGGAGGAGGTCAAACACGGCACCTTCGTGGGCCGCATCGCGCAAGACCTGGGGCTGGAGCTGGCGGAGCTGGTGCCACGCCTGTTCCGGATGGCGTCCAAAGGTCATAGAGACCTTCTGGAGGTAAATCTGCAGAATGGCATTTTGTTTGTGAATTCTCGGATCGACCGGGAGGAGCTATGCGGGCGGAGCGCGGAGTGTAGCATCCACCTGGAAGTGATCGTGGACAGGCCGCTGCAGGTTTTCCATGTAGAGGTGGAGGTGAAGGACATTAATGACAACCCGCCAAGGTTCTTCCGACAGGAACAAAGATTATTTATTTTAGAGTCAAGAATAGTGGATTCCCGGTTTCCGCTAGAGGGCGCATCTGATATGGATGTCGGAGTAAACGCAGAATTGAGATACAAATTAAATCCTAATGAATATTTTGACTTGGATGTTAAAGCAAATGAAGAAGAAACAAACATTTTAGAGCTAGTCTTAAAGAAGGCAGTAGATCGAGAAGAAATCCAGGAACATCTTTTATTACTGACTGCAATTGATGGAGGAAAACCTGAACTAACAGGTACAGTTCAATTATTGATCAACGTATTGGATGCAAATGATAATGCCCCTAAATTTGATAAATCAATTTATAATATCAGATTATTAGAAAATGCACCGAATGGGACATTAGTTATTAAACTGAACGCCTCAGATGCAGATGAAGGCATTAATAAGGAAATAGTATACCTCTTTAGTGATCTTGTTCTTGACAACGTCAAATCTAAATTTATAATCGATTCCAATAGTGGGGAGATAACAGTTAAAGGAGAACTGGATTACGAAGACTGTAATTTATATGAAATTAATATCGATGCTGTAGATAGAAGTTCATTTCCATTAACTGGACACTGCAAAGTAATAGTAAAACTTCTGGATGAGAATGATAATATCCCAGAGATGGTCATAACCTCCATATCTCTGCCGGTCCAAGAGGACGCTTCAGTGGGGACCGTCATCGCCCTGATTAGTCTGTCTGACCGCGACTCCGGTCTCAATGGGCAGGTGACCTGCACCCTGTCGCCCCACGTTCCCTTCAAGCTGGTGTCCACCTTCAAGAATTACTATTCGCTGGTGCTGGAAAGCGCCCTGGACCGAGAGAGCGTGGCGAACTATGAGCTGGTGGTGACAGCACGAGACGGAGGCTCGCCTTCGCTGTCCACCACAGCTAGCATGTACGTTGAAGTGGCCGACGTGAACGACAACGCGCCGGCATTCGCGCAGCCCGAGTACACCGTGTTCGTGAGGGAGAACAACCCGCCCGGCTGCCACATCTTCACGGTGTCTGCGCGCGACGCCGACGCGCAGGAGAACGCGCTGGTGTCCTACTCGCTGGTGGAGCGGCGCGTGGGCGAGCGTGCGCTGTCGAGCTACGTGTCGGTGCACGCGGAGAGCGGCAAGGTGTACGCGCTGCAGCCGCTGGACCACGAGGAGCTGGAGCTGCTGCAGTTCCAAGTGAGCGCGCGCGACGCGGGCGTGCCTCCGCTGGGCAGCAACGTGACGCTGCAGGTGTTCGTGCTGGACGAGAACGACAACGCGCCTGCGCTGCTGCCGCGGCCTGGGGCGGGCGGCGCGGGCGGCGCGCTGAGCGAGCTGGTGTCGCGGTCGGTGGGCGCGGGCCACGTGGTGGCGAAGGTGCGCGCGGTGGACGCGGACTCTGGCTACAACGCGTGGCTGTCGTATGAGCTGCAGCCGGCGGCGGGTGGCGCGCGCAGCCCGTTCCGCGTGGCGCTGTACACGGGCGAGATCAGCACGACGCGCACCCTGGACGAGGCGGACTCGGCGCGCCAGCGCCTGCTGGTGCTGGTGAAGGACCACGGCGAGCCGGCGCTGACGGCCACGGCCACTGTGCTGCTGTCGCTGGTGGAGAGCGGCCAGGCGCCAAAGGCGTCGTCGCGGGTGTTGGCGGGCGCGGCGGGCGCGGAGGCGGCGCTGGTGGATGTCAACGTGTACCTGATCGTCGCCATCTGCGCCGTGTCCAGCCTGTTGGTGCTGACGCTGCTGCTGTACACGGCGCTGCGGTGCTCGGCGCCGCCCACGGAGGGCGCGTGCGGGCCTGGCAAGCCCACGCTCGTGTGCTCCAGCGCGGTGGGGAGCTGGTCGTACTCGCAGCAGAGGCGGCAGAGGGTGTGCTCTGGGGAGGGCCCGCCCAAGACCGACCTCATGGCCTTCAGCCCCAGCCTACCTCCGGGTCCCAGCTCTGCGGACACTGTGAGTCTCAAAAATATTTTTCACAATAATTTTCGTTTTAAATCTTTAATATTTCCCTCCATCTTTTTAAAGTATGGTTTTATACTTGATTATTATCTCATCATTTCAGATGTAAGTTCTGTATTGGTACTAATTCATTTACTTAAATTACAGTTATGCTGAGAATTCATTTTAATTTGTTGCAGATAATCACTTTGCAGTAATGAATTTACTTCAGTAGCATTCCCCTTCTTTTAAAGGTTTTAAAGTTGGCTTGAATGGATTACTTTTGTTTGCATGATAGAAATTGTTTCCCAAATGATATTTAATAAATATTTTAATTTTTCAATCTTTAGGAAATGTAGGGAGATACTTGTATGACATATTGGAATTATTTACTTTCAAATCTCATATTACCACTGCACTGAAATGTTTTAAGGTCGCTATGTTACTTTGCCTTTTCTTTTCCATTGATATCAGTTATTTTAGTGGGTTTTTTAAAAAAGATTTTATTTATTTATTTATTTATTTATTTATTTATTTGACAGAGATAGAGACAGCCAGTGAGAGAGGGAACACAAGCAGGGGGAGTGGGAGAGGAAGAAGCAGGCTCATAGCGGAGGAGCCTGTTGTGGGGCTCGATCCCATAATGCTGGGATCACGCCCTGAGCTGAAGGCAGACGCTTAACTGCTGTGCCACCCAGGCGCTCCTATTTTAGTGTTTTTATTGCACCAATTTAATTTCCTTTTAAAATAATATTTGTACATTGAATGATTCTTTTAAGGTTTCTCTAAATGGTTGGCTTTCACATATTTATGATGAATTTGATGTTTATGATTATTTTTTAACTGTAGGGGCTTCATTTATTTTTGAATATGAAATACACTTACGTGGTTTACAATGTTTCCCTTCCACTTCCAATATCAAGACACTTAATATAACTTCTTGAACATTTCTAAGGTGGTTTTTTTAAAAGAAATATCTATACCAAAGGTGTGGTTTGACTCACAACCTTGAGACAAGAGTCACAAACTCTCTACTGACTGAGCTAGCCAGGTGCCTGTCTTCCTTGACTATCTCAAACGTTGCAATTTCTTGGTGCTCTTTACACAGGTATTTTCTTTATATACAAATAAACACCCCTCTTCTATTTTAAGACATAATAGTTATGTCACTTTTCCTCTGTTTTACTTAATATATCTTGATAATTATTATTTATCAGTACTTGAAGCTGTGTCTGTCACATTCCTTTTTCCAGATTTATGGTGCCCCACTTGGCAGATATATCATAATTTTCCCCTTACCCTAGCATCAACATTTAGTGAAACAGTGATTAGTTTTTCTCTAACTTGCATTTTTTTCGACTGAGAAATTATTATATTGGTAAGAAGCAATTTTGAACTCTCACAGTTGGGAAAATCCTAACATATTTAAATTAGATACTATTGGTATCTTTTGTTTTTGTTTTTTTATGACGTTATATTTCAATTTAAAAATGCACACTAAATTTCAAAGACAGTACAAACCTAAAAACAAAAAAATATTTCATCAATACTTTCAAAAGTAATATTTGCATGTTGAAATGGTAGTATTTGGGATACATTCAGTTAAATAAAATATACTATTAAAATTTCACCTACTTGTTTTTACTTTTTAAAAATGTGGCAACTGGGGTGCCTGGGTGGCTCAGTCAGTTGTGTGTCTGACTCTTGGTTTTGGCTTAGGTCGTGATCTCAGGGTCTTGGGATGAGCCCTGCCTCAGGCTGGGCACTGATTGAGGAGCCTGCCTGGGATTCTCTCTCTCCCTTTCCCTCTGCCTCCTCTTCCTCTTCTCTGCCCGCCCCCTTGCATTCACTCTCTCTAATAAAAAAAAATGGGCCTACTAAAGGACACCCAGTTGGCTCAGTAGGTAGAGTGAATGACTCCTGATCTCACTGTTGTGAGTTTGAGCCCAATGTTGGGTGGAGAGATTATTTTGAAAATGTGGCTCCTTGAACATTTTATTTTATTAAGGATTTTATTTATTTATTTGAGATATATATATATAGAGAGAGAGCGTGAGCACGAGCGGGGGAGGGGGAGGAGAGGGGGAAGGAGAAGCAGGCTCCCCACTGAGCAAGGAGCTGAGTGGGGCTCGATCCCAGGACCCTGGGATCATGACCTGAGCCGAAGGCAGCCTTTTTTTTTTTTTTTTAAAGATTTTATTTATTTATTTGACAGAGATAGAGACAGCCAGCGAGAGAGGAAACACAAGCAGGGGGAGTAGGAGAGGAAGAAGCAGGCTCACAGCGGAGGAGCCTGATGTGGGGCTCAATCCCAGAATGCCGGGATCACACCCTGAGCCGAAGGCAGACGCCTAACCGCTGAGCTACCCAGGCGCCCCCGAAGGCAGCCTTTTAACTGACTGAGCCACCCAGATGCCCCTCCTTGAACATTTTTAATTGCACATTGGCTTGCATTATATTTCTTCCAGAGCTTAGCAACATGGAGGTCTTTCACAAACTTGGTAAGAGTAGACTGCCTGAGATTAAGTAATACCTCACAAATTGTTTATACTCAGATAAGACTGAATCATTATCTAATACTGTTATGTCTAAAATTCAATAACAAAATTCACCAGTAAAATTCTCCTAAACTTTTTAAAATCGTTCTTGCTTTAGAACACAGTGATGAGTTTATGTATGTGTATATGTATGTATTGACATACAGTGTTATGTTAGTTTCAGATGTACAATATAGTGATTCAACATTTCTATACGTTATTCAGGGATCATCATGGCAAGTGTACTCTTAATCCCCTTCATCTATTTCACCCATTCCCCAATCCCCCCCTCCACTCTGGTAACTATCAGTTTGTTCTCTATAGTTAAGAGTCTCTTTTGGTTTGTCTCTTTTTTTCATTTGTTTTCTTTCTTAAATTCCACATATGAGTGAAATCATATGGTATTTGTCTTTCTCTGACTTATTTCTCTTAGCATTATACTTTCTAGATCCATCGATGTTGCTAATAGCAAGATGTCTTTAGTTTTTAATAGCTGAGTAATATTTCATTATATATATATATCTCACATCTTTATCCATTCATCTTTTGATGGTCACTTGAGATGCTTTTGTAATTTGGCTATTGTAATTAATCCTGCAATAAACATAGGGGTGTATATATCCCTTCAGCATAGTGTTCATATTCTTTGGGTTAATACCCAGTAGTGGAATTACTGGATCATAGGGTAGTTCTATTTTTAATATCTTGAGGAACCTGCTTACAGTCTTGCATAGTGGCTGTGCCAGTTTGCATTCTCACCAACAGTGCATGAAGGTTCCTTTTTCTCACTAACATCCTCGCTAACACCTGTTGTTTCTTGTGTTGATTTTAGCCGTTCTGACAGGCGTGAGGTGACATCTTATTGTAGTTTTGATTTGCATTTCCCTGAGGATGAGTGATGTTGAGCATCTTTTTATGTGTCGGTTAGCCATCTGAATACCTTCTTTGGAGAAATGTCTGTTCATGTTTTCTGCCCAGTTTAATTGGATTATTTGGTTTTTAGGTGTTGAGTTACACAAGTTCTTTATATTTTTAGGTACTAACCATTTATTGGACATGTCATTTGCAAATATCTTTCCCATTCAGTTGGTCTTTCTTTAGTTTTGTTGATAGTTTCCTTTGCTATGCAGAAGCTTTTTATTTTGATGTAGTCCCAATAGTTTAATTTCACTTTTCTTTTACTGGCCTCAAGAGACATACCTAGAAAAATGTTGCAATGGCTGATATAAGAGAAATTAATGCCTGTGCTCTTTATTGGTATTTATTGTTGCTTTTTGTTTTCAGATTAAAAAAATTAGTACCATGATACAAAATCTTCTCTTGGGTTTGTTGTTTATCAAGGCAATTCTTTATAACAAAGCTGTACATTTGATTTTACCATAGGCAAAAGCAGTCTCTATCTCAAATGTTCCACATTTCATATGATAAAAATTTAATTTCCTTTTTATTACTTTGGCTATTTCTTACATTCTCACATGTATTTAATTGTATCATAGTTGTATCATACTATTTAAATATTTCTAGTACCGTATTACTTTGAGGAAGCTCTGTAAATTGAGAGGGAGTTCTCACCCCTAAATTTGAAGTTAACACTTGTCAGCTTTTGAAAAAATTAAGTTATTTTTAAAATATAAACTCTTTATTTATATTGTAACTGAAATATTTCTTTGCTGGGAGAGGAAGCTGTCCATAAATTGACTAAAGTTTTTCTCTACATAATCTTCTTCCTTGACTGGAATGAAGTATTTGAGTAAATAAATGAACAAATACATAAGCTATTTCTTATGAGAAGACCAATATTTTCCTTTTCCGTGTTTTTAAAAAGATTTTATTTATTTATTTGAGAGAGAGAGTGAAGAGAGAGTATGAGGGGGGCTAGGGTCAGAGGGAGAAGCAGACTCCCTGCTGAGCAGGGATCCCCACATTAGGCTTGATCCCTGAACTCCAGGATCATGACCTGAGCCAAAGGCAGAGGCTTGACCAACTGAGCTACCCAGACACCCCTCCTTTTCCATGTTTATTTTATAGGAAGGATTTCAGTAACATTGCATAATTTTCTACTGGGAGCCGATAAGCAGGATTATTACAAAAGTCCCAATTAATTGGATTATATATCACTCTTCTAGAAATTCCTAGGAACTGCAATAGCGATTTGATAGTTAACTTTAATTAGCTAGTTTTATTTTTATTTTTTAAATAGTTTAATTATTTATTTGATAGAGAGAAGGAGCACAAACGGGGGGGGGGGGTAGCGAGTGGCAAAGGGAGAGGGAGAAGACTCCCTGCTGAACAAGGATTCCCCACAAGGGGCTCAATCTTAGAGATCATGACCTGAGCTGAAGTCAGACACTTAACCAACTGAGCCACCCAGATGCCCCTAATTAGCTAATTTTAAAGTAGAAATTCAAAGAGACTCTTCACATAGACCAAAATTTATGAAAAATCTTAACCACTATAGAAAACTTTCAACAATTAGACTGCAAGCTAGGGGTGCCTGGGTAGCTCAGTTGGTTAAGTGGCAGGTTCTAGATCTCGGCTCAGGTCTTGATGTCAGGGTCGTGAGTTCAAGCCCTGCATTGGGCTTAAAAAAAGAAAACCCTGCAAACTAATATATCTTTTGTCAAGGCTTATCTTCCTGCAAGCAAAGGGAAATTTCATTTTGGGAGATATTATTGGTTAGCACATGAACTCTTTGTTTACCCAAAATGGCAGCAATAGAAATTCAGTGATGGGGAGTATTACAGAGATCTGGGTCAATTCGTTTAAGATGAAGCTTCTCATAGTGGTGGGGAGCTTTGTATTATTACAGTTGCTGTGAGGTTTTACAAGTATATCAGAATTTTGGGGGGTGGGTGTTGGCAAGTGTCCATTTGAAAAGTCTTTTTTGTGTGTGTGCCTCATTTTGAGGAAGAGTTTGATCATCTCCAATTGATAATATTACAGATAAATTCATGGTAAAATTGACATTTGGGCTTCATTTTGGTATCGGGATAACATTTTCACACGTAAAGATGGAGGTAATTTTAGAAACACCTTGAACAAAGGTTGTGCTGAGGAAGAAGACAAGGAAGTGATCTAGATTGTCTGCAAAATAGAATTCACATTGGAGAGTAGTTAAAAATAACACTGGAAATGTTGACTTGTGATTGCATCTCAGGTTGTGTAGAAGTGACTCTACTGTCATGGAATTTCTACCTTTAGTGCAATTCAATAATAGCTGTATTCATGAAGATAAATAGGGTAGTATGTGAAAAGACAGATGGACTGTTGACAGATTTTGAATAAGGCAGGTAAGGGAGGAGGACTAATAAAAAATTCATATAGGTGACATGTAGAATGTTCATGCCATGGGGGTTAGTAATGATATCTCTTCATAATCTTCAAACTGTAATCAAATTATTTTCTGGGAGTCATCAGCCTGCATGGGTGAAAATAACAATTAGAACCATAGAAAGGGGGGCACCTGGGTGGCTCAGTCGGTTAAGCGGTTAAGTGTCTGCCTTTGGCTCAGGTCATGATCCCATAGGATCACGCCCCACATCTCCCTCCCTGCTCAGCAGGGAGCCTGCTTCTCCCTCTCTCTTTGCTCCTCCTCACTGCTCACTGGTGCGCTCTCTCTCTCTCTCTCTCTGCTGTCTCTTTCTCTAAAAACAAAAAAATAAAAATAAAATCTTTTTTTAAAAAAGAGAACCATAGAAAGGGGGGAGGAAGATGTGGGTTTGGGAATACCTTCAGTAAAAGTCTTATTTGAGACGCTGGAAGTGGATGAGAGCACTTAAAGGAAAGCATATACAAAGTTGAGATTGAGAGAAAAGGATGAGCTCATTTAGGAGCAGCTGAAGGATCAGAGCATTAAAGAGTTATGGGTAGATATTCCACTAGAATTTGCAGTGATGAAGTATGTGAAGGGAAGTGTTTTGAGGAGGAGGCCCAATATATAACTGCAGGAAAACTTAGAAATGCTGTAAAGAATATGCACTATAATTTTCCTCTTCAATTATTAAATAAAAGAAACAGCCTTGGGAGTATTTAATATTCATCAAAGAAAGAAAGAATGGACTTCAATAATCTATAAGATTTTAAAAATCTGGATAAAATTTGTTAATTTAAAATTACATTCCATTATTTTCTCAGAGCAAAATATAGTAGCATGTCCTATAACAGAAATATATGCACATGTTTCTTCTCTACACACAGAGTGTAGTATAGTTTGCACTTCTAATTCCCAGACTACTTAAGATCACAAATTTTCTGAACTGGTTGGTAACAGTAATTAAATTATTGTGAGAGAAGTTGTTTTGCTATGAATTATCTGATTCCTCACCCTGCTCTAAACTAATAAAAGAAATCAGACGAGATGAAACTGGCTCTGCAAATTACGAACATAAGGAGATTTACTATTAAAGTAAGGCAAAATAAGATTTTTCTTTTTTTAACTTAGAGGACTACAGCTTAGCGCGGTTATGTGAGTTCATTTCTTACCCTTTGAAGCCGCATGATGTCGCTGTCTACCATGAAGTCAATCTAGTTATTACAGTATGCAAAATCCACTCCTCCTATTACTGATTAGTTCCACGAGTGCTCAGTGATGTCAGGAGCAGAAGAATTGGATTAACAGACTTGGGATCATACAGATTTCATCTTAATTGCGAGACAAGATCTTCTGATGGAAATAAAACAAGTATTTGACATGGTTATTACCCTGGAAGGCCGACTGGGATCTCAGTATCTGCTGCTCTCGCTTCTGCTCCTTGCAGCGTGGGAGGAGGGCAGCGGCCAGGTCCACTACTCGGTCCCGGAGGAGGCCAAACACGGCACCTTCGTCGGCCGCATCGCCCAGGACTTGGGGCTGGAGCTGGCGGAGCTGGTGCCACGCCTGTTCCGGGTGGCGTCCAAAGGCCACGGGGACCTTCTGGAGGTAAATCTGCAGGATGGCATTTTGTTTGTGAATTCTCGGATCGACCGGGAGGAGCTGTGCGGGCGGAGTCTGGAGTGTAGCATCCACCTGGAGGTGATCGTGGACAGGCCGCTGCAGGTTTTTCATGTGGAGGTGGAGGTGAAGGACATTAACGACAACGCGCCGGTGTTTCGTTTAAAGGAACAAAGAGTGCTGATTTACGAATCAAGGCTGCCAGATTCTCTGTTTCCACTAGAGGGCGCGTCAGATGCGGATGTTGGCTTGAATTCCCTCTTAACCTATAAACTCAGTTCCAGCGAATACTTCGCCCTAGATGTAAAAACAAACAGTGATGACAATACACAAATTGGGCTCGTGTTAAGGAAATCCTTGGACAGAGAGGAAGCTCCCGAACATAACTTACTGCTGACAGCCACCGACGAAGGCAAACCTGAGCTCACTGGCACTGTTCAGCTGCTGGTCACTGTGCTGGACGTGAATGACAATGCTCCCAGTTTCGAACAAACTGAATATGAAGTAAGGATCTTTGAAAACTCCGGCAACGGAACAATAGTAATCAGACTGAATGCTTCTGATCGGGACGAAGGAGTGAATGGTGAAATTTCATACTCTTTCAATAGCCTTGTTCCAACCGTGGTTAGAGACCAGTTTAGAATAGATCCAAATACTGGAGAAATAGTAACTAAAGGGAATTTAGATTTTGAAAAATTAAATTTATACAAAATTCGTGTTGACGCGACGGACAAAGGCCACCCACCCATGGCTGGACATTGCACTGTTTTATTGAAAGTTTTGGATAAAAATGATAATGTCCCTCAGATTGCATTGACTTCCTTATCCTTGCCTATCCGAGAGGACGCTCAGTTAGGTACTGTTATTGCCCTAATTAGCGTGTCAGATCTCGACTTCGGTGCCAACGGGCAAGTGACCTGCTCACTAACACCCCATGTCCCCTTCAAGCTGGTGTCCACCTTCAAGAATTACTATTCGCTGGTGCTGGAAAGCGCCCTGGACCGAGAGAGCGTGGCGAACTATGAGCTGGTGGTGACAGCACGAGACGGAGGCTCGCCTTCGCTCTCCGCCACGGCCAGCGTGTCCGTGGAAGTGGCCGACGTGAACGACAACGCGCCGGCATTCGCGCAGCCCGAGTACACCGTGTTCGTGAGGGAGAACAACCCGCCCGGCTGCCACATCTTCACGGTGTCTGCGCGCGACGCCGACGCGCAGGAGAACGCGCTGGTGTCCTACTCGCTGGTGGAGCGGCGCGTGGGCGAGCGTGCGCTGTCGAGCTACGTGTCGGTGCACGCAGAGAGCGGCAAGGTGTACGCGCTGCAGCCGCTGGACCACGAGGAGCTGGAGCTGCTGCAGTTCCAGGTGAGCGCGCGCGACGCGGGCGTGCCTCCGCTGGGCAGCAACGTGACGCTGCAGGTGTTCGTGCTGGACGAGAACGACAACGCGCCCGCGCTGCTGCCGCGGCCTGGGGCGGGCGGCGCGGGCGGCGCGCTCGGCGCGCCAGCGCCTGCTGGTGCTGGTGAAGGACCACGGCGAGCCGGCGCTGACGGCCACGGCCACTGTGCTGCTGTCGCTGGTGGAGAGCGGCCAGGCGCCAAAGGCGTCGTCGCGGGTGTTGGCGGGCGCGGCGGGCGCGGAGGCGGCGCTGGTGGATGTCAACGTGTACCTGATCGTCGCCATCTGCGCCGTGTCCAGCCTGTTGGTGCTGACGCTGCTGCTGTACACGGCGCTGCGGTGCTCGGCGCCGCCCACGGAGGGCGCGTGCGGGCCTGGCAAGCCCACGCTCGTGTGCTCCAGCGCGGTGGGGAGCTGGTCGTACTCGCAGCAGAGGCGGCAGAGGGTGTGCTCTGGGGAGGGCCCGCCCAAGACCGACCTCATGGCCTTCAGCCCCAGTCATCCACCTTGTGTGGTAGTCGGTGATATGAGCGAGCAACAGGATTTAAATGATGAGCATTGTGCCAAGGTAAGTCTGGATTTTCATAATTAACAGTGAATACACACATGAAATATTGTTTCCGTAGAATTTCTTTTTACATTTTTCAATTTTTAAAAATTTGAATAAATTTGCTTAATATAATCTGTTCATTTTTCTGTTAACTATTGTAATCTATGTAGTTTGTTATTAGTCTTAATTTAAACTGGAATCAGACATTAGACCTATTTGTGGTACATTTTTAATATGCATAAGTAGTAGTGTTTTTTCTAATTATTTATGTAGAATTTTCATTTCTTTGCATTTGATCCAAATAGCCATTAAATAGAAATTCAAGGGAAATTGCACTTTGATCAAGTAAATTCATATAAAATCTGTATTGCTCAGACACTGCAAATCTCTTATATTTGAATTTCATTTGGTGTGTTGCTTTTCATGGAGATATTTCTTCTTTTTAAAAAGTTTTTTATTTTGGTGCCTGGGTGGCTCAGTTGGTTAAGCATCTGCCTTCTGCTCAGATCATGATCCCAGTGTCATGGGATCCAGTCAGCATTGGGCTCCCTGCTAGTTCGCTGTCTCTCTCTCTCTAAAATGAAGATTAAAACAAGTTTTTATTTAAATTCCAGTTAGTTAACATACAGTGTTATGTTAGTTTTAGGTGTACAATTTACAGATTTAGCACTTTCATATAATATCTGGTGTTCATCACAAGTGGACTCCTTAATTGGGGTCATCTATTTAACCCATCATCCACCCACCTCCCCTCTGGTAACCATCAGCTCATTCTCCATAGTTAGGAGTCTGTTTCTCGTCTTGCCTCTCTCCCTCTTTCTCTTTCGCTCTTTTTCTCCCCTGTGCTCATTTGTTTTGTTTCTTAAATTCCATATATGAGTGAAATCATATGGTCTTTGTCTTTGACTTATTTCGCTTAGCGTGATACTTCTCGAGCTCCATCCACATTGCTGAAAATGGCAAGATATCATTCTTTTTCATGCTGAGTAATATTCCATTGTGTATATACATGTGTATCACATCTTCTTTATCCATTCATCAGTCATTGGACACCTGAGCTGTTTCCATTTTTGACTATTATGGATAATGCTGCTATAAACATCAGGGTGCGTGTATCACTTTGAATCTGTATTTCTGTATCCTTTGGGTAAATACCCAGTAGTGCAATTGCTGGATGGTAAGGAAGTTCTATTTTTTAACCTTTTGATGAAACTCCATGCTGTTTTCCAGAGCTGGCTGCACCAGTTTGCGTTCCCACCCACACTGAAAGTGGGTTCCTCTTTCTTCCCATCCTGGCCAATACCTGTTGTTTCTTGTGTTGTTGATTTTAGCCATTCTGACAGGTTGAGGTGATATTTCATTGTAGTTTTTTTTTTTAAAGATTTTTTATTTATTTATTCGATAGAGATAGAGACAGCCAGCGAGAGAGGGAACACAGCAGGGGAGTGGGAGAGGAAGAAGCAGGCTCATAGCGGAGGAGCCTGATGTGGGGCTCGATCCCAGAACGCCAGGATCACGCCCTGAGCCGAAGGCAGACGCTTAACCTCTGTGCCACCCAGGCGCCCCTCATTGTAGTTTTGATTTGTGTTTCCCTGATAATTAGTGATGTTGAGTATTTTTTTTATGTGCCTCTTGGCCATCTGTATGTCTTCTTTGGGAAAATGTCTATTCATGCTTTCTGCCAATTTTCAAGTGGATTTTTCATTTTTAGGTGTTGAGTTTTTTAATACTTAATATATTTTGGATACCATCCCTTTATCAGAAATGTCATATGCAAATATCTTCTTCCATTCTGTAGGCTGCCTCTTAGTTTTGTTGATTGAATCCTTCACTGTGTAGGACCTTTTTTATCTTGATGAAGTCCCAGGAGTTTTTGCTTTTATTTCTCTGGCCTCAGGAGATATATCTGGAAAGAAATTGCTATGCCTATGTCAAAGATGTTACAGCTCGTGTTCTCTAGGATTTTTATGGTTTCGAGTCTCACGGTTAGGTCTGTAACCCACTTTGAATTTATTTTTGTGTATTATTTTCTGTAAGAAAATGGTCTAGTTTCATTCTTTTGCATATTGCTGTCCAATTTTTTCAATACCATCTCTTGAAGAGACTGTCTTTTTCCCCATTGGATATTTTTTCCTGCTTTGTCGAAGATTAATTGACCATATAGTTGTGGGTTCATTTCTGGATTTTCTATTGTGTTCTGTTGGTCTCTGTTTCTTTTTTTGTGCCAATCCCATACTATCTTGATCACTACAGCTTTGTAATATAACTCGAAGTCCGGAATTGTGATGCCTCCAGCTTTGCTGTTCAAGCTTGCTTTGGCTATTCGGGATCTTTTTTCATTCCATACAAATTACAGGATTGTTTTTTCTATCTGTGTGAAGAATGCTGCTGATCTTATGATAAGGACTGCTTTAAATGTTTAGATTGCTTTGGGTAGTATTGACATTTTCTTTACATTTTTGTCATCTTCAATTTTTTTCATCAGTGTTTTACGGTTTTCAGAGTACATGTCTTTCAACTCTTTAGTTAGGTTTATTCCTAGGTATCTTACTGGTTTTGGTGCAGTTGTAAATGGGCTTGGTTATTCAATTTCTTTCTGCTGCTTCATTATTGGTATATAGAAATGCAACAGATTTCTGTACATTGATTTTGTATTTTGTGACTTCACTGAATTCATTTATCAGTTATGGCAATTATTTGGTGGAGTCTGTTGGGTTTTCTATATAGATTATCATATCATCTGCAAATAATGAAAATTTTACTTCTTCCTTGCTAATTCGGATGCCTTTTATTTCCTTTTTTTCCCTGATTGCTGTGGTTGGGACTTCCAGTACTATATTAAGTAACAGTGGTAAGAGTGGACATCCTTGTCTTGTTCTTGACCATAGAGGAAAAGCTCTCAGTTTTTCCTCATCAAGGATGATATTAGCTGTGGGTTTTTAATAGATGACCTTTATTATGTTGAGGAATGTCCCCTCTAAACCTACTTTGTTGAGGGCCTTTATCATGTACTTTGTCAGATGCTTTTTCTGCATCTACTGAAAGGATCATATGGTTCTTATTTTTTCTTTTGTTAATGTGGTGTTTCATGTTGATTGATTTGTAAAAATTGGACCACTCTTTCAACCCAGAAATAAATCTTACTTGATCGTGGTGAATGATTTTTTTAATGTATTGTTGGATTTGGTTTGCTAGTATTTTATTGAGAATTTTTGCATTTATGTTCATCGGAAATATTGGCCTGTAGTTCTTTTCTTCAGTGGAGTCTTTATCTGGTTTTGTCATCAGGGTAATGCTAGCCTCATAGAATTTTCTTTTTTTTTTTTTTTTAAAGATTTTATTTATTTGACAGAGAGAGACAGTGAGGGAGGGAACACAAGCAGGGGGAGTGGGAGAGGGAGAAGCAGGCTTCCCGATGAGCAGGGAGCCCGATGAGGGGCTCATCCCAGGACCCTGGGATCATGACCTGAGCCAAAGGCATATGCTTAAGAGCTGAGCCACCCAGGTGCCCCTAGCCTCATAGAATTCTATTCTTTTTTTGGAATAGTTTGGGAAGAATATGTATTAACTCTTCTTTAAATCTTTGGTAGAATTTTCCTTGAAGCCATCTGGCCCTGAACTTTTGTTTATTGGGAATTTTTTGATTACTGATTCAATTTCTTTACTGGTGATTGGCCTGTTCAAGTTTTCTATTTCTTCCCGTTTCAGTTTTGGTAGTTTATATGTTCGTAGGGTTTTATCCATCTTTTTAAGGTTGTCCAATTTGTTGGCATATAGTTTTTCATAATATTCTCCTAAAATTGTATTTCTGTGGTTTTGGTTGTTATTTCTCCTCTCTCATTTGTGATTTTTAAAAATTTGGGTCCCTTCTCTTTTTGCTAAGTCTGGCTAGAAGTTTATCAATTTTATTAATCTTTTCAAAGAACCGACTTCTGGTTTCATTGATCTGTTCTGCTTTTTTAGTTTCTCTAACATTTATTTCTGCTCTAATGTTTATTATTTCCCTCTTTCTGATGCTCTTTTAGGTGTAAGGTTAGGCTATTTATTTGAGGTTTTTCTTGCTTCTTGAGGTAGGCCTGTATTATTAACAACTTCCCTCTTAAGACTGCCTTTGCTGCATCCCAAAGGTTTTGGACCATCATGTTTTAATTTTCACGTACTTTTTTTTTACTCTCTTTGATTTCCTGGGTGACCCATTCATTGTTTAGCAACATATTGTTTAACCTCCATGTGTTTGTGGTCTTTCCAAATGTTTTCTTATGGATGACTTGTAGTTTCATAGTGTTGTGGTTAGAAAAGGTGCAAGGCATGATTTCAGTTTTTCCATATTTGTTGAGGACTGATTTGTGACCCAGTATGTGAACTATTCTGGAGAATGTCAAGCCTCTCATCAGGCTCCACTCTCATAGTGGAGTCTGCTTGAGATTTTCTTTCTCCCTAAACAAACAAACAAACAAACAAATAAATAAAATCTTTTTTTAAAATGGAGACGTTCCCTCTAAGAGAATACTGAACATGACGGGCATTCCTGGGAACAGACAAACTTAAGTAAATGAGTACACAGAAAACCCCAATGTGTCTAGAAACAGAATAGTCTGCTTTGGTCAAAACATGGTTCTTACAGGAAGGAATATGAGATAAGGCAGGAAAAGTAATATGAGAAAAAGTTCTTGGTTAAGTTAGAATACCAGACTAAGAAATTTTGACTCACCTCTAAAGTCATGTGAAAACTACAAGTATGAAACAACAGTAATAAAAGGTGTGTTTCAGGAAGATGACTGTCAGGATTTAGTGAAGGATAAATGGGGTTGTGGCAAGATAACACAATAAGAAGCTATTGAAATAATCCAGGATAGCAGCAATATTTAAAACTCATTTGGGCAGAGTCAGGAGGCAGAAGCACAGTGGAGGGCCAGCAGGTTGTGGAACTTCATGTTGGGCTCCATTTGGTGGCCTCTAAGTGGTGCCCCCTTTGAGAATGCCATCCCACAGCAAGGAAGTCCCAGGTTCTCTTGTGGCCCTGGTGATTAATGCCAACTCATTGCCACTGAACATGGTTGGAACAGAAAATTGAAACGTGGCAACAGACCCCTTCGGACAAGGTTTTCAAAACAAAAACAGAGTTGCAATCTCGGCAGAACTGGGCAATGCGGAAAGACAATTACTAGTGTAACCAATCTTCAACCAAATCATCCTGGAGCAAGCAATGCATTCTGGAAACCCTCTCTCAAGAAGGACTTTCAGGGGCACCTGGGTGGCTCAGTCAGTTAAGCTTCTGACTCTTGATTTCGCCTGAGGTTATGATCTCAGCGTCATGAGATGGAGCCCAGTGTGGAACCTGCTTAAGATTCCCTCTCTCCCTCTCCCTCTGTCCTCCCACCCATGCTTACATGTGCACATGCTTGCATGCCCCCTCTCTCTCTTTCTGAAAAAAAAAAAAAGGACTTCAAGGTCATGCTGAGCTGCGACATATTACAGCCTAGCAAAGGCAGCTTTGCCTCATGCATGTGAGCATTCAGCTGCATGCTTCATGACTCAAGACTCTGCGTTTGGGAATCATATTCTTCCTATTTTACCTCACCTTGACCTAGAATGAAGAAAATATTTGTAATAAAAGTGACTGTAATATCAAATGCCAAAACTACTATCATTCAGAATTGATATTATCATTCAGAATTGAATTCAGTGACTTCCAGAATTTTGGTGAACATTTATATTTTTTGCTTATTTAAAAGAAGTTATGGACTTCTGGGTGGCTTAGTCAGTTAAGCATCTGCCTTCAGCTCAGGTCATGATACCAAGGTCCTGGGATTGAGGCCCCTGTTGGGCTCCCTGCTCGGTGGGGAGCCTGCTTCTCCCTCTACCCCTCCCCCCTGCTCGCGATCTCTCTCTCTTTCAGATAAATAAATAAGATCTTTTTTAAAAAGTAAAAAAAATAAAAGAAAGGTATGTGTAAGTCAAAACAGTAAAGGAGAGTCACCAGGATGATGTGAGCTTTGGAAGCTGTATTATCGGAGTGACTGATTATGTTACCCATGACTGTAACTTTTTTGTTATGTAGTTTGATTTTTTAACTCTAAATCAGGCTCTGATTTGGATGGTCACATAGTTCACCCCTGCAGCCCCCAACTAGTTGGACTAATATGTCCACAATAGACTTAACTTTCTAGTACTTAACTTTAAACAAATGAGGGTGCTTCAAAAAATGTGAACCAGTAGGCTTAAATAAGTTATATTCCTATTTACTGTTTGATATCAATGTACCTTTTGAATTTATAGTCAACATGCTATCCTAAAATACTGTTTAACTCATAACTAGCTCCCCTATTCTCCACTTTAAAAGGAAATCTAAGTTAAGACTAGACTACCAACCAGTCTTAAACATTTTTATAAACCTATGCCAGTAAAATTATATGACTAAATGGTATTGAAGACAATTAATTGTGAGAAATGTGGTTTTAAAATGTGTACATGCTCTTAGTGTTACTATATAAATGGTATGCCTATGTGGTTTTATCGTCCATTTTTGTGCTAATTAAAAACATATACAAGTTGGAAAAAACTCATTTAGGCAGATAATCAAAATTGGAAAGCAATACAAGTGTAATTATTTAATTTGCACTTGGAAACATAGGAATGAAACATTCAAGAAAAGCTGCTCTGTGAAGTAAAATTAAAAAGGATAAAACACCCCAAACTTGATTAAAGGACTACCGTAAGTATGACAGATGAGTACCAACATTCATCTAATGAAAGTAAATTTATGTTATGAAATACATAATCTAAAATTGGAGGTTGTAAAAACAGGTAGATATTCATAAAATGTGGAGCTTAGAAAGGATGGAAAGAATACAGAGATAAGAACCTTGAACTTTTGAAGAGAGTTTATAAATTCTGACGAAAAGAAAAATTCAGAATACTTCCTCCATGCAAAATTCTCTTACTACAAATGATTCCTCCTTAGTACAAATGATCCCCTAAACCTTCTACTACTGTGTTTTCTCAGGAGAAGCATATGAATTAGTTGCTTATATCACTTGCTTCCTAAAAACAAACAACTCTTCTAAGTTTTTCTTCCATTAGTAAATACTTGGGATCTTGGGTCCCTAGAGAGACCAAGAGTTTTCTTAACAGAAATCTAAGAAAATGGAGTATACCTGAACTCTGACCAAAATATTTTAAAACTTAGTGTTCCTGCTGTGATTCGCTTTGTCAGATTTTTATTTTTATTTTTATTTTAAAACTGTGAGAAAACGCATTTTCAAGGCATAAGGGGACCACAGTAACAGTCACACTAAATGTTTAGAAGTTGTCTCTTAATGCTTTCAGCAAACATGAGAAGCGTTGTCCTGTGCTTTAACAAAACTGAATGGGGAAAAAAATCAACGGTTAAAATAAAACTTCACAATTATTAATAAAAAGTTGATATTTGTAGTTCGTACTTACTATTTGGCCACATGATGTCGCTCTTTACCGCGAAATTTTCTCATTCAAGACAAAACTAAGTCATCCCTTTTCCTATTGGAAAGACTTCACTCTCTCTACGCGGATGTCGAACAATGGCGAGCACTTCAGGATAGCAAGGAAGAGATAAGAAGATTCTTCCAAATTTTGAGACAAGTTACGATTTGAATTTAAAAAACCAATTAATTTGAAATGGTGTACTCGAGTCGAGGCGACCGGGGGCACCGGCATCTACTGCTGTTTTTCATAATTCTCAAAGCCTGGGAGAGCACAAGCGGCCAGATCCACTATTCGGTCCCGGAGGAGGCCAAACACGGCACGTTCGTCGGACGTATCGCCCAGGACTTGGGGCTGGAGCTGGCGGAGCTGGTGCCACGCCTGTTCCGGGTGGCGTCCAAAGGCCACAGGGACCTTCTGGAGGTAAATCTGCAGAATGGCATTTTGTTTGTGAATTCTCGGATCGACCGGGAGGCGCTGTGCGGGCGGAGTCTGGAGTGTAGCATCCACCTGGAGGTGATCGTGGACAGGCCGCTGCAGGTTTTCCATGTAGAGGTGGAGGTGAAGGACATTAACGACAACCCGCCTGAGTTCCCCCAGACACAAAAGAATCTATTTATAGCTGAATCCAGGATGCTTGACTCTCGGTTTCCACTAGAGGGCGCTTCCGACGCAGATATCGAGGAGAACGCTCTGTTGACTTACAGACTGAGCCCCAACGAGTTTTTCTCTCTGGACGTACCAACAAATGACGAACAGGTAAAACCTCTTGGACTTGTATTACGGAAACCTTTAGACAGGGAACAGTCTCCAGAACTTCATTTATTGCTCATGGCCACTGATAGAGGCAAACCTGAGCTGACCGGCACCGTTCAGTTATTCATCAAAGTGCTGGACGCCAATGACAATGCCCCAGCTTTCGACAGAACACTATATGCTGTGAAATTACCAGAAAATGTTCCCAATGGAACTTTGGTAATTAAGCTTAACGCCTCAGATTTGGATGAAGGCTTGAATGGGGACATTATTTACTCATTCTCTAGTGATGTTTCCCCAGATATAAAATCTAAGTTCTACATAGATGCCGTAAGTGGAGAAATTATAGCAATAGGACATATCGATTTTGAAGAAAGTAAAACCTACAAACTTCGAGTAGAAGCTATCGATAAAGGCTCCCTACCACTAGCTGGTCACTGTACAGTTCATGTGCAAGTTTTGGACGCTAATGATAATGCTCCAGAGTTGACTGTTACTTCCCTGTCTCTCCCTATCTCAGAGAATGCTCAGCCGGGCACAGTCATCACCTTGATTAACGTGTCTGACCGAGATTCTGGAGCTAATGGGGAGGTGATTTGCTCACTAACACCCCATGTCCCCTTCAAGCTGGTGTCCACCTTCAAGAATTACTATTCGCTGGTGCTGGAAAGCGCCCTGGACCGAGAGAGCGTGGCGAACTATGTTCTAGTAGTGACCGCGCGGGACGGAGGCTCGCCTTCGCTGTCCACCACAGCTAGCATGTCCGTGGAAGTGGCCGACGTGAACGACAATGCGCCGGCATTCGCACAGCCCGAATACACCGTGTTCGTGAAGGAGAACAACCCGCCCGGCTGCCACATCTTCACGGTGTCTGCGCGCGACGCCGACGCGCAGGAGAACGCGCTGGTGTCCTACTCGCTGGTGGAGCGGCGCGTGGGCGAGCGTGCGCTGTCGAGCTACGTGTCGGTGCACGCTGAGAGCGGCAAGGTGTACGCGCTGCAGCCGCTGGACCACGAGGAGCTGGAGCTGCTGCAGTTCCAAGTGAGCGCGCGCGACGCGGGCGTGCCTCCGCTGGGCAGCAACGTGACGCTGCAGGTGTTCGTGCTGGACGAGAACGACAACGCGCCTGCGCTGCTGCCGCGGCCTGGGGCGGGCGGCGCGGGCGGCGCGCTGAGCGAGCTGGTGTCGCGGTCGGTGGGCGCGGGCCACGTGGTGGCGAAGGTGCGCGCGGTGGACGCGGACTCTGGCTACAACGCGTGGCTGTCGTATGAGCTGCAGCCGGCGGCAGGTGGCGCGCGCAGCCCGTTCCGCGTGGCGCTGTACACGGGCGAGATCAGCACTACGCGCACCCTGGACGAGGCGGACTCGGCGCGCCAGCGCCTGCTGGTGCTGGTGAAGGACCACGGCGAGCCGGCGCTGACGGCCACGGCCACTGTGCTGCTGTCGCTGGTGGAGAGCGGCCAGGCGCCAAAGGCGTCGTCGCGGGTGTTGGCGGGCGCGGCGGGCGCGGAGGCGGCGCTGGTGGATGTCAACGTGTACCTGATCGTCGCCATCTGCGCCGTGTCCAGCCTGTTGGTGCTGACGCTGCTGCTGTACACGGCGCTGCGGTGCTCGGCGCCGCCCACGGAGGGCGCGTGCGGGCCTGGGAAGCCCACGCTCGTGTGCTCCAGCGCGGTGGGGAGCTGGTCATACTCGCAGCAGAGGCGGCAGAGGGTGTGCTCTGGGGAGGGCCCGCCCAAGACCGACCTCATGGCCTTCAGCCCCAGCCTTCCTCCGTGTCCTGGATCTCTAAATACAACGGAAGATCCACAAGCTTCTTTGGAGTCTTCTGGAAAGGTGGGTTGCTCAAATATTTTATTCATTTATACATTTATTTTTGAAGTGTGAAAGACATTCTTATTTTCAGACGGTGCTTTTAAATAGTATTTACTCATTTATTCTAGAGATCTGGCAATATTTTGTAATTTATTATTCGGAAATTGAATACTTTAAGTTTATACCTGCCTTTTGTGTTTGTACTTACAATTACGAATCGTTAAAAAGCATACATCGAGTAAATATTTATTGGGTGCTGAATCAGTTTCATTTAAAACCTGTCACGGGAGTCGTATTGAATTCTTAAAGCCGCGCTGGCACTGTACCTGAAAACTATTCAGTGAAAAACAACTTAATTGCTACACATTAAGTATACTTCAACACCACTCTATCATTTATTCATTTCTTAAAAAAAAAAGATCCTACTGAGTTATTTGAGATAAAGAGAGCAGGCGCGCACAAGAGAAGGGAGAGACAGAAGGAGAAGGAGGAGCAGACTCCAGCTGACTCCCTCCTCCCGATGCGGGGGAGCTGGATCCCAGGAACCTGGGATCATGACAGGAGCAGAAGGTAGTCGCTTAACCTCTTCACCGACTGAGCCATCAGGTGCCCCTCATTTCTAAAGTTTGCATGGTACTTTAGTATATAATTCTACTGTTTATAAGAAACCGCAAAGCGGAAATATATAACTGTCGTTTTCTACCTTTCTCTGGATGGAGACTGGAGAGATGGTTGGCCAGCACTACTCAGTGTTTATTATTTCAATGAATAAATTTCAGTATACACTAGAAAGCAGTTACTTTACCTTAGGACTCTAATTCTGACAACAAATGTTAGAAATATAACTCTCATTCCAACTTTAGAAAAATATGTTTTTATATGCTTGACAGTGTATTGATTGAGAATCTTTTTTACATTTAGAAAATTTCTTGAAATTCATCTTTTATATGATATTGGAGAAAATGCTTCCTGTCAGGTACTTTCTTTCTGCAGGAGACTTTCTCCTTTTTACTGAAATTTTTGTTAGTATATATTGTGCATTAGACATAATGTACATTCTACACTTTGAATTTTCTTGAAATTCAGTCTATAACTTTAAAAAGTTACCCCTATCAGTGGAGATGATGATTTACTTTTTTCTCAATATTCTGAAAAACAGAAATCTGTAGATGAATCGATTGCACCTTTAAACTCATTGCATGTTAAACTTATATTTCCTGAATTGTGGCATGTGACTTTCAGATTGGTGGTTCTTCACACTTATGTCTTTAGTCCAAGTTTTTGTTTTCTAATTTATATTTGAGAAACTTCATTGTACTTAGGTTGAGTTTTGTTATGTGACCTATTTTTCTATTCCAGTATTTTTTATCGTGTTAGATTTTTAACAAGGTATTCCTTAATTAAAAACTCAGCAGAGCAAAATCAGAGTAGCTTTGAGAATAGAGCCACAATAAAGCCCTGAAAGTGCAAGTAAAATTCACTTAAATAATATATTTCAGTAATTTTTTCTTTTCCCTTATAGAGGACATGATTTGTGTATATTACAAAGCAATCTTTTTTCTTTTCATTATATTTCTTTTTTAAAAAAATATGTATTTATTTTTGAGAGAGAGAAAACAAGTGAGCAAGCACAGGGTGGGGGCAGAAGGAGAGGGAGAGAGAAACTTCAGCTGACTCCTTGCTGAGCCCAGAGCCCAACACAAGGCCAATCTCAAGACCCCGGGATCATGACCTGACCCGAAATCAAGAGTCCACTGCTCCACTGACTGTGCCCCCAGGGGCCCCTCTTTTCATTATATTTCTTTCAAAACTTGAGTATTCTCTGAACTCCTGTGGTCAATCCTGTCCATGTCTGTCAGCATAATTCACCCTAAATCGAGACTTAAATCTTCAGATATCACTGTCCTTGCACATGAAAGAGTGCAGAATTTGAACAGACTCTAACCTAAGGTCAGTCTAAAGAAGTAGAAAGGTATAAAAGCAATTTAGTAGAATAGATGAATCAATGAATTAAATGAATTGGGCCCAGGTATTTGATTGTATGTTATGTGGATTATATGGATTGAGGAGTGCTAGGTATTTAACCCCCCCTTTAGTCTCTTAGAGTTAGTATTATTAAGAATTTACTATGTCTGGGGTGCCTGGGTGGCACAGTCCTTAAGCATCTGCCTTCGGTTCAGGGCGTGATCCCGGGGTTCTGGGATCGAGCCCCACATCAGGCTCCTCTGCTAGGAGCTTGCTTCTTTCTTTCCCACTCCCCCTGCTTATGTTCCCTCTCTCGCTGGCTGTCTCTCTCTGTCGAATAAATAAATAAAATCTTTAAAAAAAAAGAATTACTATGTCTTCTATAATTATAAATTTTTTCTTTATTATTGATGGCTGTATTGATATAATTGGTAATTTTTGTCCTTTATATTAATATTTATTTTCTCCTGAATATGGGCTATCATCACATGCAAATTTTCAGAAGATCCATGAACATCTAGCAATGAATTTATCTTTTGCATCATCAGGAAGCATGAGCACACTCTAATCCAGGGAGTTTAGGATGTAAAACAGCTCGGAAATTCAAAATAGAGAGGTGAGAGCATGGAAGACACTTCAGTATTTTGCTTAGCAGCTAGCTCTCTTGTGTTTCTGTGGATAACACTCTTCAATTCAAGCAGCAATCATGAAGCCAATAATGAAACTTCCCTATGTCAGTCCCTAAATTATAGTTTTTATATAGGTCTAACTATCTAAGCTCTGACCCAATCTTAGACACTTGAGTGTGAAGGGACACTATAAATAAATACACAAGACCACAGAAGTAAAGGGAGTATATCCCAGGTAACTTGTGGCCTATGGTCAGCCTACCCTATCCTAGACCTGATAATACTAAGTGCATTAATAACACCTGGAGTTCTTACTGAACATTCTGGTTCCCAGACTCCATCCCTACATTTCTGAAATAATTAGGATTGGCAAATCTGTATTTTAATAAGCACTCCAGGTGGTTCTTATTCAACTGAAGTTTTAGATCCAATAGCCCTATGAGATGCTTGGCAAACCAAGTTCTTATTATTTGACAGGATATAATCTAACTACCCCCTACTTTCTATTCATTATTGAAGATCTAATTGGTGCATTTATGTTATTACTTGCTATAAAATGCGCATGAACAGGAATGGAGTTTAGTTTATGTCATTACCTTGTGTGGAGATGATTATTCACTGATAAACTTATTAGATTCCAGATAATAACTCAAACTAAATGTTGATTGGTATTATGGATGGATCCACAACTTGTTAAACTTTAATTCATGCTTTACAAGAAAAATAACTCTTAAAACCAGAATTTGAATAGACTTTAACCTAAGATTAGTCTAAAGAAGTAGAAAAGTGTAAAAACAATTGGTAGAACAGATGAAGCAATGAATTAAATGACCCCTTCCTGTCAATTTTCTTGTTCATAAATGTTGCTCTATTTTTCAGCTCTTAATAACAACTGAAAGAATTCAAAATTTTTATCTCTTTGTAAATCATAACATCATTAAAGTAAATAAATTAACCTTTGGATAAGACCAAAGTTCCTATTATTAAGATTTCCCTTCTTGGGAAAAGAGAATTTTCTCTCTTTTTTTTTTTTCCTTTCAGTAGTGTAGTTATATTAATAGAGATTTTCAGTTGCTGAATATTTGATTGCAGGAACTTCGAGAATGAAAATATTTTTACTGCAGGTAGTGATGAAAAGCTTTATTGATACTGATAGAACTATTATATAATTCCAAAACTGTACATTTGGGGTCCTTGAAAAGATAACAATAACAAAGATGAAAGCACTTGTCTCTGCAAGTGGAAATCATAAAATTTTTAAATTATTTAGAATCATAATTAAGGTTATTTTTGCCCATGTAAGATGCATAGCAAAAAGTGAAACTTCTCCCTGTGTAACTGATTTCTCAGTAAAAGTACTTGCCTGTTTTTCTAAAGACAGGAACCACCAATCAGCCTATGCAGTAGTAATAGTAAAGGCATTGCAGAATGATAATATTCTACAGGTAATAATTTTTACCAAAAAGCCTATTATGGTCTTGACACATGTGAAAATAAATGTGGCTAAACTGAGACCTGAGAATATGGCCATTTATGAAACACTCACTCTCCTTAAGGTACAATCCTAGGCATTTAATGTATCATAATTCATACAACCACCATATTATTATTGTATGAATGTTATAAAACTGGAAACAGAGACAGAGAGGTAAAATTATTTTCCCCAAGTCACACAACTAGTAAGTTTAAGAATAGGAATCAGAATGGAGACATTTCTGATGTTGAAGCCAATGATCTTCTCTCAACTATCTAGTGATGACTGAAATTTAGGAGTTTTAAACACCTCATAGAGAACCGATTCTTCAGATTAATGTCTAGTAAGGTTTACTTAATCTCAAGATAATGACAAAGAGAAGTGAATTAAGTACCAAAATCTGAGGATATTTAGGGGCGCCTGCCTTTGGCTCAGGTCATGATTCTAGGGTTCTGGGATCAAGTCCCTCATCAGGCTCCCTGCTCAATGGGGAGTCAGTCCCTGCTTCTCCCTCTCCCTCTGCTCCTCCCCACCACTCATTGTCTCTCTCTCTCTCTCTCTCTCTCTCTCTCAAAAAAACTTGAAGCAGTATAAATTTGTTATCCAGTAAAATACTAATACACTCAGTACATAAAAATATTAGGAATATTTTCAAATGTAGCTAATGATAATCATGGTTGGGGAAGAAATTACTTCTCTGAGATTTTGCACTCAAGAAAACCCTGAACTAGGGGTAGACAATAATTATTATTATATACAAAAGAGACATCATTTGAACTTTGGGAGATCCATAGATATACAAATACGCCAAAATAGAATGAAAAGCTATGAATGAAAGACAAGTTAAATTCGTGGAATTGTACTTACACTTTCAGCCACCGGATGTCGCTGTCTTCCATAAAATGTTTCTTAGAACAAAGGCATAGTCCCGTTTTTCAAAGGAGCTACATTCTCAGATCTCAGCCATTTCGATAAAAATATATGTAAGAAGTCGAATAGGAAAGCTCAGAGAGCATGTTTGTTCTAGACCGCTGATTCATCAATTTGTAAATCGGCAGAAAGGTATGATGTTGGTCTACACACCCAGCGGCCCAAGAGCCTTGCGCCTGCTTCTCTTGCTTCTGCTTCTCGCAGCCTGGAAGGCGGGGAGCCGCCAGGTTCACTACTCGGTCCCGGAGGAGGCCAAACACGGCACCTTCGTAGGTCGCATCGCGCAGGACTTGGGGCTGGAGCTGGCGGAGCTGGTGCCACGCCTGTTCCGAGTGGTGTCCAAGGGTCACGGGGACCTTCTGGAGGTAAATCTGCAGAATGGCATTTTGTTTGTGAATTCTCGGATCGACCGGGAGGCGCTGTGCGGGCGGAGTCTGGAGTGTAGCATCCACCTGGAGGTGATCGTGGACAGGCCGCTGCAGGTTTTTCATGTGGAGGTGGAGGTGAAGGACATTAATGACAACCCGCCGGTCTTCTCCGTCTCAGAACAAAAGCTTTCAATACCCGAATCTCGACTGCTTGACTCTCGGTTTCCGCTAGAAGGCGCATCTGATGCGGATGTTGGAGAGAATGCAGCACTTACTTACAGACTCAGTCCAAATGAGTTTTTCGTTCTTGATGTTATAAACAAAAAAGACAAAGGCAAATTCCCAGTGCTTGTCCTAGGAAAAATGCTGGATCGTGAAGAAAATCCTCAGCTTCAGTTGTTATTAACCGCGACTGATGGAGGGAAACCGGAATATACCGGATCTGTAACTCTGCTGATCTTGGTGTTGGATGCCAATGATAATGCGCCTATATTTGATCGATCCATTTATGAAGTTAAGATGTATGAAAATTCAGCGAACCAAACGTTAGTAATATGGCTAAATGCGTCTGATGCAGATGAAGGAATAAACAAGGAAATGATATATTCATTTAGTGCTTTGGTTCCACCCAACGTAAGGAGGACATTTCTAATGAATGAAAAAACGGGAGAAATAAGAGTAAATGATGCTATTGACTTCGAGGATAGTAACACTTACGAAATTCATGTAGATGTTACAGATAAAGGAAACCCACCTATGGTTGGTCACTGCACCATATTAGTGGAAGTTCTGGATGAAAATGATAATTCACCTGATGTGGTTATCACTTCTTTGGCTCTCCCGGTGCTGGAAGATGCTCCGGTGGGAACCGTCATCGCCCTGATCAGCGTGTCCGACCGTGACTCTGGCGCCAACGGGCAGGTGACCTGCACCCTGGCACCCCATTCTCCCTTCAAGCTGGTGTCCACCTTCAAGAATTACTATTCGCTGGTGCTGGAAAGCGCCCTGGACCGCGAGAGCGTGGCGAACTATGTTCTAGTAGTGACCGCGCGGGACGGAGGCTCGCCTTCGCTCTCCGCCACGGCCAGCGTGTCCGTGGAAGTGGCCGACGTGAACGACAACGCGCCGGCATTCGCGCAGCCCGAGTACACGGTGTTCGTGAGGGAGAACAACCCGCCCGGCTGCCACATCTTCACGGTGTCTGCGCGCGACGCCGACGCGCAGGAGAACGCGCTGGTGTCCTACTCGCTGGTGGAGCGGCGCGTGGGCGAGCGTGCGCTGTCGAGCTACGTGTCGGTGCACGCGGAGAGCGGCAAGGTGTACGCGCTGCAGCCGCTGGACCACGAGGAGCTGGAGCTGCTGCAGTTCCAAGTGAGCGCGCGCGACGCGGGCGTGCCTCCGCTGGGCAGCAACGTGACGCTGCAGGTGTTCGTGCTGGACGAGAACGACAACGCGCCCGCGCTGCTGCCGCGGCCTGGGGCGGGCGGCGCGGGCGGCGCGCTGAGCGAGCTGGTGTCGCGGTCGGTGGGCGCGGGCCACGTGGTGGCGAAGGTGCGCGCGGTGGACGCGGACTCTGGCTACAACGCGTGGCTGTCGTATGAGCTGCAGCCGGCGGCGGGTGGCGCGCGCAGCCCGTTCCGCGTGGCGCTGTACACGGGCGAGATCAGCACGACGCGCACCCTGGACGAGGCGGACTCGGCGCGCCAGCGCCTGCTGGTGCTGGTGAAGGACCACGGCGAGCCGGCGCTGACGGCCACGGCCACTGTGCTGCTGTCGCTGGTGGAGAGCGGCCAGGCGCCAAAGGCGTCGTCGCGGGTGTTGGCGGGCGCGGCGGGCGCGGAGGCGGCGCTGGTGGATGTCAACGTGTACCTGATCGTCGCCATCTGCGCCGTGTCCAGCCTGTTGGTGCTGACGCTGCTGCTGTACACGGCGCTGCGGTGCTCGGCGCCGCCCACGCAGGGCGCGTGCGGGCCTGGGAAGCCCACGCTCGTGTGCTCCAGCGCGGTGGGGAGCTGGTCGTACTCGCAGCAGAGGCGGCAGAGGGTGTGCTCTGGGGAGGGCCCGCCCAAGACCGACCTCATGGCCTTCAGCCCCAGCCTACCTCCGTGTCCAGTACCAGACGTGGAAGTGGAAGAACAGTCTATTGGAGGGGACTGCTCTAGGAAGGTAGGTTATTACTTTTTTATTTCCATATGTTGTTTTGTGAATAATATTTTATCAACCGCTTTTCCCCCTCATATATATGTCTCAGAATATCTTCATCCTTTTTAATATAGCATATTCCTGTAAAACCTCAAATATTTCTAATAATACCTAATATAATTTATTTTATTTTATTTTTAATATAATTTACTTTAAAACCTCAATTTGCTGTCATCTGCTGGCTCAGTAGGTAGAACATGTGACTCTTAAACTTGCGCCCTGAGTTCAAGCCCTACGGTAGGCATGCAGCTTACTGTAGAAAATAAAGAAAAGTTCATTTTGTAATTTGTCTGTTGTACTCTGTGCATTAAGTTTTTCTTGGTACTTCAATTTTTAAAATAATTCAACTTATTTTTAAGTATTTATATTTCCAATACAAATATTTGGTGTAGTCTGTAGGGTTTTTTTCATAAACTAGTGTCTTTTTTATGTTACACATATTTACGAGATTAGTACTTTAATTAGTACTTTAAGTTTATTTAACTTTCAAATTTAAATTTTGAAATGACCCTATTACCTTAAAGACTGCTCTGATCAGTTCTCTTCAGGGTTAAAATGTGCCTTTTCTCTCTTATTAAAGAATATCTGGCGGGGGGGGGCATCTGGGGGGCTCATGTCATGATCCCAGGGTCCTGGGATAGAGCCCTGCATCTGGGCTCCCTGCTCAGAGGGGAGCCTGCTTCTCCCTCTCCTGTTCCCCCTGCTTGTGCACACTCTCTCTCTTTCTCTCTGCCAAATAAATAAAATAAAATAAAATAAAATAAAATAAAATAAAATAAAATAAAAACAATATAATACAATACAATACAGACTATCTGGGGGTGCCTGGGTGGCTCATTTGGTTAAGTGTGGGACTCTTGATTTGGTTCAGCTCCTAGGATGGAGATCTACTCTGGCCTCCACACCCATCAGGGGGTTCAGCTTGAGGATTTCTGTTTCTCTCTCTGCCTCTAGCCCCTTCTGGCACATGCGTGCTCAAATAAAGAAATAAATCTTTTTAAAATATCTGTAATGCAACATAGCTTATAATGCATACTATATCCTCAGTATTCAGTGTTTATATTGTACTTTTGATGGTACTCTATGTAGACTTGAAGTTCATTTATAAATGTCCTAATCTATGAAATTAAGGGTTTGAGCTTTTATTTTATTTTATTTTTTTTAAAGATTTTATTTATTTATTTGACAGAGATAGAGACAGGCAGCGAAAGAGGGAACACAAGCAGGGGGAGTGAGAGAGGAAGAAGCAGGCTCACAGCAGAGGAACCCGATGTGGGGCTCGATCCCAGAACGCTAGGATCACGCCCTGAGCCGAAGGCAGAGGCTTAACCACTGTGCCACCCAGGTGCCCCAGGGTTTGAGCTTTTAAAATGCTTTTTTTCATTTTCATTTTGGTATCTCTGCCAGGGTGTACTATTCACTTTTTTTTAGCAGAAGAAAAGTTTTATAGCCATTTACATAATTATATGCAGTAGCTCTTCATGATCTACTTCTTTATCAGCATAAAATATTGCTTATTATGTTCAAGTATAAGATTTTACACTATGAAGAAAGAGTCATGATTATGTTTAATAACAGAGAACATTTGAAAATCACTTTTAATTTTAAGGAAGTTGAAAATAATGACTTTAGTCCAAATTAATGTGAGAAATTTGAAGAGAAAGCTGAATTGTTCTACTAGAACCTTCTCTACTGACTTGAGATCATGGCATGCAATTTAGTTTATAGTTTCTAGTCATCTTAAATGGGTTTTGTTGTTTGGGTAGACTGTGAAATGCAAGACAATTAATTTGCAGGTTGCCAACACCATCCTATTCAATATTCCTTTCTGAGACTGGTTGTTACCTGATACCTATGATTTCATTTTTGTTTATTTTGTTATATCCAGTGTTACCGAAAAATAGTAGTGCAACTAGTTTATCATCTTGACTGGTTCTTAGCAATACTTTTTCCTTTCTGTATGCGGGCTGAATTTTTACTCTGTATGTGCTTCACAAATAGCTTCCAATAAAACTTGAAATCTCTATTCAAGTTTAGGAACACCAAAAAAGACGATTGTGGCAAGAACTTAAGCATGGCATTGTCTTCTTATGTTAATACTTCCCACGGCCAGTCTCCAATTCTCAGAGATTACAGATGATAAGTTAATGCAGAGTATTTCAACTTGTAAATAGAATTCCTTTCTCTTGTATCTGCCTTCTCTTTCAGCCCTTTATAATGTCACTGTGTCCCCCTTGCAAAAAAGTTTTATCCAGAGGTATCTCTTCATCTGAGCAATTAATGAAACAGAATTGTGTGTTTACCAATTTGGTCCTATTTATTTTACTTTGCTTTTTGGGGGGATGTGTTTAAAATACAAATATTCACCAAAAATTTAACACAACCAGTTACCATTTTATCCAACACCATAATAATTTTAAAGTCTTAGGAGGAGGAAATGCAGACAGGGGAGGAAATGAGGTGAGATTTCAGGAGTAGTTGAGAGATAGCAAAGACACATTTTACTGTTTATAGTCTGACATTGTCTTCCTCTGTCTCTGTTTTTTTTTAAAGATTTTATTTATTTATTTGAGAGAGAGAGTGCACACAAGCAGTGGGAGTGGCAGAGGAAGAGGGAGAAGCAAGCTCCCTGCTCATCCCAGGGACTCCATCCCAGGATCCTGCGATCATGGCCTGAGCTAAAGGCAGATGCCTAACTGTGACTGAGCCACCCAGGCTCCCCCATTTTTGTTTTAAGATAAATATATTTTTAAAACTTCATGGAAAGTTTCTTTCATTTAACTCAGAATTATGGAAATTTCAGAATGAAACCAGAAAATTTTCCAAATTAAGGATTTCTTTTAACATTCTTGCCAAAAAAGAAACAATTTCTTTTTAAACTATGACATCTTAGGAGTGCCTGGGAGTTGGGTTAAACACCTGGCCCTTGGTTTTGGCTCGGGTTGTGATCTCATGGTTTCATGAGATCGAGCCCCACATCAGGCTCCAATCAGCAGTCTGCTTGACTTTCTCTCCCTCTGTCCCTCCTCCCATGTGCTCAGTCTTTCTCTCTCTGAAATAAATAAATTAATTTAAAAACGATAACATTTTAATTTTATAATAATGTTTAATATAATCTTTATTAAATGGCGTTAAAATGAGGCTAATCACGAGTACTCTATAGCTCTTGATGGGATAGTATTTGTTACAGTCTATTTTAAGATGAGTAAACAACCCATAGCTTTATTGGTATACTATAGTTATTTAGCTATATGATAGCCTTGGAATTTGAGGGCTTTAAAAACTATCTTTAATGCATACTTAACTAATGAAGCAATTCCTTAAACCAAAAGTGGAATGGACCTTCAGCATGGCATATTCTCAAACGGACTGGATTATTTAAATCAGCAAACACAAGGAGTCATGTCTTAGTCATGTCTTTTTCCGAATTTAGTAATCCCCATGAGCTAAAACTGTTTTTGCTCCTCTTTATGCAAATGTCTTGAGTTTATGGCTTCCACAATCTAAACTAATTACAAGTTGTTAGAACTATAAATCTTTTGCATAGATTTATAATCATTGAATCCTGATTTTTAAAAGTGTTCCAAATGAAGACTGCAGCTCATTTTCACATAAAACCTAAGATTGCCTTGGGTAGCCATTTACAGTTTTTTTTTCAGTAGAGAAATTTGGGATTTTCCGAGAGGCTGCCATCTTATCAGAAGGATTTCAGATATCGGATAGTTGGCTTCTGAACAGTCTTGAGAATGATTTAAATATTTTTTCTCTTTTAATAGAAGACTGATCAGCTTTATTGCAATTGATAACAGTTGAGATGCAAATTTCCACTTGGTTTTTGCATTTGAGATAAGAACAGGAAAATAAAACTGAGTAAATCAATTTGATTTAGAATGCTTTTATACTCTAGTCTCTGTAAACCAATTCCAGAATAAAATGAGCATAAACAAACAGAAAATATAACTTGAATTCCTGATTCAGTGGGTTTTTGTTGGGGGAGGAAGTTAGAATGAAATCATTTTGCAAATAGCCATGGATATAATGCAAATTGTCCTTCAGGATGGAAACTATAACATTCACCTTGAGCAGATAGAGTAATTGAAAAAGCTTTAAAATGAGCCAAAGATAAATATACTTTGTATTTCTAGGAGCCAGTACTTGGTAAATTCATTGATATCAAAGAAAATAAATCTTTGGATAAACTGGTAAGTAGCGTGCATATCGACACTGATTTGAAACACCATTATGTTGAGGTGGTAACTTAAAGAACTTGAATCTTGAGTTATTCTCTTCACAGTTGAACTAAATGTTTAGAATAACTTAACATAGAATAAGGATTAAGCAATAGAAATTGTAGTGTTAGCAATGGAGTAAACATAATAAGAGACCATTCCAAAATGATCAATTTCTAAAAGTCTAAAAAATACAGCATCACTAGTAACCTACAAATAAGTATTTTTCCTGTTTATGTACATGATAATACAGATAGCCCAGTAGTGCGTTTTCTTAGGTGTCTATATCCAAGGTAAAACTCTTCTTAGGATTCTAATTTGCAAGACAAAAACCACCTTTAAAGAGCTAGTGGTCACACACAAGGAATGTATAAAGAAAGAATTAAAAGCCTACAAAATAAAACATGGACCAATATATGAAGGAATTATGAGAGAAGCAATAGAGTGAAAGAAATAGTATAAACACAAACGTACTTCCATTTTGAGCCACAGGATGTCGTTGTTCTCCAAGGAGACGATTCTTTAAACGGAAGAAAATTACCGTAATTCACGGATCAGAAAGAATCTCCACGGTTCCGGTGTTTTAAAGACTACACACCCATGTTGTTAAGACCAGTTGGGATCTCAGGAACAAAGACTCAAAAGAGAGATCTAAAAGGATTACACCTTTCCGCTCATGAAATGTTGATTTACTAATCAGAAGCAAAGCAGGATGTTAGCTTCAGGACCAGGTGGCCAGGGAACCAAGCATTTGCTGCTCTCGGTTCTGTTCCTTGCAGTCTGGGAGGCCGAGAGCGGCCAGGTTCACTACTCGGTCCCGGAGGAGGCCAAACACGGCACCTTCGTCGGCCGCATCGCCCAGGATTTGGGGCTGGAGCTGACGGAGCTGGTGCCACGCCTGTTCCGAGTGGCGTCCAAGGGTCACGAGGACCTTCTGGAGGTAAATCTGCAGAATGGCATTTTGTTTGTGAATTCTCGGATCGACCGGGAGGAGCTGTGCGTGCGGAGCGCGGAATGTAGCATCCACCTGGAGGTGATCGTGGACAGGCCGCTGCAGGTTTTCCACGTGGAGGTGGAGGTGAAGGACATTAACGACAATCCGCCTGTGTTCCCAGCAGCACAAAAAAATTTGTTTGTTTCCGAAACTAGGGCTCTTGACTCTCATTTTTCACTAGAGGGCGCCTCTGATGCAGATATCGGGGCCAACGCTCTGCTGACTTACAGACTGAGCCCCAATGAGTATTTCTCTTTGCTCGTACCCACCAACGACGATCAGGTAAAACCGCTCCAACTAGTACTAAAAAAACCTTTAGACAGGGAAGTCGCTTCAGAGCTTCTCTTGGTGCTCCAAGCAACAGATGGGGGCAAACCTGAGCTGACAGGTAGCACGGAGTTACACATCACGGTGCTGGATGTAAATGACAACGCCCCAGTGTTTGACAAAGCAGTTTATCGTGTAAAATTACTGGAGAATTCGAGAAACGGTACACTGGTTATTAGACTTAACGCCTCGGATTTGGATGAAGGCTCAAACAGCCACATTCTTTATTCCTTTGCAGCTGATGTCTCCTCTAATCCAGAAGCCTTTTTCCGCATTGATTCAGCCAGTGGAGAAATAAAAGTAAACGGAAAAATAGATTTTGAAGAAACTAAATTATGGAAACTTCAAATAGAAGCAGTTGACAAAGGAAATCCCCCGATGTTTGGTCACTGCACAGTCTTGATAGAAATCTTGGACATTAATGATGATGCTCCGGAGTTGCTGGTGACATCGCTATCGTTGTCTGTTCCAGAGGATGCTACACTGGGCACTGTCATCGCCTTGATCAGAGTGTCCGACCGTGACTCTGGCGCCAATGGGCAGGTGACCTGCTCACTAATACCCCATGTCCCCTTCAAGCTGGTGTCCACCTTCAAGAATTACTATTCGCTGGTGCTGGAAAGCGCCCTGGACCGCGAGAGCGTGGCAAACTATGTTCTCATAGTGACCGCGCGGGACGGAGGCTCGCCTTCGCTGTCCACCACAGCTAGCATGTCCGTGGAAGTGGCCGACGTGAACGACAACGCGCCGGCATTCGCGCAGCCCGAGTACACGGTGTTCGTGAGGGAGAACAACCCGCCCGGCTGCCACATCTTCACGGTGTCTGCGCGCGACGCCGACGCGCAGGAGAACGCGCTGGTGTCCTACTCGCTGGTGGAGCGGCGCGTGGGCGAGCGTGCGCTGTCGAGCTACGTGTCGGTGCACGCGGAGAGCGGCAAGGTGTACGCGCTGCAGCCGCTGGACCACGAGGAGCTGGAGCTGCTGCAGTTCCAAGTGAGCGCGCGCGACGCGGGCGTGCCTCCGCTGGGCAGCAACGTGACGCTGCAGGTGTTCGTGCTGGACGAGAACGACAACGCGCCCGCGCTGCTGCCGCGGCCTGGGGCGGGCGGCGCGGGCGGCGCGCTGAGCGAGCTGGTGTCGCGGTCGGTGGGCGCGGGCCACGTGGTGGCGAAGGTGCGCGCGGTGGACGCGGACTCTGGCTACAACGCGTGGCTGTCGTATGAGCTGCAGCCGGCGGCGGGTGGCGCGCGCAGCCCGTTCCGCGTGGCGCTGTACACGGGCGAGATCAGCACGACGCGCACCCTGGACGAGGCGGACTCGGCGCGCCAGCGCCTGCTGGTGCTGGTGAAGGACCACGGCGAGCCGGCGCTGACGGCCACGGCCACTGTGCTGCTGTCGCTGGTGGAGAGCGGCCAGGCGCCAAAGGCGTCGTCGCGGGTGTTGGCGGGCGCGGCGGGCGCGGAGGCGGCGCTGGTGGATGTCAACGTGTACCTGATCGTCGCCATCTGCGCCGTGTCCAGCCTGTTGGTGCTGACGCTGCTGCTGTACACGGCGCTGCGGTGCTCGGCGCCGCCCACGGAGGGCGCGTGCGGACCTGGCAAGCCCACGCTCGTGTGCTCCAGCGCGGTGGGGAGCTGGTCGTACTCGCAGCAGAGGCGGCAGAGGGTGTGCTCTGGGGAGGGCCCGCCCAAGACCGACCTCATGGCCTTCAGCCCTTGTGTTCCTCCTGGTTCAAGTTCTGGAGATAGCGGAGAACAACAGGGGATTTTCGGGAATGATGTAAGTACAGTAATTCTGAATGTATTTAATGCCTGTTGATGTCAATCTTATAGTATATTCAGCGACATTAGTGTAAGTTTATTGCTTCATTTATTTATTTTTGTTTTGTTTTCTTGGGCTGGTTTATTTTAAAACACACTGGAAGCCTAGCCATTTTTATTGCTTTCAGTGACGTCTTCATGAACACAGTAGGAACATTATCTAGTTGCTGGAAATAATAGTGGTGGTAATAGCAATAATGAAATAGACGGCTGAAGCTGTCTGTAAATGAAGAAAGCTAAGTCATGCAGGTAAAAATCACTGATGGGAAGTGGAGGATGTAGGCAAAGCTTAAATATTGTAGTTCTCAAATTTGCAGCAAGTTCACTTTTTCTATCCATTTCCTTGTTCTAATTGGTGACCTCCACTCATTGTGTTCATGTATTAAAAATTACCATAATAATGCATAGCTTCATAATTTAGTTATTTTGAGTTTGAAATACCTTCCTACAAGCTGTAAGTTTATTACTAATGGGCATGGGCTGTTGAGGTGGCTTCCTTTTATAAATAATTTTGTTTCTTTATAATCAATGGGATGCTTCTTTGAGATACTGGGTGAAGTTTCAGACTTACCTTTGGGGAGGACTTTACTTTTTTGTCTTTAATCATCTCATGATTTCCTGCTTATTTTCTTCATAGTCTTCAGCTGTTTCAGATAAACTACATTTTTCTTTACTTCCTAGTGTAATTTCAGTTTTGCTAATTGCCCGCTGAATCTATTGCTGCTCTCCTCCAGATTAATTCATTGATTTCCTTTTTTATTTGATTTATTTTATTTATTTGATATTTGAAGATTTGATATTTATTTGATGTTGAAGATTTATTTGATATTTGATCATATTTATGTTTCTTCCATTCATGGTACCCATTGTGAGGCTTTAGGGAAGTATTTTAGGGTAGGGTAGGAAAATTCACACTTCTTTGTGCTTTGAGTTTAAGAGAGTTTTCCATGGGGAAAGGTGGTACTGCTGCCTATGTCCACCAAGCCACTAGGTCTCTGAAATGACATTGATTTAAATAGCTTATGCATAATAACCATGGAATATCTATAAAGTCACTTCCAGTTTAACAGTGGTGTTGTTGATCACATTTCACAATTTGATATTGTATACTTTGGATACATTTGATGCAAACTCATGTGAATTGTTTTCTTTAAAGAGATCACAGAGAACTTGTATTTAGAGCTATAAGCATCTAAATCAATTGATGTGAAAGTTTATTTTGTTTTTTTTTCTCCAGTGTACAAGTTAGAAACCGTTTACCTGTATTGTGTGGAGAAATAAATTATATATGATATATTTACATGTGTAGGAGAACCATGTTATGGACAGGGTAAAGTTAATAGAAATGCTGAGGAGGCATTAATCGCCGTTTTCTACCCACAAAAAAAGGATGCTTTCCATGAAGATGAATATTAGGAAATTTTCTGAAAAAGAAAAACCATGCCCTAGTTTATCATACTGAAATCCTCTTCACCCATAGCTACAAAGTAGAACAAGAACAACCAATCAATCAATCACTAACTATAAATAAACCACTACTATTTGAAGTCTTTCTGTTTATTAGAACATTGTGTGGGGGCGCCTGGGTGGCACAGCGGTTAAGCGTCTGCCTTCGGCTCAGGGCGTGATCCCGGGCGTTATGGGATCGAGCCCCACATCAGGCTCCTCCGCTGTGAGCCTGCTTCTTCCTCTCCCACTCCCCCTGCTTGTGTTCCCTCTCTCGCTGGCTGTCTCTATCTCTGTCGAATAAATAAAATCTTAAAAAAAAAAAGAAAAAAAACTAAAAAAAAAGAACATTGTGTGAAGGACTTAAAATACATAATTTAATTTAATCCTCATAACAATTTATAAAATGCACACGACTATCCAAATTTGAAAGATGAACTAAGAGATGGTAAGATACTTTTCTAGCTTGTCTACTGCCATCCAGCTAGTACATGGTAAAAATGATATTCAAATGTATATCTTTTAGATTCTAGAGCCATTCTTTTATTCACTGTAGAGTTTTCTACAGTAAGTTTTTTTCTCTGATCAGACATAGTTATGGCTAGGAAAATCAAGCAGAAAGTATATACAGGTGAACCCTTCTTTCTGTTTTGCTTAAGAAAAAAACCTTCATGATTATCCTCAGAGTTAATTTTGTACAATGCCATAACTGAGATGAGAATTGAGATTTTTTTTGTTAAGTGATTATTTTCTCAGAAGAGTTCATGAACATCATTATCATTTGTTGCAATGCCACATTGAGATAACTTTGGATCATTCAATGTAATGTAGGTAATGTAGGTAATGAAGAGTTGCCATTGTAGGGACTAGGTATCCATTGTTTGGAAGTAATATAAATAAGAAGAATCATTTAATATATGGGAAAACCCAGAAGACTGATCTGCAACATTCTAGCAGAACACCAAAGCCAAATGACAATATGAAAATGACCCTGTCCTTTTTATGTTGTGAATAAGGATAATGTTTTGGACAAATGTAAGTGGTAATATGATTATTTCCAGGATCCTGGTTATTAACAAAGAATTCAGTAAGTGTTTCCAAAACTGCATACTTCAATAAGAGCTTAAAAGGTGTAATATTTCCCATGGAAACTTTTTTTTTTGTAAAGATTTTATTTGTCGAAGAGAGAGGGGGAGAGAGCACGCACAAGCAGGGGGAGCAGCAGGCAGAGGGAGAAGCAGGCTCTCTGCTGAGCAAGGAGCCCCATGTGGGACTGGATCCCAGGACCCTGGGATCATGACCTGAGCTGAAGGCAGATGCTTAACCAACTGAGCCACCCAGATATCCCTCTCATGAAAATCTTTGAACGTGTGTGGGTATTTCAGAATCAGTCTTCTTCAGTCTTAATGTTGTCTGTGAGATTTGTGCTGACTGAACAAATGATCTGTGATGAAATAACTGTGTATACTTCAATAAGCCATGATAACAAAGAGTGAACATCAATGAGTATATCCTATAATTTTGTTAATACAATGTTGGATAGTATTTCTAATCTATTGATCTTGAAGAACCTCCTGGGTTTCCAAGAATGGTTTCAAGATTTGTTTCTCTGTTTTATGTTTTCAATAATAATATTACTAGACCTGTTACGTGGTATTTAGTGGGTGACTAGGACTAATAGAACATTAAACCATGCACTTTAGTATATGACTAGCAGGACATACAGTAGAAACTTAAGACTAACCAGATTGGGATGCCTGGGTGCCTGAGTCGGTTGAGCACCTGACTCTTGATTTCATCTGAGGTCATGATCCCACAGTCATGGGATCCAGCCCCTCATGGGGCCTCTCATGGAGCCCCTTGTGAAGCCCCATCTTGGGCTTCATGCCCAGCGGGGAGTCTGCTTGAGTTTCTCTGCCTCTGCCCCTCCCCCTGCTTGCGCGAGAACTCACTCTCTAAAATAAATAAATAAATCTTAAAGAAAGACTAACCAGATTGGTTTAGTAAAGGTCAGGCACAAAGTTCTTCAGTTTTTCAATCAGTTTTACAAAATCAATGTTAATAACAATATTGATGTGAACTTCTTGGCATTAGCTTATTGCCAGATCTCAAGCTTATGCCCAAAGATGAGTTCAAAGATAGCATAATCTCTTTTATATGGATTAGTTGAGATGGTGATATCTGAAGTAACACAGCTAAAATGCAAATGATGCGTCATTGGTTTATACAATGTATCAAATTCTTTTATGACTTGGTGTTCATCCAGTGTCCTTTCATATACTCAAAAAATACCATATTACTGGGAAAGTAATTGCTAAATTAACATCTGGTTTTAATTCAGACATGTAATATTATCTACCTTGGGTAGACTTTCTGATGTTCATCTCTCTATCTACCTTTGAGGATTCCATATTGTGCATACCGTCTCAATCCCCAATGTCCATAATGAAGTGGTGGTAGATCTCTTGCTTCCTTTTTTCTCTAAAATAAATCTAATAGGCTTCAGAAGGTATGTTAAGTCTACTGTTAATGTAGTCTAATGTTATATTTTGATTAGAGGCCCTTATAACTGATTGTTTCACAGATTCATAACATAATTCAGTGTTATAAAGAGTGACAAGTCTGCTTGCTTTATTAGTTTTTTTAAGAAAATAATTTTGCATTTACTAAGAGTTCTAGCAAGATGATAAATAGGGAAAAGAGTAAATTTGAAAAAAAAAATGGAACAAGATCTGAAATTAGCAATAGTGTGTGTATTCAAGATAAAAATACTAACACACAAATAAATATACTAGTAATTTTTTCATGTGCCATTTCAATATTTTTTAATTGGAGATGAATCATCAAAAGCATACAGCAAAATACTCAAGCTAGAGTCATATTTATTTATAAATTGATATTTATAAATTTATAAATATTTATAAATCACTTTCTACTTTAAACTTCCATTGGATCCTCTTTTGACATCCTTAAAACCAAGGCTATATGAAAAGACAAAGTCACATAACCAAATTATATCTTCAGGCAGTGATAGCTCGTATCAACAATTCCCATTTTCTACTTGGTATTTTATGAAATTGAATTTACACAAACATTAAAGTCACTTGCCATTTAGTTGAATTGTTTGATTATTTTATATATATATATAGAGAGAGAGAGAGAGAGAGAGAGAGAGATTGAGGGAGAGAGAGAAGTTCACATTTAGAAGAGGTATAATTAGAAATCCTTTCCCTTTTTCTGGATGAACTTATGATCCCAAATCCAGAATTCTTTCAACAGGAAACAGGTCATTCACCCATTTATTGAGCGCCCACTGTGTGCTGGGAACTCTGCTATGCGCTAGCCGTCCTCATGTCACACCTACAATGCTACAACAGCTCCCTGCTGATCTCCTGGCTTCTGGTCTTCTCCCCTTCAATCCACTTGCATACATGGCCAGTCTCAGCTCTCTTAAGCCTTCCCTTACTCTTTTGGTGCAGCACATCCAATGGCTCCTCAGTGCCCCCAAGGTCAAGTCCAGTTCTTTGATGTGATGGTTAAGCCTTCCATGCTCAGGCTGTGCCCTCTCTAATGGAATTTCCTATCAACTGTTTTGTCTCTTCCTTTGGTCCTCTCCTGTGCCTAGTCCTCAGAGGTGCTTAATAAGCATTTGTGAAGTGAATGAAAAAAAAAAGTCATCTATTTTCATGAATATATCTTGACAGATATACAAAAACCAATGTTGGTGTCTTGGAAATACCAACATGGCACATATATTTTCATGGTGACTTTTATTTTTATTTTTATTTTTATTTTGTTTAAAGATTTTATTTATTTGACAGAGACAGAGACAGCCAGTGAGAGAGGGAACACAAGCAGGGGGAGTGGGAGAGGAAGAAGCAGGCTCATAGCGGAGGAGCCTGATGTGGGGCTCGATCCCATAACACCAGGATCACGCCCTGAGCTGAAGGCAGATGCTTAACCGCTGTGCCACCCAGGCGCCCCTTTGGTGACTTTTATTTATTTCATTGAATTATAATAAAATTTATTTTATAATTGAAAGACACCTTCTTCCATATCATTGACACCATCAATAAAGTGTCATTTTGATACCTCATATTATACTGTTAGCAATGTGACTTCCCTGATAAATCATGCGTGTCAAATATAAATTTCCTCTACATCCATAGACTTTTCCATTGTGAAGTCTGTTTTAAACACTAAATTTGAAAACATGTTTTTGTTTTTCAACAGATAAAAGATTGCTTGTAACAAAAATGCAATTAAAAGTAAATAAAAAAGAATTGGAACTAAAGAAAGTAGATATGAATAGAAGGCAAATGCACAGAGAGAAGAACACAACATACAGAACTTAAAGACTAAAAAGTTGTTACTAAAATCTCAAATTTGTCTTTGGGTTTCCTAGCAGCCAAAGTAACAAAATAGACTAGAAATAAAGCAATTCAAATTTGATAACATTTTAATATGAGAAGCAATATCTTTAGGAAATGTTTAACCCTAGTTTTTCATAAGGCTACCTGTAAACTAAACTCTCTGTGTATTATGTAGGAGAGTAAAAGAAGAATTGTTTAATTCTAAATCAAATATAGGAACAAAAATTTCAATGTTTAGAATAAAATGTCATTTTCCACACAGGATCACTTTCAATATGACTTATACTACGAATGTCCCCTCAATAAGTACTTTGGAAATATTATTTCGAGGATAAAATAAAATGAAACATGTGAAGTTAATTATATTTTTCTCTTTAAGTAAAATTCTGTAGCATACACAGCAGTGTACAGTACTCACTATTCAGGCGCAAGGTGTCGCTCTTTACTTGGTGGAAGTAGTCGTTTCCAGGGTTGGTCTGAACAGCCAGGAACGCCCCATACAAAAAAACGACTCCATCGTGCCGAACACTACTGTTAAAGGATTCTTTGAAACTTCTCAAAAATTCAGCAATATTTATCACCCCAAACTGAAGTCTCCGGTACTGTAAGCGTAAAGAACCTTATTTTGGAAGTCAATGTCGTATGCGATGTTCCGCTGTCAAAGAAGGGGATTGGGCACTCGGCGTCTGCTGCTGTCGCTTCTGCTCCTCACAGTCTGGGAGGCCGGGAGCGGCCAGGTCCACTACTCGGTCCCGGAGGAGGCCAAACACGGCACCTTCGTAGGTCGCATCGCCCAGGACTTGGGGCTGGAGCTGACCGAGCTGGTGCCGCGCCTGTTCCGAGTGGCGTCCAAAGGCCACGGGGACCTTCTGGAGGTAAATCTGCAGAATGGCATTTTGTTTGTGAATTCTCGAATCGACCGGGAGGAGCTGTGCGGGCGGAGTCTGGAGTGCAGCATCCACCTGGAGGTGATCGTGGACAGGCCGCTGCAGGTTTTCCACGTGGAGGTGGAGGTGAAGGACATTAACGACAATCCACCGGTGTTCTCTCTCAGAGAACAAAAGCTGCTGATTTCTGAATCTAAGCAACCTGACTCTCATTTTCCTCTAGAGGGAGCTTCTGATGCGGATATAGGAGAGAATGCTCTATTGACCTACAGACTAAGTCAAAATGAGTATTTTTCTTTAGAATCACCAACACATAGTAAGCAGACTAAAAGACTGTCGCTTACATTAAAGAAATATCTGGATCGAGAGAAAACTCCAGAAATTAATTTGCTACTGACAGCCGCAGACGGGGGAAAACCAGAGCTCACTAGCACCGTTCAGCTTTTTGTCCAAGTCTTGGATATTAACGACAATGATCCGGAATTTGAGCAATCAGAATATAAGGTGAGATTGATGGAAAACGTAGCCAAAGAAACTTTTGTGATAAAGCTAAATGCCACAGATCGAGATGAAGGAGTCAATGGGGAGGTAACCTACTCCTTGATGTCAGTTAAGCCCAATGGAAAACTCTTATTTACACTAGATGAAAATAACGGAGAAGTGAGGGTCAATGGATCTTTAGATTATGAAGAAAACAAGTTTTATGAAATTGAAGTACAGGCCATAGATAAAGGGAATCCCCCAATGGCAGGTCACTGTACAGTCTGGGTAGAAATATTGGACGCCAATGATAATGCCCCTGAAGTCACTGTGACTTCCCTGTCTCTCCCAGTACGAGAGGACACTCAGCCTAGCACTGTCATTGCGCTGATCAGTGTATCTGACCGTGACTCCGGTGCCAATGGACAGGTGATCTGTTCTCTAACGCCCAACGTCCCCTTCAAGCTGGTGTCCACCTTCAAGAATTACTATTCGCTGGTGCTGGAAAGCGCCCTGGACCGCGAGAGTGTGGCGAACTATGTTCTAGTAGTGACCGCGCGGGACGGAGGCTCGCCTTCGCTGTCCACCACAGCTAGCATGTCCGTGGAAGTGGCCGACGTGAACGACAACGCACCGGCATTCGCGCAGCCCGAGTACACGGTGTTCGTGAAGGAGAACAACCCGCCCGGCTGCCACATCTTCACGGTGTCTGCGCGCGACGCCGACGCGCAGGAGAACGCGCTGGTGTCCTACTCGCTGGTGGAGCGGCGCGTGGGCGAGCGTGCGCTGTCGAGCTACGTGTCGGTGCACGCGGAGAGCGGCAAGGTGTACGCGCTGCAGCCGCTGGACCACGAGGAGCTGGAGCTGCTGCAGTTCCAAGTGAGCGCGCGCGATGCGGGCGTGCCTCCGCTGGGCAGCAACGTGACGCTGCAGGTGTTCGTGCTGGACGAGAACGACAACGCGCCCGCGCTGCTGCCGCGGCCTGGGGCGGGCGGCGCGGGCGGCGCGCCAACTGAGCCACCCAGATATCCTCGCGAAAATCTTTGAACGTGTGTGGGTATTTCAAGAATCAGTCTTCCTTCAGTCTTAATGTTTGTCTGTGAGATTTGTTTTTGACTGAACAAATGATCATGATGAAATAACTGTGTATACTTCAATAAGCCATGATAACAAAGAGTGAACATCAATGAGTATATCCTATAATTTTGTTAATACAATGTTTAGATGAAACAATCTATTGATCTTGAAGAACCTCTGGGTTTCCAAGAATGGTTTTCAAGATTTGTTTCTCTGTTTTTATGTTTTCAATAATAATATTACTAGACCTGTTACGTGGTATTTAGTGGGTGACTAGGACTAATAGAACATTAAACCATGCACTTTTAGTATATATGACTATGGACATACAGTAGAAACTTAAGACTAGCAGTTGGATGCCTGGGTGCCTAGTCGGTTTAGTACCTGACTCTTGATTTCATCTGAGGTCATGATCCCACAGTCATGGGATCAGCCCTCATGGGGCCTCTCATGGAGCCCCTTGTGAAGCCCCATCTTGGGCTTCATGTTAGCCCGGGGAGTCTGCTTGAGTTTCTCTGCCTCTGCCCCTCCCCCTGCTTGCGCGAACTCACTCTCTAAAATAAATAAATAAATCTTAAAGAAGGAGCTAACCAGATTGGTTTAGTAAAGGTCAGGCACAAGGTTCTTCAGTTTTCAATCCAGTTTTTACAAAATCAATGTTAATAACAATATTGATGTGAACTTCTTGGCATTAGCTTATTGCCAGATCTCAAAGCATACCCAAAGGTATGAGGTTCTAAAGATAGCATAATCTCTTTTATATGGATTAGTTGAGATGGTGATATCTGAAGTAACACAACTAAAATGCAAATGATGCGTCATTGAGTTTCTCTACAATGTATCAAATTCTTTTATGACTTGGTGTTCATCCAGTGTCCTTTCATATACTAAAATATACCATATTACTAGGAAAGTAATTTGCTAAATTAACATCTGGTTTTAATTCAGACATGTAATATTATCTACCTTGGGTAGACTTTCTGATGTTCATCTCTCTATCTACCTTTGGATTCCATATTGTGCATGCCGTCTCAATCCCCAATGTCCATAATGAAGTGGTGGTAAGATCTTTGCTGCTTTTCTCTAAAATAAATCTAATAGGCTTCAGAATTTATGTTAAATCTACATTAATGTAGTCTAATGTTATATTTTGATTGAGGCACTTATAACTGATTGTTTCACAGATTCATAACATAATTCAGTGTTATAAAGAGTGACAAGTCTCTGCTTGCTTTATTAGTTTTTTAAGAAAATAATTTTGCATTTTACTAAGGAGTTCTAGCAAGCATGATAAATAGGGGAAAAGAGTAAATTTGAAAAAAAAAAATGGAACAAGATCTGGAAATTAGCAATAGTGTGTATTCAAGATAAAAAACTTAACACACAAATAAATATACTAGTAATTTTCATGTGCCATTTCTCAATATTTTTTTAGTGGAGATGAATCATCAAAAGCTATACAAAAAATACCTCAGCCAGAGTCACATTATTTATAATTGCATATTTATAAATTTATAAATATTTATAAATCACTTTCTCTTCAAACTTCCATTGATCCTCTTTGACAGTCCTTAAAAACCAAGGCTATATGAAAAGACAAAGTCACATACAAATTATATCTTCAGGCAGTGATAGCTCATATAACAATTCCCATTTTCTACTTGGTATTTTATGAAATTGAATTTACACAAACATAAAGTCACTTTGCCATTTAGTGAATTGTTTGATTATTTTATATATATAAGAGAGAGAGAGAGAGAGAGAGAGAGAATTGAGGAGAGAGAGAAGTTCACATTTAGAAGAGGTATAATTAGAAATCTTCCCTTTTTCTGGATGAACTTATGATCCCTGATCCAGAATTCTTTCAACAGGAAACAGGTCATTCACTCCATTTATGTGAGCGCCCACTGTGGCTGGGAACTCTGCTATGCATAGCCGTCCTCATGTCACACCTAAATGCTGTAACAACAGCTCCTGCTATGATCTCCTGGCTTCTGGTCTCTCTCCCCTTCAATCCACTTGCATACATGGCCAGTCTCAGCTCTCTTAAGCCTTCCCTTACTCTTTTGGTGCAGCACATCCAATGGCTCCCTCAAATGCCCCCAAGGTCGCAAGTCCAGTTCTTTGATGTGATGGTTAAGTTCCTTCCACATGCTCAGGCTGTGCCCTCTAATGGAATTTCCTATCAACTGTTTGTTCTTCCTTTGGTCCTCTCCCTGTGCCTAGTCCTCAGAGGGCGTAATCAGCATTTGTGAAGTGAATGAAAAAAAAAGTCATCCATTTTATGAATATATCTTGACAGATATACAAAAACCAATGTTATGGTGTGTCTTGGAAATACCAACATGGCACATATATTTTCATGGTGACTTTTTATTTTTATTTTTATTTTTATTTTGTTTAAAAGATTTTATTTATTTGACAGAGACAGGGGCAGACCAGAGAGGGGGAACACAAGCAGGGGGAGTGGGAGAGGAAGAAGCAGGCTCATAGCGGAGGAGTCCTGATGTGGGGCTCGATCCTAACACCAGGATCACGCCTGAGCTGAAGGCAGATGCTTAACCGCTAGTACGCCAGGCGCCCCTTTTGGTGACTTTTATTTATTTCATTGAATTATAATAAAATTTATTTTATAATTGAAAAGACACCTTCTTCTCTTATATCATTGACATCCATCAATAAAGTGTCATTTTGATACCTCATATTATACTGTTAGCAATGTGACTTCCTGATAAATCATAGTGACAACATAAATTTCTCACATCCATAGACTTTCCATTGTGAAGTCTGTTTTAAACACTAAATTTGAAAACATGTTTTTTGTTTTCAACAGATAAAAAGATTGCTTGTAACAAAAATGCAATATTAAAAGTAAATAAAAAAAGAATTGGAACTAAGTAAGAGAGAGAGAATATGAATAGAAGGCAAATGCACAGAGAGAAGAACACAACATACAGAACTTAAAGACTAAAAAGTTGTTACTAAAATCTCAAATTTTGTCTTTGGGTTTCCTAGCAGCCAAAGTAACAAAAATAGACTAGAAATAAAGCAATTCAAATTTGATAACATTTTAATATAGGCTTAATATCTTTAGAAATGTTTAACCTAGTTTTTCACTAAGGCTACCTGTAAACTAAACTCCTGTATGTGTATGTAGGAGAGTAAAAGAAGAATTGTTTAATTCTAAATCAAATATAGGAACAAAAATTTCAATGTTAGAAAAATGTCAGGTTTCTTCACAGCATCACTTTCAATATGACTTATACTACGAATGTCCCCTCAATAAGATACTTTGGAAATATTATTTCGAGGATAAAAATAAAATGAAACATGTAGAAGTTATTATATTTTTCTCTTAAATAAAATTCTGTAGCATACACAGCAGTGCGAGCTCACTATTCACTCAAGAGTGTCTAGCTTCTTTACTTGTGAAGTAGTCGTTTCCCAGGGTTGGTCTGAACAGCCAGGAACGCCCTCATACAAAAACGAACTCATCGTGCCGAACACTACTGTTAAAGGATTCTTGAAACTTCTCAAAAATTCAGCAATATTTATCACCCCAAACTGAAGTCTCCGTATTGCTGTAAGCGTAAAGAACCTTATTTTGGAAGTCAATGTCGATGCGATGTTCCGCTGTCAAAGAAAGGATTGGGCACTCGGCGTCTGCCATGCTGTCGCTTCTGCTCCTCACAGTCTGGGAGGCCGGGAGCGGCCAGGTCCACTACCGGTCCCGGAGGAGGAAACACGGCACCTTTAGTGGTCCGTCATCGAGGACTTGGGGCTGGAGCTGACGCGAGCTGGTGCCGGCACTCCTGTTCCGAGTGGCGTCCAGCAAGGCCCGGGGACCTTCTGGAGGTAAATCTGCAGAATGGCATTTTGTTTGTGAATTCTCGAATCGACCGGAGGAGCTGTGCGGGCGGAGTCTGAGTGCAGCATCCACCTGAGGTGATCGTGGACAGGCGCTGCAGGTTTTCCACGTGGAGGTGGAGAATGAAGGACATTAACGACAATCCACCGGTGTTCTCTCTCAGAGAACAAAAGCACTGATTTCTGAATCTGCCAGCAACTGACTCTCATTTTCCTCTGAGGGAGCTTCTGATGCGGATATAGAGAGAATGCTCTATTGACCTACAGACTAAGTCAAATGAGTATTTTTCTTTAGAATCCTCAACACATAGTAAGCAGACTAAAAGACTGTCGCTTACATTGAAATATCTGGATCGAGGAAAACTCCAGAAATTAATTGCTACTGACAGCCGCTGACGGAAAACCAGAGCTCGACTTTACCCGTTCAGCTTTTTAGTCCAAGTCTTGAATGTGCGACAATGATCCGGAATTTGAGCAATCAGAATATAAGGTGGAATTGATGGAAAAGCGTAGCCAAAAACTTTTGTGATAAAGCTAAATACAGATCGAGATGAAGGGAGTCAATGGGGAGGTAACCTACTCCTTGATGTCAGTTAAGCCCAATGGAAAACTCTTATTTCTACACTAGATGAAAATAACGGAGAAGTGAGGTCAATGGATCTTTAGATTATGAAGAAAACAAGTTTTATGAAATTGGAAGTACAGGCCATAGATAAAGGGAATCCCCCAATGGCAGGTCACTGTACAGTCTGGGTAGAAATATTGGACGCCAATGATAATGCCCTGAGTCACTGTGACTTCCCTGTCTCTCCAGTCGAGAGGACACCAGCCTAGCACTGTCATTGCGCTGATCAGTGTAATTCTGACCGTGACTCCGGTGCCAATGGACAGGTGATCTGTTCTCTGCGCCCAAGTCCCCTTCAAGCTGGTGTCCACCTTCAAGAATTTACTATTCGCTGGTGCTGGAAAGCGCCCGGACCGGAGTGTGGCGAACTATGTTCTAGTAGTGACCGCAGCGGACGGAGGCTCGCCTTCGCTTCCCACCACAGCTAGCATGTCCGTGGAAGTGGCCGACGTGAATGACAACGCTTCCGGCATTGCGCAGCCCGAGTACACGGTGTTCGTGGAAGGAGAACAACCCGCCCGGCTGCCACATCTTCACGGGTGTCTGCGCGCGGCCTCGGCCCAGCGCAGAGAGAGCTGCTGGTGTCCTACTCGCTGGTGGAGCGGCGCGTGGGCGGCGCGTGCGCTGTCGAAGCTACGTGTCGGTGCACGCGGGAGCGGCACAGGTTGCCAGCGCTGCACGCGCTGGACCACGAGGAGCTGGAGCTGCTGCAGTTCCAAGTGAGCGCGCGTGCGGGCGTGCCCGTCATGGGCAGCAACGTGACGCTGCAGGTGTTCGTGCTGACGAGAACGACAACGCCCCGCGCTGCTGCCGCGGCCTGGGGGCGGGCGGCGGCGGGCGTAGCGAGCTGGTGTGTCGCGGTCGGTGGGCGCGGGCCACGTGGTGGCGAAGGTGCGCGCGGCGGTGGACGCGGACTCTGGCTACAACGCGTGGCTGTCGTATGAGCTGCAGCCGGCGGCGGGTGGCGCGCGC
>NW_024426663.1:53154386-53172737 GCF_017311325.1 Ursus maritimus | reverse complement strand
CAGCCCGTTCCGCGTGGCGCTGTACACGGGCGAGATCAGCACGACGCGCACCCTGGACGAGGCGGACTCGGCGCGCCAGCGCCTGCTGGTGCTGGTGAAGGACCACGGCGAGCCGGCGCTGACGGCCACGGCCACTGTGCTGCTGTCGCTGGTGGAGAGCGGCCAGGCGCCAAAGGCGTCGTCGCGGGTGTTGGCGGGCGCGGCGGGCGCGGAGGCGGCGCTGGTGGATGTCAACGTGTACCTGATCGTCGCCATCTGCGCCGTGTCCAGCCTGTTGGTGCTGACGCTGCTGCTGTACACGGCGCTGCGGTGCTCGGCGCCGCCCACGGAGGGCGCGTGCGGGCCTGGCAAGCCCACGCTCGTGTGCTCCAGCGCGGTGGGGAGCTGGTCGTACTCGCAGCAGAGGCGGCAGAGGGTGTGCTCTGGGGAGGGCCCGCCCAAGACCGACCTCATGGCCTTCAGCCCCAGCCTACCTCCGGGTCCGGATACAGAAGTTGGAGGGGAAAGGCAGGACGCAGGATCAAATCACCCTGGGCAGGTGCGTTCTATAGTTCTATAGATTCCTCTTCTTTTGTAGTCTATGTTAGCTTTTTAAAAATCCACTTTATTTCATAGAAAATTTTAATGAATACGCTGTATTTTGAGTATTAATGTTTAAACGAGTATAAATGTTTTAGAGAACAATTTCTGTCAGTGAAATGCCAACCGATAAAAATCCAATTTTAATCATGAGATAAATCAAGGTGGTTTTATTTGTTTGGTTTGGTTTTGTGGTGGTTTTTTGTTTTTGTTTTTGGTTTTTTTTGGCCAATAAATGCCCTATTTCTCCAAAAGTTTTGGTAGAAAACGTTAAAAGAAGATGCAAAAATAACTCTGTCAGCATTTTATTATTATTTTTTCTAATTTTCAGTGATGTACCCAGACCACTTATTTCATCTCTAATCATCCCTACTGTAGATAATTACTGTGTCTTTTAACACAGTCTTTTACTTTAATATTTTCACATTAGATCTCTTGACTTTTCTCAATTCAGGCTAGATTGAACACTCTATTAAGTCTGAAAAGATATACCCTTTTCTGTGGTGTTAAACATGGATCATACACTTATTTTCCATTAAATAATCTTTAGTTTTGCCTCAACTGATAAGATAAAACCTGTTTTCATATTATTTGCAGTTAAAAATTCAGTCTTGCATTATTGTGTGGTGGTTTCATTGACATAATGTAACTTAAAAATTCTGTCGATTTATTTTATTGCATGTAATGGGTACAGATTTATCTACATCTTAGTCAAACAGAACTCCCAGATTTATGCTTACAAAGTGTACTAGGCAAATAAAGTTATTCATATCACTCGATCAAGTCTTCAGACTTGCTGAAGACATGCATATAGGCTTATAATATATGCAACATATGCTGGTTGGCAGTCCTAAGTTTTGTGGATTCATCTAGAAAGGGAAATATTAAGTCTATTAAAGTGAAGTGAAAATTATCATTTTCGCTCATCTGGCAACTTAAATTTTCTGTCTTTAAATGCTTTATCTCTAATGTTTGTGAAATTTTCTTTTCATGTGCTATAATCACATCTGATGATTCTACCAAAGGTCGTTTACCCTTACGTCATTCTTCTGATTCAGTGATCCTTAGCTATATATAGGGTGGCAGAGTCACTGATTTCTTTGAGGATTTGATGAAATTCATATGTGGCTATGCTCCCCTTTAGACTTAGGGGCTAAAATTTCTTTATTCTATAGTAGGCAACCAAATTAAAATACAAAATATTTCAGACTTAAAAGATTAAACCATCGTATCATTGATAAAACTGTAAAGATATAAATGTGAATGTTAGGTAGGGCACACGTTATTATCCATCTCCAAATGAAGTTCTTAGAATGACTCAGTGTCATCTAAATTTAATAAACAAAGATGTTGGAATATTTTAAGTACATGTTACATTTTTGCAAATTATTACTTTTGCAGTACATAAGTAGTTGATGCACATTTTTAGACAATTTCAAATTGTATGGGCTATTTTCTACAAACTTTGTGTCTTTTATCCTTATTCTTAATTTCAGGATTACATTTGATGGTGTAAAATTATAATTTCAACCATTTTCTAGTTCAACTCTCTAAGTATTAAGCTAATTTTAGATGTTCCTATCTCTTTAGTAATTTAATTATGTCTAACTGTGTGAAGACTACAGAACACACTACTTTTCAATGAAGTTTCTTAGCAATCATTGTACATTGACTTTTTTTGAAAATGGAAGATAGAAAATGAAGAAGCATGGTAGTGATATTAGACAATTTAGTCCAATAGAATCAAAATTCAAAATTTTTTGATTACTTAAGAGCCAGTTTTATAGTTGATTTATCTTTTACTTGTAGGAAGATTATTGATTATTATTTTCTGGTTCTATAAAGATTTCTTATCTCACTTCCTTTCATTATTAGATGTAAAAGGAATGGTGACAAATTGTTGGCTTAAAGATTTTGACTTGAATTTTAATGAGCTTATAAATGCTGTACTTAATTGTTCACAATTAGCTGTGGGCTCTTATCTGTTTTGTTTTCCCTTAAAGCTGATCTTGAATTAATTAATGAAATTATGGAAAGTCATTTGATTCTTCCTCGCATCATAGTCACCATTCTGATTTTCTGAAGAGAAGCAGATTTTGAGTGACTACTAGCTGACCCGAAGGGAACATTTAAAGGGAAACCAAAAGTTCATTATGAAGTTTATATTCTTTTGATTCTAGTCAGAGAGACTGGGCTCCAAAACATCTCACAGATCTTTTTCATATTAGGGCTCCACAGCCACTTTTGAATATTGTGTGAAATTTAGGGGCTTTGATTCAACATTTTACATGAAAATGCTTTTCTTCTGCTAGAGTAAAACCTTACGGGATCTGTACCCAGGCCTCATTTTAAGATGTTACGGGAATGAGAGCAGTTGTATGAAAAGTCATCACATTTGAGCATCAAGGAACCAAAAACAACTACATGTTCCATATTTATGATGAATTTTTATATCCAACAGAAGTATGAATAAAATAACTTATATGAATGAAATATTCAGTTAATAGAAATACTTTAGTTTCTTTTTCTTTGCTAAGTGCAGGAATTCTTGCGTTTCTCCTAAAGTCCTACAATGTGAAGGATAAAAGTCACTATAAGTGTGAATTGTAAGCAAAATAAGGTTGAGGGTGATGTATATTATTCTTTATTTTATTCTCCATGATAGGCAAAGAGTAGCTTCTGATATTCTGTATTTCCGTAATTATTTTATGATAGACTTTGAAGCAGAATATTTTAAAAACTGCAGTATAATGGAAATGACTGTGCTTTGGTACTAGTATCTTATACAGTAAAAAACAGGCATTTACAAACAATCCACGAAAATATCCAAAAGTCAAAAAATTTAGAGTCCCTGGAAGTGGCTAAACCAAAAAGAACCTCAGGATCCTTTCTTGTACTTACATAATCAGTCACATGATGTCGCTGTACACTCAGAAGGTGAAAAGGAAAAATTTTGTCTCCGCGCCCAGATTCCAACCATTGACAGAATAGGATTGACTCCATATTGACCGGAAAGCTGGGTAAATTTTACTATATATGTACCTGCAGAAAGGGAGACTGCTCATAAAGGTTCGCAGGTGAGCGATCCCTAAAAACCAACAGTCCTCCTTCAGAGATCTTGTTAACTACAATGGTATTTTCCTGGAGAGGAGGTCCAGGAGCCCCGAGTCTGCTGCTCTCGCTTCTGCTCCTCACAGTCTGGGAGGCCGGGAGCGGCCAGGTCCACTACTCGGTCCCGGAGGAGGCCAAACACGGCACCTTCGTCGGCCGCATCGCCCAGGACTTGGGGCTGGAGCTGGCGGAGCTGGTGCCACGCCTGTTCCGGGTGGCGTCCAAAGGCCACGGGGACCTTCTGGAGGTAAATCTGCAGAATGGCATTTTGTTTGTGAATTCTCGGATCGACCGGGAGGAGCTGTGCGGGCGGAGTCTGGAGTGTAGCATCCACCTGGAGGTGATCGTGGACAGGCCGCTGCAGGTTTTCCATGTGGAGGTGGAGGTGAAGGACATTAACGACAACCCACCGGTATTCAGAGAAGAAGAACAAAAGGTACTGATTTCTGAATCTGCACCTCTGGATTCTCATTTTCCTCTGGAGGGCGCTTCCGATGCGGATATCGGCGTAAACTCTCTTCTGACCTATAGGTTAGGTCTAAATGAGTATTTTACTCTTAAAATAATAACGAAAAACGATAAAAGTATATTGCCTGAACTAGTACTACGGAAGTCATTGGATAGAGAGGAAACTCCAGAACTTAATATACTCCTGACCTCCCAGGATGGCGGTAAACCCGAGCTGACAGGATCTGTTCAGATTAAAATTAGCATTCTGGATGTGAATGACAACGCTCCGGAGTTTGACAAGCCTGGCTATAAAGTAGTGCTGTTTGAAAATGTCCCAAATGGTACGAGAGTGATTCAGCTAAACGCTTCTGATCTAGACGAAGGGGTGAATAGAGAAATTTCCTATGGAATCAGACTGATTTTGCCGGTGAGTGAGAAATGCGTGTTTTCAATAAATTCAGAAACAGGTGAAATCAGAATTTATGGGAAATTGGATTTTGAAGAGAACAATGAGTATGAAATTCAGGTTAACGCCATTGATAAAGGGATTCCTTCTATGGCAGGTCATTGTACAATCCTAGTGGAAGTTCTGGATCTGAATGACAATACCCCTGAGGTAATGATCACTTCGCTGTCGCTCCCGCTGCGAGAGGATGCTCAGGTGGGCACGGTCATCGCCTTGATCAGAGTGTCCGACCGTGACTCTGGCGCCAACGGGCAGGTGACTTGCACCCTGTCACCCCATGTCCCCTTCAAGCTGGTGTCCACCTTCAAGAATTACTATTCGCTGGTGCTGGAAAGCACCCTGGACCGAGAGAGCGTGGCGAACTATGTTCTAGTAGTGACCGCGAGGGACGGAGGCTCGCCTTCGCTCTCCGCCACGGCCAGCGTGTCCGTGGAAGTGGCCGACGTGAACGACAACGCGCCGGCATTCGCGCAGCCCGAGTACACGGTGTTCGTGAAGGAGAACAACCCGCCCGGCTGCCACATCTTCACGGTGTCTGCGCGCGACGCCGACGCGCAGGAGAACGCGCTGGTGTCCTACTCGCTGGTGGAGCGGCGCGTGGGCGAGCGTGCGCTGTCGAGCTACGTGTCGGTGCACGCGGAGAGCGGCAAGGTGTACGCGCTGCAGCCGCTGGACCACGAGGAGCTGGAGCTGCTGCAGTTCCAGGTGAGCGCGCGCGACGCGGGCGTGCCTCCGCTGGGCAGCAACGTGACGCTGCAGGTGTTCGTGCTGGACGAGAACGACAACGCGCCCGCGCTGCTGCCGCGGCCTGGGGCGGGCGGCGCGAGCGGCGCGCTGAGCGAGCTGGTGTCGCGGTCGGTGGGCGCGGGCCACGTGGTGGCGAAGGTGCGCGCGGTGGACGCGGACTCTGGCTACAACGCGTGGCTGTCGTATGAGCTGCAGCCGGCGGCGGGTGGCGCGCGCAGCCCGTTCCGCGTGGCGCTGTACACGGGCGAGATCAGCACGACGCGCACCCTGGACGAGGCGGACTCGGCGCGCCAGCGCCTGCTGGTGCTGGTGAAGGACCACGGCGAGCCGGCGCTGACGGCCACGGCCACTGTGCTGCTGTCGCTGGTGGAGAGCGGCCAGGCGCCAAAGGCGTCGTCGCGGGTGTTGGCGGGCGCGGCGGGCGCGGAGGCGGCGCTGGTGGATGTCAACGTGTACCTGATCGTCGCCATCTGCGCCGTGTCCAGCCTGTTGGTGCTGACGCTGCTGCTGTACACGGCGCTGAGGTGCTCGGCGCCGCCCACGGAGGGCGCGTGCGGGCCTGGGAAGCCCACGCTCGTGTGCTCCAGCGCGGTGGGGAGCTGGTCGTACTCGCAGCAGAGGCGGCAGAGGGTGTGCTCTGGGGAGGGCCCGCCCAAGACCGACCTCATGGCCTTCAGTCCTTGTCTTCCACAGTCAGGAGAAGATTGTTTAAATCCTTCCAGTGAAGTAAGTCATTGATATCATTTAAGTATACCTGTTTCCTTTAATAACTTTTGTTAAGGTATAAATACATCCTTTCTTTCTTCTTCACATTATCTTTTAAACCAGGGACCATCTTCTGTGGTATGATCATTTTAGTCATTTTGAACTTTTTGTGTATTTCATGTTCATTTGAAACTTTCATTTGAAAGTTCACTTGAAGTTTCATGTTCACTAGTGAGATATAAAAATGAAATGGTGGTTATGGATCACCAGATTTTAAACTTTCTTATTCTATCATTTTTCTTATATGAATTATTAGCCTGAAAAATATTAGTACATAAGAGTAAAAACTGCATAGGTGTTTGGTAACTCTTAAATTTATTTTAAGTTTGAACTTAATTTCATGATCAGAGAATATTTGCAAAGTTAGTGCAAATAATTTTCAGATACTGTTAACTGGATTCCTTTATTTGCGCTCCTAAAGGTTTTATTTATTTATTTATTTATTTATTTATTTATTTGAGAGAGAGAGCGGGAGCAAGCATGAGTGGGGGCAGAGACAGAGGGAGAAGGAGGAGCAGACTCCCGCTGAGCAGGGAGCCTGGTGTGGGGCTTGATCCCAGAACCAGGAGATCATGACCTAGGCCGGAGGCAGATACTTAACTGACTGAGCCACCCAGGCACCCCCAATCAATAATTTTTGAATACATATACAATATTGAAATAAACTGCCTAGGTGATTCCCTACAAGGTGAAAGTGGGGGGTGGGCTCCAGAGATTAGGCATGTTTTATTAAAGAGTGCCTTGAAAGATAACTTTTCAACTGGAAGGTTTTACTGATGGACAGATAAGTATGAATAAATGAACAGAGTTTGCTGTAGTGAATGTGTACTTGAAGGATGAAACAGGGGAGATTCTGAAGGTAAGAAAGCTAGTAAAGAATTTTTTATAATATTCTAGGTATCGAGTAATGGAAGCAAATCATGACAGTCAAAATGGATCGAAAGGAACATGTGCAAGAGGCATTAGCAAAGTAGAAGCAACCTAAGAATGAATGATTCATTACAAATGATAAGAGAAAGACAAAAATACAGGATGACACTAACTTTTTTAGTTTGGTCATCTGGGAGGATGAGATTGCCATTAACCAAGATTCAGAATACAGTTGAAGAAACAGTTTGTGTATGTTTATTGAGCTAGCAAATGGAGAGAAACATTTCAGAAAATTTACTCCTAAGATTCTAGAGAATGCCAATGTGATTGGAAATACAGGTGTTGGGACGCCTGGGTGGCTCAGTCGGTTAAGCATCTGCCTTGGACTCAGTTCATGATCCCAGGGTCCTGGGATGAGTCCTGTTGGGCTCCTTGCTCAGTGGGGAGCCTGCTTCCCCCTCTGCTTGTGCTCTCTCTCTCTCTCTCTCTGAGAAATAAATAAAACCTTAAAAAAAAGAAATACAGGTCTGGAACTCAGGGGAGATTATAGATCTAGATTTGGGAGTAATTCCCTCATGGAAAAAAATCTATAGGAAAGGATAATATCAGAAAAGAGAGATTAAAGAATGAGAATAACATGTCCAAGTAAAGAATTTAGGTGAATAAGTACGTTCATTCCTGGGGTTGCTGTAGCAAATTACCAAAAACTGGGTGGCTTAAGACAAGCAAAACTTTATTCCCTCACCATTTTGGGGATCAGAAGTCCAAAATGCAAATATTGGCAGGGTTGTGCCCTCTGAAGCTCGAAGGGGCAATCTGTTGTCTCTTGTACCTTCTGATGGCTGTCAGCATTCCTTGGCTTGTGGCTACACCACTCCAATCTCTGTCTCCCTGGTCACATTGCCTTCTTTTCTGCATATCTTTTTATCTATATGTTTGCCTTATAAGGATATATGTGATTGCACTTTAGGGCCCACCTGGGGAATCCAGGCTGAACTCCTTCTCTCAGAACCCTAAACTTAATCACATTATTTGTCACAGAAGTAATACTCACAGGTTCCAGGGATTAAGATGTGGACATATCTTTTAGGGTAGTCGACATTCAAACCACTATAATAGGCTTAAAATCTTAAAGAGGTTATACAATAGAGGGCTGAAATAAAACTCAAAGTGTAATACATCAAGTAACTGTTAGAAGTTTGAGGTGAAGAGAAGGGGATAAACAGAACTAGCTTTCACCCCCAAGAAGTAGCAAATTTAAACGTGTGTATAATATGTGTACATATGTATGCGTGTGTATGTATATATTAATATATATGTGTACATACACATATGTACATATATATGGACACCTGAGTGTTTTTGTAGTGTAAGGAAAAGGAGCAAGTAAAAAGGAGATCCGAAGATGACACAGACAGATTAGGAATGAGGATGAAGATGAGGGGTGCCTGGGTGGCTCTGTTGGTGAAAGGTCTGCCTTTGGCTCAGGTCATGATCACAGGGTCCTGGAGTCTGAGTCGGCCTCCCTGCTGCTCAGTGGGGAGTCTGCTTCTCCCTCTCCCTGTGCCTCTCTCCTTGCTCATGGGCCCAGCGCTGGGCGCTCTTTCTCTCTCTCACTCTCTCTGTCAAATAAATAAATAAAATCTTTTAAAAAAAGAATAAAGATGAAGTTGAAAAATACGGGGGCATCTGGATGGTTCAGTCAGTTAAGCGTCTGACTGGCTATACGTTCGGGTCTTGATCTCAGGGTCTTGATCTTAGGGTTGTGAGTTCTGGCGTGGAGCCTACTTAAAAAAGGGAAAACAGAAAAAAAATGAAAATATGCAGGATGAAACAAGAGAAAATATTTTAAGAGCATAAGGTTGGCTTTAAAAGTGGGGACCATTGTTCCTTAGTAGGGAAATAAAAATGTCAATATAAGAAGAGAGCCATTGAGTTCATATCTGATTACTTATCTCTCTGTGTAAATTATCTGAGAACAAATGATGGAAATGAGGTTGGGAATTTGAGAAAATATGGAAGGATCTTTGTATGCAGGAGGAAAGAATTAATCAGGAATTTGTTTGAAAGCCCAAATAAAGGTAAAGGTGAGAGTAAACTTGTAGAGAATATAGTGATCATGGTCAAGCAACATCCCTAATTGGAGAAGCTAAGTTAGAGGGAGAAAATGAATTGTTAGGCTGTGTGTTAGAAGCTAAAGAAAATGTTAGAGGAGTAATAGAAGCAGGTGAGTGCTTTTGGCGTGTCTGACGTATCTCACATAGTTGACTCTGTAGTCTAGGTTAAGTGGAGTGGAAGGGGAGATAAGGTAGAGCTTGATAGACAAGAACAACTACAAATAATCAAGGGACTGTTACCACGATACGAGTAAAGTTTTGTTAAAGTAATGTAACAGGAGAGGAATATGGGTATAAGAGAATATCAGACACTCTACTCAAATTTTCAGAGATGAGCAAAGACACAGAAATGAACTCAACTATTGTTTCCTGCAGAATTGTGCACAGGACAGGCAAGATAATTATTGGAACTGTACTATATCTTTCATAGCACTATTTTGCCTGGAACTTTGTGGCTTGGTAGAGAGAGTTGTAGCAATAGGTAAAAGTAATATTCCCTTCCTTTCTTGCTTGCTAAAAATGTGTTAACATCTCTGCCTACCTGTTGATGTTTGGAAAATCAGATTCAACTGAAAGGATAGTAAAGTTTTTCCCAGGGATGGGGAGGAGAGGCAAGTTTAACCTATTGGTATTAATTTAAATTCCATCAAATACATAGGATGCTAGTTCTTGGCATCTTTTATGCAAAGAAAAATTTAAAGCATTGTTATATCTTAATGATCTAAATTATTGTGTTTATGCACAAAGATGCTCACATGCAAACATACACACATTGAACGGACACTTCCTTTAAATACAAATATTTTATCCACATTTCACAGTCATATTTGGGGGAATTTACACATATGATATGTTTACACATCTGGTATATCACTTATTAATATTTTCCACGATCATCTGTTTTATTCTTATAATTGATTATATTTCCATTTGGAGTTAATGGCTGTTGTGTGAGCAGTTCTAAATAAATATTACATGAAAAAGACATGCCCAACCCAAACCACCAAAGTTAGGCAGAACTGGAGACTGATTTCCAAAAGTGAATATCGAATATTCCTCTTTTAAAATTCTGCATGGGAGAACCTGGCTGGCTCATTCAGTAGAGCATGTGGCTCTTGATCTCGGGACTGTGAGTTCGACTCCCACACTGGGTGTAGAGACTACTTGAAAATAAAATCTTAAAAAAATTCTGCTTAAAAGTTTTACACTTGAAAAAATGTATTTGTGGAAAAATGGAATTCAACCAATTCTCAACTAGGATCCTATACAGAGCAGAATACAGTCATTTACTGTTTCTGGAAAGAAAGACATTTAATGTTCAATTACCTATTTGCAGTGAAAAACATTACGAAATGACAGAAACAAAAACAAAATAAAACCCTCTACATCAATGGAAAATGTGAAGACCTATCATTTTTACAGTTACTCATTCATGCACATGGTGTCGCTCTTCACTGAGAACATTTCCCAGAAGAACATGCCTCCGCTTCCTCCTTCCTGCAGAAAATTCGGCAGATAGTGGAAAACCTCTAGTGAATCCTCCCCCAGAAGCCGGTGAGAGTTAGTTTGCGGTAAGGTATAAATTATACTTCAGATATCTTTGAATCCTTTTGAGTGTACCATGCTGTTCTCCTGGCGAGGAGGCCCAGGAGCCCCGAGTCTGCTGCTCTCGCTTCTGCTCCTCGCAGTCTGGGAGCCTGGGAGCGGCCAGGTCCACTACTCGGTCCCGGAGGAGGCCAAACACGGCACCTTCGTCGGCCGCATCGCCCAGGACTTGGGGCTGGAGCTGGCGGAGCTGGTGCCGCGCCTGTTCCGGGTGGCGTCCAAAGGCCACGGGGACCTTCTGGAGGTAAATCTGCAGAATGGCATTTTGTTTGTGAATTCTCGGATCGACCGGGAGGAGCTGTGCGGGCGGAGTCTGGAGTGTAGCATCCACCTGGAGGTGATCGTGGACAGGCCGCTGCAGGTTTTCCATGTGGAGGTGGAGGTGAAGGACATTAACGACAACCCGCCTGTGTTCCCTGAAAGTAAGAAAAGACTAGTAATTGCAGAATCTAGACCCCCAGAAACTCGGTTTCCACTAGATGGCGCATCCGATGCAGATATTGGAGTAAACTCGGCCTTGACCTACCGAATCGATCCCAACGAGTATTTCGTTTTGGACACACGAAACAATCGTGAACAAACGTCTTCGTTGTCACTTGTATTGAGAAAATCATTGGACAGAGAGCAAATTCAGGAGCATAGCTTATTATTGACAGCCAATGATGGGGGCAAACCGGAGCTGACCGGCACAGTTCAGTTGCTGATTACAGTTTTGGATGTGAATGACAATGCCCCAGAATTTGACCAGTATATTTATAAGGTGACAGTGTTAGAGAACGCATTTAATGGAACATTAGTGATCAAGCTAAATGCCACAGATCCTGATGATGGTACGAATGGAGACATAATCTACTCGTTTAGAAGGCCTGTATCGCCTGCGGTGTTATATGCATTTATCATTAATCCCAACAATGGAGAAATTAGAACCAGAGGTAAACTAGATTTCGAAGAAAAGAAGTTGTATGAAATATCGGTGGAGGCAATAGACAAGGGGAATATTCCAATGGCAGGTCATTGTACCATTTTGGTGGAAATACTAGATATAAATGATAATACCCCAGAAATTACCATCACTTCTCTGTCACTTCCGGTGCGAGAGGATGCTCAGGTGGGCACGGTCATCGCCTTGATCAGCGTGTCCGACCGTGACTCTGGCGCCAACGGGCGGGTGACTTGTTCATTAATACCCCATGTCCCCTTCAAGCTGGTGTCCACCTTCAAGAATTACTATTCGCTGGTGCTGGATAGCACCCTGGACCGCGAGAGCGTGGCGAACTATGTTCTAGTAGTGACCGCGCGGGACGGAGGCTCGCCTTCGCTCTCCGCCACGGCCAGCGTGTCCGTGGAAGTGGCCGACGTGAACGACAACGTGCCGGCATTCGCGCAGCCCGAGTACACGGTGTTCGTGAAGGAGAACAACCCGCCCGGCTGCCACATCTTCACGGTGTCTGCGCGCGACGCCGACGCGCAGGAGAACGCGCTGGTGTCCTACTCGCTGGTGGAGCGGCGCGTGGGCGAGCGTGCGCTGTCGAGCTACGTGTCGGTGCACGCGGAGAGCGGCAAGGTGTACGCGCTGCAGCCGCTGGACCACGAGGAGCTGGAGCTGCTGCAGTTCCAAGTGAGCGCGCGCGACGCGGGCGTGCCTCCGCTGGGCAGCAACGTGACGCTGCAGGTGTTCGTGCTGGACGAGAACGACAACGCGCCTGCGCTGCTGCCGCGGCCTGGGGCGGGCGGCGCGGGCGGTAGCGCGCTGAGCGAGCTGGTGTCGCGGTCGGTGGGCGCGGCCACGTGGTGGCGAAGGTGCGCGCGGTGGACGCGACTCTGGCTACAACGCGTGGCTGTCGTATGAGCTGTGCCGGCGGCGGGTGGCGCGCGCAGCTCCGCCGTGTGGCGCTGTACACGGGCGAGATCAGCACGACGCGCACCCTGGACGAGGCGGACTCGGCGCGCCAGCGCCTGCTGGTGCTGGTGAAGGACCACGGCGAGCCGGCGCTGACGGCCACGGCCACTGTGCTGCTGTCGCTGGTGGAGAGCGGCCAGGCGCCAAAGGCGTCGTCGCGGGTGTTGGCGGGCGCGGCGGGCGCGGAGGCGGCGCTGGTGGATGTCAACGTGTACCTGATCGTCGCCATCTGCGCCGTGTCCAGCCTGTTGGTGCTGACGCTGCTGCTGTACACGGCGCTGCGGTGCTCGGCGCCGCCCACGGAGGGCGCGTGCGGGCCTGGCAAGCCCACGCTCGTGTGCTCCAGCGCGGTGGGGAGCTGGTCGTACTCGCAGCAGAGGCGGCAGAGGGTGTGCTCTGGGGAGGGCCCGCCCAAGACCGACCTCATGGCCTTCAGCCCCAGCCTTCCTCCGTGTCTGAGTTCTACGGAGGGAACAAGTGAAAGAGAACCAGACTCAGAACATTTGAAAGAGGTGAGTTCGTATTAAAAACTGCGTCACTATTTTAGCCTTACAGTTTTATCGTTTAAAGTTCTTCATTCTTAGTTATAACATTATTCTTTAATTTTGCTCGTCTTCCTAGTATTTAAAGAGTGTTATTGACATCATGGATTGAATTATTGTTCAGATCAAAGCGCCTGGGTGGCTCAGTCGGTTAAGCTTCGGACTCCATTTCTGCTCAGGTCCTTTCTCAGGGTTAGGCGATGGAGCCTCAGGTGGGCCTAGCTCTGGGTATTGAGCCTGCTTAAAGATTCTCTTTCTCCGACCCTGCCCGCGTGTTCTCTCTCCAAACAAATAAACAAATATTGTTCAGATTGAACTCGTAAGCAAAAAGCCATAATAAATTGCCCATAATCCTAATCATTTGTGGGGTTTTTTTTTTAGTATTACTAACAGTTTGTAAGTATTTATTTCCTATATGCGAATTTACAAGAAGCCACACATTATGAATACTTAAGCATTCAGAAAGATTTGTTTTATTGAGGCTAATGAGAATTTTAAAACAAATGTCTTTATTTAGAAAATTTATACATATGCCTGTATACATGTTTTATTTTAAAGAGCACATAACCTTTTACAAAAATGCCCTTTAGAAGTTTGTTTTTGTTTGTTTCTTTAAAAAAAAAAACGAACCTTTTTTCGGTTTGGTCCCTCCTCATTTTCTTCTGGTCACATCACCATTTCCGTGAGGTATCCAATCCAAAGGCGGCTTGTGATTTTCTTTCACATATTGATTTGCAGTCATTTAATTGCTCCACAGGTGCATACATCTGGTGGGGTTTTTTGTTATTGTTTATTTTAGAAAGTTTATTAGGCTAGGTAATGCATTTTACACTTCTCAATCACCAATGTCTTTGGAAATCCCCACAAATCTGATACTTTTAATAGCTGTCTAGTACCCCCCATAAATGCAGGGTAAATCTTTTATATATTCAGTTATTCAACTGTGGATGAGCAATTTGTTTCAAGTGTTCTTTTGCCCTCATAAACCATGCTGTACTATCACTTACATACTTCTAAAATATTGGTGCTTTTATTTCTGCGAAATTCACTTTCAGATGTGGGATGGACACATCAAAGGGTATTAATAATTTTAATTTTAAAATGTGTTGCTAGAGTACTTTCCAAGAATTTTGTAGTACTTTTAATTTCCACAAACAAGTTATGAGCACCCTCTCTTATCTCTAAAATCAATAGCGGGTTTTATATTCTGCCAGAGTGATATCTCACTGTTACTTTAACTTTGATTCCACATACCACCAGTGATTTTGAGTGTATTGTCATTTGTATTTGGTTTTCTTTGATTTGTTAATTAAATTATTTGCCCATTTTTATTTGAAAAATTTTTTCTTTGTTTTTCAGTTTGGGAACGTTCTTTGTAAAATATAGATATATTAACTTTTATCTTCTACCTATTTCAGAAATTTTTTTTCTCCTATACAATTTATATTGATTTGTTTATAGTATATTTTGCCATGTAAAAGTGTTTTTTATATTTCTATATTAAAGTATATCTATTTTTCTTTTATGGATTTTATGGTCTCCATGTTTAGTTAGGAAGATCTTAGTTTTTATATGGACCATCCATTAATTAAATTAATAAACATTTATTTCTAATTTAAGTTTATTTGAAAAGTTGAAGTATAATTGACATAATATTATATTCATTCAGATATACCATGTAATTATTTGACATTTGTATATATTGGGAGATGATCACCACAATAAGTCTAGTTCACACCCATCAACATACACTGTTACAAATTTTTTTTCTTGTAATGAAAACTTTTCAGATCTACTCTTTTAACGACCTTCAAATATGTAATTCAGTATTATTAACTATAGTAATTGTTCTGTATATTATTTATTTTATAGCCTGAAGTTTGTACCTTTTGCTCACCTTCACGCATTTTGCCCACTCCCATCTGCTGCAAATGGCAAACACCAATCTTTTAGTTTTCTTTTTTAGGTTCCACATAAATGAGATAATTTTTCTTTTTCTTCTTTTTTAAAAAAAAGATTTTATTTATTTATTTGAGAGAAAAAGAGAGAGAGCATGCATGAGCAAGGGAGGAGGGGCAAAGGGAGAGGGAGAAGAAGACTCCCCATTGGGCAGGGAGCCCAATGTGAGGCTCTCGATTCCAGAACCCCAGGGTCATGACCTGAGCCAAAGGCAGACTCTTAAACAACTGAGCCATGCAGGTACCCCCCTTTTCTTTTTATTTTTAAAGATTTATTTATTTTAGAGCAAAAGAGAGACAGAGCAGGGGGGACCAGAGGAGAGGGGCAGATAGAATCTTAAGCAGACTCGGCTCTGAGCATGGAGCCCTACGTAGGCTCCATCTCATGACCCTGAAATCACCACCCTGAGATCATGACCTGAGCGGAAACCAAGAGTCTGACATTTAACTGACTGTGCCACCCAAGTGCCCCCAAATAATTTTTCTTAATGTAGTTATTTATTGCTATAAACTTCCTTCTTAACCCTGCTTTTTTTTTTTTTCCCCCACCCTCCTCCCCTCTGAAGTCCTCAGTTTGTTTCTCATAGTCCATAGTCTCTCATGTTTCATTCCCCCTTCTGATTACCCCCCTTTCTTTATCCCTTTCTTCCCCTACTGATCATTCTAGTTCTTATGTTCCATAGATGAGAGAAATCATATGATAGTTGTCTTTCTCTGCTTGACTTATTTCACTAAGCATTATCTCCTCCAGTGCCGTCCATGTTGTAGCAAATGTTGAGAACTCGTTCTTTCTGATAGCTGAGTAATATTCCATTGTATATATGGACCACAACTTCTTAATCCAGTCATCTGTTGAAGGGCATCTCGGCTCCTTCCACGATTTAGCTATTGTGGACATTGCTGCTATGAACATTGGGGTGCATATGGCCCTTCTCTTCACTACGTCTGTATCTTTGGGGTAAACACCCAGTAGTGCAATGGCTGGATCATAGGGTAGCTCAATTTTTAACTTTTTAAGGGACCTCCACACTGTTTTCCAGAGTGGCTCTACCAACTTGCATTCCCACCAACAATGTAGGAGGGATCCCCTTTCTCCACATCCTCTCCAACAATTGTTGTTTCTTGCCTTGTCTATTTTTGCCATTCTAACTGGCGTAAGGTGGTATCTCAGTGTGGTTTTGATTTGAATTTCCTTGATGGCTAATGATTTTGAACATTTTTTCATGTGTCTGTTAGCCATTTGTATGTCTTCATTGGAAAAGTGTCTGTTCATATCTTCTGCCCATTTTTTGATTTGTTTATTTGTTTCTCGTGTATTGAGTTTGAGAAGTTCTTTGTAGATCTTGGATACCAGTCCTTTATCTGTAGTGTCATTTGCAAATATCTTCTCCCATTCCGTGGGCTGCCTCTTAGTTTTTCTGACTGTTTCCTTGGCTGTGCAGAAACTTTTAATCTTGATGAAGTCCCATAAATTCATTTTGTCTTTTGTTTCTCTTGCCTTTGGGGATGTATCATGAAAAAGGTTGCTTTGGCCGATGTCGTAGAGGTTGCTGCCTATGTTCTCCTCTAGAATTTTGATGGATTCCTGTCTCACATCGAGGTCTTTCATCCATTTGGAGTTTATTTTTGTGTATGGTGTGAGATAGTGGTCAAGTTTCATTCTTTTGCATGTAGCTGTCCAATTTTCCCAGCACCATTTATTGAAGAGACTGTTGAAAAGGAAAAACAAAGCTGGGGGCATCACAATGCCGGATTTCGAGCTGTACTACAAAGCTGTGATCACAAAGACAGCATGGTACTGGCACAAAAACAGACACATAGACCAATGGAACAGAATAGAGAGCCCAGAAATGGACCCTCAGCTCTTTGGGCAACTAATATTTGATAAAGCAGGAAAAAACATCCGGTGGGAAAAAGACAGTCTCTTTAACCCTGCTTTTGCTGCATCCCATAAGTTTTGGTACGTTGTGTTTCCATTTTCACTTGTTTCAAAATATTATTTCCCTTTGATTTTATCTTTGACCTACTGTTTTTCAGGAGTGTGTTATTTAATTTCCACATATTTGCAAATTTTTTTAGTTTTTCTCCAGTTATCAACTTCTAGTTTTATATGATTTTGGTCGGAAAAGCTACTCTGTACGATTTCAGTCTTTTAAAGTTTGCTGAGACTTATTTTGTGACCTAACACATGATCTGTCCTGGACAATGTTCTATGTGCGCTGAGAAGGATGTGTATTCTACTGAAGTTGGCGGGTGTGTCCTGTACATGTCTGTTAGGTCCATTCGGTCTAAAGCAGAGTTAAACTTCAGTGTTTTCTTATTTGTTGTCTTTCTGGATGATCTATCCATTGATGAAAGTGGGGTATTGGAGTCCCCTGCTGTTACTGTAATGTCTATGACTCCCTTCAGATATGTTAGTATTTGCTTTATATATTTATGTGCTTGGATGTTGGGTAGATGCATAACAATTGTTATATCCTCTTAGTGAATTGACCCCTGTATCGCTATATAATAACCTTTGTCTCCTGTTAGTTTTTTATTTTTATTTATTATTATTATTTTTAAGATTTTATTTATTTATATGACAGAGAGACAGCCAGCGAGAGAGGGAACACAGCAGGGGAGTGAGAGAGGAAGAAGCAGGCTCCCAACGGAGGAGCCCGATGTGGGATTCGATCCCGGAACGCCGGGATCACGCCCTGAGCCGAAGGCAGACGCTTAACGACTGCGCTACTCAGGCGCCCCATCCTGTTAGTTTTTTAATACTTAAAGTCAGTTTTATCCGATACAATTATAGCTACTGCTGCTCTTTCTTTTTGTTTCCATTTGCATGGAATATCTTTTTCCTTCTCTTCATTTTAAACCTATGTGTGTCCTTGAAACTGTAGTGAATATCTTGGAGGCAGCCTATAGTTGGGTCTTGTTTTCTCATCCATTCAGCTGCTCTGTGCCTTTGATTGGAGAACTTACCCATTTTCATTTAAAATAATGATAGGTAAAGGACTTACTCTGTCCATCTTGTTCATTGTTTTCTGGCTGTTTTATAGTATCTTTGTTCTTTTTTCCCCCCTCTCTTGCTATCTTCCTTTGTGAATTGTTGGTTCTCCCTAGTGATATACTTAGATTTCCTTTTCTTTTCCTTGTGTTATCTACTATAGTTTTTTTGTTTTATGGCTACCTGTGGCTTAATTGAAGCATCTTATAGACATAAGCCTATTTTAAGCTGACAGCGGCTTGGCTA